>NW_006399930.1:1471484-1508394 GCF_000299155.1 Elephantulus edwardii | reverse complement strand
AATGGAAACCCAAAATCTCTGTAAATGTTTATGAAAATTAATAAAAAATAATTATAGAAACAAAAAAGAATCTCTTTCCTTTTTCTTTTTCTGTCTCTTTGAAGAATGAGTTTGGAACCTTTATTGAGACTTCCTAGTGTTTTTTAGTTTTCCTCATAAAGTTCTTTTATGTCTCTTGTTAGTTGTTGTTGTTGTTGTTAGGTTTTATTGAACTGAGTACCACCCATAGCAACCATATGAACAAAAGATAGGAACTCTATCCTGTGCATCCTCACTCTTCCTGACTCATAAAAGACTATTGCAGCGGTTACCATGTCAATCCACTTGGTTGAGGGTCTTTCTCTTCTTCACCTACCCTCTACCTTTCCAAGCATCATGTCCTGCTCCAAGGAATCGCCCCTTCTAGTAACATGCCCAAAGTCCGTGTAGCAAAACCTCGTCATGCTTGCCTCCAAAGAGCACTTCAGCTATACCCTTTCCAAGACACGGCCATCCATGGGATGTTCAGTGTTCTTTTCAAGAACACCGCTCAATGGCGTCAATTCTTTTTCTGTCATCCTTATTCATTGTCCAGCTCTCAGATGCATAGCAAGTGATAAGAAATACTATATTCTGAATCAGATGCATCTTAGTCCTCAAACTGATATCATTACTGCTCAACAATTTAGAGAGGTCCCTAATTGCAGATTTTCCCAGTGCAGTGTGTCTCCTTATTAACTGACCACTCATACCAAGGGTGTTAATTGTGGATCCAAGCAAGTTGAAGCTGTTGATGGTTTCAATCTCCTCTCCATTCATCATGACTCTGCCTATTGGTCCAGTGGTAAGAATCTTTGTTTTCCTGACACTGAGATGCAATCCATACCAAAGGCTTCATTATATCTCTAGTTAGGTTTATTCCCAGGTACTTCATTTTGTGGTTGGCTATTAGTAAATAGTATTGCTTTCTTAGTCTCCATATCTGTGCTTTCTTTGTTGCTGGAGAGGAATCCCATTGATTTTTTTATTATATTGATATTGATATTGTATCTTGAAAATCTACTAAATTGGTCCACTAGGTCTAATAGGATTTTCTTTGTTGTTGTTGAGTCTTCGGGGTTTTCTGTGTATACTATCATGTCACCTGCTCATAGTCACAGTTTACCACTTCTTTGCCACTTATGGATATCTCATATTTGTGTCTTTTAAAATTTTTAATTATAATTTTAATGAAAGTTTATAGAAAAGTTTAATTTTTCATTCATTTATTGTTGCACATTTTCCTTCCCATCCTTCTGCTTGCTTTTTTCTGTTCTTTCGTTTGTTTGTTTTTATATTAGTTTGTTCACAAAGTTCATATACATTGTGTTTCACACTATTCTTCATTTATATTGTGTTTCCTACAGTCATCCCCATGCCTTATGTTTTATAAAATCAATCATCATAACCCAATCTTTTCAGGTCCTCGCTGGATCAACAGGATCCACATCTCACACCATACACAAGGATCAATTCAAGGTAGATCAGAGACCTGGGAATAAAGCCAAAACCATAAAGTTTGTAAGAGACAGACTAAGATCAAGTTTAGAAGGCCTAGCCTGGTGGATAGAAGTTATGCTACCAAGCCAAAGGTGAGTGATTTTAATCTGAGGCCCTCAGGCCTGGTTTTAATTGTTTTTGGTAAAACATTCTTCTAAGTGTTATAGCATTGGTCTATTTGCTGTACAGAAGTACCTTGTGGTTGCTGTGATGCTGAATACTGTGTCACAGATCAAATGTGATAATGGTTAGTCATGGTGAGCAGTGTTTGGTGCAGCTCCCCAATTAAAACAAGCTTGGAAGCAGGAGGGGCATCTCCTTTTGAAATAGTTTGCCTCCAGAAACTCTATGAATTTGAAGACATGATGAAAGGTATACAATTGTTCAGGTCTTTCATTCATAGGGTCTCCATGAGTCATCTATGATTCAACTGTGCTTAACAAAAACAACATTCTATGGTATAAAGAGACTGCCAAATACAGCCAGAGATGCACAATCTGAAGAGGATAAAATTGAGGAATAGGACTTCTAAAGATGAAACCTCTGTGCTCATAAAAAACTTTTTTCAACAGGGTGCAAAGAACCTAGTGACTGGGACCAAACATTTGCCAATGTCATCTCAGACAGGGGTCTCATAACAAAAGTTTATAAAAGACTGCTGGGACTCCAGAAGAAAAAGACTGATAATCCCATTACAAAATGGGCAAAAGACATGGAAAGACTTTTTAGAGATGAGGACATTTGGATGGCCAACAGACACATGAAGAAATGTTCAAAAGCATCGGCAATAAGAGAAATGCAAACCAAAATCACAATAAGATGCCATATTTCTTTCTTTTATTGCCCTAGCAAGTACTTGCAGTACAATATTGAATAGAAGTTGTGACAGTGAGCATCCTTGTCTGGTCCCTGTTTGCAAGAAGGTTGTCTTTAGTCTTTCCCCATTTAGAATGATTTGGGCACTTAGTTTGTATATGGATGTACTTTTCTCTGTATAGAGGAAATAACCTTCTTTTCCTATTTTGTTGAGTGTTTTCATCGGTAAAGACAACAACAACAATGTCTTTGCCTGGTTTTTGTATTAGGGTTATACTTGCTTCATAGAATGACTCTGAGAATGTTCCTTCTTTTCTGATTTTTAAAATAATTTCACTAACATTGGTGACAGTTCATCTCTGAATGTTTGGGAGAATTCTTCTGTGAAGCCACCTGAGCCTAGATATTGTTGTGTAGCAGTCTCTTTATGACCTGCTTAATTTTTTTCTTTTGTGATGGGTCTAGTCATGTGTTCTACTACTACATCTGTCTGCCAGTTTGTATAGTGTGTTGGTGCGCAGATGCTAACGAAGGTCCTGTCTTCTTTATCTGTTATGTCTTTATACATTATACAGTACCCTCCCTTTAATTGTAGCTTTAATCCTGAAGGCTATTTTATCAAAGGTTAGTAGTACTACTTCTGCTTTTTTGTGGATCTCATTTGCTTGGTATATTTTTCTTCACTATTTACTTTTTAGTATTTTTTTTTCATTTTCATTTCTTAGATTTTGTAGGCAAAATACTTATGAGCTTTTTTTAATCCACCTACTACTCTTTCTCTTTTTGAGTTCATTTAAACTACTCACATTAGCTATGATTATTTACAGGCTAGGTTTTACCCCTGCCATTTTGCTCTTTCCTTTTCTGTTTTTCCTTTGATCCATCCACTTTGCTGTCTTTGTGTGATGGACGTCCCTTAGTACTCTCGAGTTGATCTTCTTTACACAAAATTTTTAAGGTCCTCCTTTTCTGCAGATAATCTAATTTCTCCTTCATATCTGATGAAGAGCTCTGCTGGGTACAAGATCCTCAGCTGGGAATTTTTTTTTTCTTTCAGCCCTCTGTATATGCTGTCCCATTGTCTTCTTGTTTGCATTGTTTCTGCTTAAGTCAGAGCTTAATCTAATTGCTTTTCCTTTGTAGGTTACTGTTTTCATGTGCTGCTTTAGTATACTAGCTTTATCTTTGGAGAATTTGACTATGGTATGTCTTGATGTATTTCTTCTGGAGTCTAGTCTGGAGTTCACTGAGCTTTTTTAACATGGATTTTTTTTTTTTTCTTTCTTCGAGATAACTGGAATTTTTTTCATCGAGTATCTCTACCACAATTTTCTCAGTGCCCCCCCATTTTGAAATTATATTCACCTTTAAATTATTCCACTTGATGTTATCTTATGTGATTCTAATGTTTTCTTCATTTTTCTTGTATTTTTTTTCTTCTGGTAAGTTCTTTGAGTTTCTTCTAAGCCAACCTGTTGGCCTAGTGGAGAGGATTTTTGTCTTCTTGATATTGAGGTGTAATCCATATGGAAGACTGTAGTCTTTATCTTCAAGTTTTCAAGTTCTCACTTTTAGCAAGAATAATTGTGTCATTGTATATTGCAGGTTATTTACGTGTCTTCCTCCATGCCTGGTACCACATTATTCTTAAAGTCTGATGTCTCAAATTATTTGCTCAGCATATACAGATTGAACCGATATTAGGAAAGAATATAACTCTACTGCACATGTTTCTTTATTTTAAATTATGCAGTGTACCCTTGCTCTAGTCGGACGATAATTTTTTTGGTCTAGATACAGGTTTCATGTAAACACAATTAAGTGTCCTGATTCTCCTCAATGTTATCCATTTTTTGTTATGATACACAGTCAAATGCCTTTGCCTATTCAGCACAAAATATATAGAAATTTTCTGTTATTCTCTGCATTTAACCAGATCTATCTCATATAAGCAATGATATCATTGGTGCCATGTCCAGCTTGAACTTCTGGCAGTTTTTTGTCAATTTACTGTTCTAGCCATATTTTTATGATCTTCAGTAATATTTGTTTGCACATGATATTAATAACATTGTTCAACAATATCCACATTCTGTTGGATGGTTTAGATGTTAAAAATATCAGAAGAAGTAGCAGCACCTGGGTTTCTTTGTCCTATCTAATTATCCAAGGTGTCAAATCTGCTTGCACACTTAGTGACACAATATTGTAAGAAAGTCAGAGATTCTTATTCTTATACATGCATTTCTAACATGGCAAAATCTGAACAAGGCCCCCAGCCAACTGCTCTGTAAGATTAAGATTGTAATCTTCACGAAAAAACATTGCTACCTATTCCTGTTAAAGAGTTGGTGGGTTTGAACAGCCTCCCAGTTAACAGCTCAGGACTTAACCACTGTGACACCAGGACTCCTTTTGGACTAACCAGACAGTAAGTATTTATTAAACTTAGTTCAAGTTGACATTTTCTAGTAATGGTGCTTTACTTGGGTGGAGAAACAAAAAGCCCTGCCATTGAGCTGATCCAGGATCAAATATTCCCTGCATTGCTCATAATAATTATTTCAATAGTTATAGGCAAGTCTTGTAGACTCTTTAAAAGAAAGCATAAAGTTGAGAATTAGCAGATATGTTAGTAGTTTTTCATCCAGTAGAAATGAACTTTTACCTCCACTTACTTTTACATCCAAGATCTAAAGCATCCCTACTAAAAGCCCCAAACTGCACATCAACAACTACAATAACAACGTTGTGATAGTTTGAAAGAACATCTGGATGACACTGCCTCTTTCCCCCTGTTACGCTCTGAACTCGTCATTTATTATTCATATAAACAAAAAGTGATGTCTGAATGTTTACCTTTCACTCTAATGACATGTTTATGTGATTTTTGTCCAAGTATTATTCATCACCACAATTTTTTATGGTCAGACAAATAAATTTAAAGTTGTAACTCAGTTTTATTTTCTATTCAATGTGAATTAGAATACTTGTATTAGTTTTCTTAAGGTATATTCTTTTTTAAAAATGGAATGAAGCACAAATATGCAGAAATGAGTCAAATTTCTATGCATGATAAAATTTACCATATCTGATTAACTTGACAATTGAAGGTGATCGTGTTTTTACCAGTAAAATGCTCATTGTCACGGGTAATATAATCCAAATATTTTTGTTCCCAGAGAAAGAACCAGGAATACATAAACCAAACATTGCATGCTAATTCTCACTATTTCACATGGAGACTGAGAAAAATAGAGATTTAAATGAGGGAAATCTGGTTTGGTGTCAAGCCAAAACCCTGACGTGATGCCTGTCAAAGTGCAAAAGGAAGGGGTGGATAGAGAACATGCTGTGTTCCCTGCTGAGAGTAACTTGACTTAGGACAAAATAATATTTCAGCTTCAGTTTCTCTTTGGATTCATTACTGCTCCTGAATTCTCTCTAATTTGAACCTTGTAGGGTCAGCTGTGCCTCTGTCATTTCTAATACTCTCCACTTCAGTGAATCATGCTACACGCTGCCAGGATGACCACCCAGAAAGTACTGTTTATGTAGAACTTGGCTTCTGTGAAGGACTTTGTCTTAAGTTTTCAACAACTGACTTGGAAATGCCATAACAGTCTTCTGTTTGTTTCTGAGTATGGATGAAAGGATAATATCTATAGGATCTAGTAGTTGTTTTAGGTGATGTTGAGTTTGTTCTAAGCCATAGTAACCCTGTGTACAATAGAATGAAACACTTGACCAGAAGCATTCTCAACTTGTTGCTATCTTTGAGTCTATTGTTGCTGTCACGGTATCAATCTATTTCTCTTGCTGAAGTCTTTGTCTCTTTTTGTTTGTTTCTCTGACTCTTCTCTAGGTGTTGGTACTTCCTGCTAACATGTTCAAAAGACATGAGATGAAATCTTATCATCTTCACTTCTAAGCAACATTCTGACTGTGCAACTGCTAAGATTATTTCTTCTGCTGAGAGTCTGTGGTATACTCAATATTCTTCTCCAATACAATAAATGTGTCAGTTCTTCTGTCTGTCTTGTTCATGATTCAGATTTCATATGCATTTAAAGCCACCTGGAAGTTGGTCTATTGGAATTCTCTTCTTTCCATTGCATATGTTGAACTGCGCCATAGTGATCATGGGTTTTCTGATTATTAACTTTTTTTTTTAGGTTTCATCAATAAATCAATTTGTTTAAAAGAATATGTTATAATTAATTACACTAAGTGACATTACCAAACAATTTTAAAGTGGTTAGCTCTAGAACAAAGAAGAAAGAAACATTGTTAGCACTATGTGTGTGTGTGTGTGTGTGTGTGTGTATATATATATATATATATATATATAATGTCTCTTCACATTTCTTAAACCATAAATAAAAAATACAAGATACTGCAGTGAAAATGTAATTAGAGTTTCTATCAAATAAATTAAAAGTGTGCATGGCCTGGGGGGAACTGAAGCCCAGCTCACTGGCTTAAAAGGGGAGGCATGGTAGAAAACTGGTGTCCAAATTTAACAGTTGGTCAAGTACTCCTGTCCTGTTTCACTCCCTTCAATCCTGTTCCTCCCCAGAGCTCCAAGTTTTAATTAATTGACTTTACTTACTTTTTAATCACTCTATTAATATTGACCATTACGTGTATTTATAAACTCAACACCTCTATCTAACCATCTGTGGCTTTGCAAATACTTAATTGAATCTGCTAAATACTTGAGTGGCTCATTCATTAATTGATGAATTGAGAAAATCTTCAACACATAATCATTTTATATTTCTATCATTACTATGTTGTTGTTGTTATGTGCCGTCGAGTTGCTTGCGACTCATAGCGACCCTATGTACAACAGCCCTAAACTCTGATCTGTCCTGTGCCAATTACACTGTCTCTGACACTCCCACCCTGATTACCCCAGTCACTGAATCAATCCACCTTATAGAGGGCCTTCCCCTCCTGCGCTGTCCCTCCACCCTCCCAAACATGACGTCCCTCGCCAAGGACCGGTCTCTCCTTACAACATGTCCAAATTATGTCAGATGGAGCCTCAGAATCCTTGCCTCTAAGGAGCCACCCATTTCACTCTCTCCAGGATGAATCTGTTTGTTTTCCTAGCAGTCCATGGTATTCTCAATACTCTTCTCCAGCACCACAGCTCAAAGACATCAATTCTCCTTCTATCCTCCTTAGTCATTTCCCAGCTCTCTGATGCATAACAAGTGATGGCAAAGACCATAGCTTTTATCAGAAGCACCTGAGTCTCCAGAGAGACACCATATCTCTTCAGTACTTTGGAGAGGTCTCTAACAGCAGACTTTCCCATGGCAATATACCTTGTTCAAAATTTATCCTTTAAAAAGAGGAATAGACTGTAAACTCTCTATCAGTTTTATATAAGGGATTGACATATTATAGCAATTAAAGGATTTAAGATAAATGTATGGCTCGTTTGGAAACTGGAGTGGCATCTACTTCCTAAACAACATGCTTCCAAGAAACTCTATGAACTTTGATAAATGTTGATAGTTACAGAAAGGCTGAAGGCCTTTTGTTCATGAGGTTGCTATGAGTTTTGCTTAACTCAAAGGAAATCAACAAAAATAACAACAACATATGGCTCATTGAGAAGAATGATGAATAATAAGCCATGATTACCAGAAGATCATGGTTAGGGCCAGAGATGAAGCTTCTAGAATACACATTTAGTCTCAAGCATATTTAGTGCTTCTAGAATGCACAATGTTGAAGTCTCAAAATGGAGAGGTTAAGATTGTTGTTGTTATACATACAGTGTCGAGTAGACTCCAACTCCAATTCCAACTCACAGCAGCCCTATATGTAATAGAACAAAACCCTGCCAGAGCCTGCAGTGTCAATACAATATTTACTTCCATTATTTCAATCATTGTGTCAAACCATCTCATGAAGCATCTTTCTCTTCTTCACTGACTCTACTTTTCTAAGCATCATAACCTTCTCCTAAAAGTGGCCCCTCCTTGATAACATACTCAAAAAATATGTGGTATAAAGCTTCACTATTCCTGCCTTCAAGGCTCACTCTAACTGCACTCTTCCAAAACAGATTTGTTTGCTTCTTTGAAAACCCATCATATATTCAATATCCTTTTCCAACATTACAATTCAAAGGCATTAATTCTACTCCACCCATATTTCAGGGCATTGATGTCTTTGAATTGTGGGTGGAGTGGAAAGAGAAACTAATAAATTAATAAGGCATACCTGTTAGCAGTCTTATTGATTAATTCATTGTATTAACGCTAAAGTAAAAAATGTTTTTTTTTAAATTGTGGACTATTTTTTTTCTGTGCCAGATTTTATTTTCCTCAAAAGACTGCAGTAGTTTCTCCCATATTACCTAAGTTCAATGTGATATTTAAATTCTTCCCATTGAGACATGAAGGTTTATAAACCCCATATTGAATCCACAAAGTAGTAGACTATTATAGAAATGATCCTATGTGATATTCAAGGACAGGTCATAAAAGAGGTTATCATCCTTGGAACTGTACTATCATTATAAGTAAGTCTACGTAGTATAGAAGGAGAAATAGTTGGAGAAGTCTGTGAAAACAAACCAAGTCCTGTTGCACAGCTTCAGATGAGTTGAATGCTGTCACCAATTTGCAGCCATGTGAGTGAACTATCTTGGAAATATACTTCCAGCCCAAACTTATCATCAGTTGATGCATCATTCCATAAAAATGAGACTTCTTGACCAAATTCTAACCAAATTGCACATTAGTGAGTTAAAGAAAAGTTTGTTATTGCATTAAACCACTGTTCCAACAAGAGATAACCTACAAGTTGTATTACAGCAGCTGTTTCTAACAACCTGCACTTTGAATATTTCTAATCAATTAAACTTTTTATAATAAAGAAGTCTTAGGAAATGACTATATTAGTTTAAATCTATGCACATTAAATAAGAAATGGAGACAAATAGGAAATCCATATACTACATAGTCTTTCCGGATTTGATAAATTTTTTCCCTATAACATATTGCTTTCTCAAGAGCTAACATAGGATTGTTTCCTATCACGACTGTTTCCATGATAACAATTTAGATGGAAAATTCTTGTGTATGGTTTTATGTGTGGGTGTATCCTCTGAGGGGCTCATGCTACTCACTACAATGTGTGCTTTGGCTCCTCTGGTCCTTATTGGCCAAGGAAAAAGTACTACCAATGTCTTAAAACCTTCAACTTCATGTTCATTAAATTTCTTTCTTTCCAAAATTAAAATTAATCTGCTCACTAATCCCTTCCTAAATTATGTGTGTAATTGCCAGACTATAATAGTTAATGATTTTCCTTAGCTAACCATCTGCCCCATGCCTTTGAAATTTACTTTTCTGACCAGAAAAAAAGATACCTTAAAGGAGCTGACATAAAAATTACCTATTTTTCCTCTAATGTTTGAAGTTCATTTAGATAGCGCCAATGCTTAACATACATTATCTAATTCTAAAACAATCTCCTACCACCCCCACGTTCGAGTTGAAGGTCAGTTTTCTCCCTTGTTTCCACTTTTAATTAACACCATTTCTGATTATAATTTGAAACAAATTTCCCATTCCTAGGAAGCAAAGACAAACAATCCAACAACAATAAAATGCTGCTGAATTTCTTCACATACAGGAGTTTGTTTGCAGCCTTTACTGATTACAAGATTATTTTCTCTAGAAATCCAGCTCATAATATATGTCATTAAAAAAATGACAAATGAAATTTAAAATTTTGACTCATCAATTTCTAGTCTTTGATTTATCTTAGTCATTAAACATATATCTGAGCTATTTGCATACATTACCAAATATTTTTAGTATAAACTTTATTTTAACAATTAATTATGATTTCCTTAAAATTTTAAAATTAGGTCAAGATCTAAAAAATAAAAAATCTTGCCATATGAACCAGCTATTCCACTGCTTAAAATGAATATACCCTGAAAAAATGAGAACTGAGGCACAAATGGGGATTTGTACACAATAGCAGCATTATGTAATAGCATTAATAGCAGCATTATTCACCATCTCAAGAACATGGAAAGAGCCAAAATGTCCATACACATTTGAACAGATTGAGAAATTATGGTGCGTTCAAGATGGAATACTATGCAGCACGCAAGAACAATGATTTTGTAAATTACTACCTAACTTGGGAAGGACTGGAGAGCATTATGCTAAGTGAACTAACTCAGTCTCATAAGGACAAATACGGCATACGACCATTATTATAGAAATGATAACTAGTAAAATGAGTATAAGGATCTAAGAGTGGGAGGGTGAGAGCACAGAGGTGAGGCTGGGTGGAGAGTGTAATCATACTGCCGCACAATTTGGTGGGTGGAGGAGGGGGTGGGTTAAGGAAATGGGAAAGATCAAGTATGACAAACAATGGATATAAACTTTGTAAGTAAACCAGTATAAAAGAAAAAGTTTCTGTAAAAAAGTCTTCACATTACCACCTATTATAGCTGTAAAAGGAGCAGTTGCAAAGTGAGGGTGACCAAGTCTGATTTCTACCCACTTCATCAAGGAGAATTTCCCCATGAATAATACGCATGTTGTTGTTGTTACATGCCATCGAGTTGCCTGTGACTCGTAGTGACCCTATATACAACAACTTTGAACCTTGCCCTGTCCTGAGCCTGTATCAGTAGCTGACGCACCTAATCCCATTGGCCTAGTTATTGTATCAATCCATCTCACCTGGGGTCTTCTTATCCAATGCTGTCCCATCATGCTTCCTAGCATGATGTCCTTCTCCAGGGACTGGCCCCTCTCGGCCACATGCCGAAAGTCTGTGAGATGGAACTTCAAAATCCTTGCCTCTAGGGAGAAACTTGTTTTCATCCTCTCCAAGACAGATCTGTTTGTTCTCCTGGTGGTCCATGGTATGCTCAATACTCCTAGTACCACAACTCAAAGGCATCAATTATTCTCTGTCATCGATAGTCATTGTCCATCTCTCCAATGCATATCATTTAATTGTAAAGATCATGGCCTGGATCAAGAGCACCTTAGTCTCTAGAATGGAATTGTTGCTCCTCAGCATTCTGGAGAGGTCCATGACAGCAGACTTCCCCAATGTAACTTGTTTTTTATTTACTGACTGGTAGTGCTAAGGGTAGTGAATGTTGGGCCGAGTAAGTGGAAATTGTTAACAGCCTCAGTCTCTTTTCCATCTATAGTGGTGCTGCCAACTGGCTCAGTGGTGAGGACCTTTGTCTTCTTGATGTTAAGCTTCAGTCTATACTGAACACTACCATCCTTGACTTTCTGCAGCAAATGTTTCCGGTTCTTCTTAGTTTCAACAAGCAATATTGTATCAGCTGTGTAACACAGGTTGTTAATGAGTCTTTATTCAATCTTGATGCCACTGCCCTCATAAAGCCCAGCCTCCCAAATCATCTCTTCTAAACACAGATTGAAAAGATCTGAAGACAGGATGCATCCCTGACACATTCCTTTCCTAATTTTGAACCATGTGCATGTTTCCTTGCTCTGTTCTGATGACTGACTAGTCCAAGTATAGGTTTTGCATGAGTGCAATCAGATATTCTGGGATTTCCATTCTTCTTAAGGTTAGCTACAATTTGTTGTGGTCTATACAGTCAAACGCCTTCGCATAGTCAATGAAGCACAGACAGACATTCCTCTGGTACACTTTGCTTTTAGCCAAGCTCCATGATTTCTTCTAAAGCCAGCTTGTTATTCTGGTAGTTCTCTGCTAATGCATTATTCCAGGTTTTATTAGTTTTTTTTAATAATCATCACCAGGGTTTTGTGTATGATATTAGTGATAGTGTTCAATAACTTCCATCCTCTGTCAAATCACTTTTTTTGGATATGAATAAATATGGATCTCATCCAGTTAGTTGGCTGGGTAATTGTCTTCCAGATTTCTTGACACAACATGGCGAGCACAACCAAGGCAGCTTCTGTTTGCTGAAATAAGTCAACTGGTATGCTGCCAATTCCTAGGGGATTGTTTTTTGCTGTTTCCTTTAGAGCAGCTTAAACTTTGTCTTCCATCATCATTGAATCTTGTTCATATATTATTTCATAAAATTCTTCTGTGTCAGCCAATTCTTTTTCATATGGTGATTCTGTATACTTCCATTTTTATTTTTTTTAATGTTTCCTGGATTACTTAATATTCTACCCAAAGCATCCTTAAGTACTGCAAATTAAAGCTTGAACTTGTTCTCCAGTTCCTTTAACTTAAGAAATGCTGAGTTAGGCCCTTTTGATTTTCTGACTCCAGCTCTTGCACATTTTGCTTTGTCTTCCCAAGATGTCATTTGAAATCTTCTGTTCATCTCTTAACATCTTGATTTCTTCCCTTTGGATATTCTTCCTCTGTCTTCAAAATGACCTTTTACATTCTTCATGATATTCTTGATATTTTCCCACAGCTCATCTGGTCTTTGTTCATTAGTGTTCAAGGCTTCAAACTTGTTTCTGAGATGGTTTTGAAACTAGGTGGGATAGATTCAAGGTTGAATTTTGGATCCTGAGAATTTGATTTAACCTTCTTTAACTTTAGTTTGAACTTGCATATGAGTAGTTGATGGTCAGTTCCATAATCAACTCCTGTCCCAGTTTTCATAGCTGATACTGAGCTTCTACAACAATTCTTTCTGCCGATGTAATCTATATGATTCCTGTGTATACAGTCAAGTGAAATCCATGTGTGTAGCTTGTGTTTATGTTTATTATAAAAGGTATCTGAGATGAGTAAATAATTGTTTGTACATTCTATCTCCAGCCTCATTTCTGTCACCAAGTCGATGTTTTTTGACTATTGATCTTACATCCCAGTTCCCAAATTTTCTCATTCCATTATATTCACCCATTATTATTAATGCATCTTGATTGCATGTTTGATTGATTTATTACTGCAAAAGTTGGTAAAAAATCATCCATTTTCTCCTCTTTTGCTCTGGTTGTTTGTGCATGTATTTGAATGATAATAGTATTCGCTGGACTTCCTTACATGTGTATGTGTATCATCCTGTCTCAACATTGTATTACAAGATGGCTCTAGAAATGACTTTTTTAAACTATGAAAATGATCCCGTTTTCCCTCACCTTTTCATTTTTGGCATAGTAGATCATATGATTGTCTGATTCAAAATGTCCCATACCAGTCCTCGTTTTGTCAATAGCTAGTATGTCAATATTTATGCATTCCATTTATTTAACAGTCTCCAATTTTCCTAAATCCATGCTTATCACATTCCAAGCTCCAATCACTAGCCTCTGTTTACAATTTTTCCTTCTCCTTTTTGTTCTCATATTTGAGGACTCAGCCTCAGTTGTCATATCTGCTAGTCTACTCTAAGTGTGCTGTATTTTACATAGAGCAGTGACATATCTATAGTAACATACAAATAGCTATGTGGACAGACATGCCACCTAATATGCTCCTGAACCTATTTCTAGGAATCATTGGATCCAGTGTTCACTGCAAATTGACTCAAAGACTTTATTCACTGTTATAGAGTTTATCAAGGAAATGGGTTGTGGCTGGGGAAGGGGGGAGTTTAGGCAAAAATATCATACCATGCAAGTCCAGGTTTAGCGCAGCAGTCCCAAGCCAGATTAACAAGGCATATTTCCTCAGTGAGTTCAAACAGCTTCTCAGTCAACAAATGAAAGTCTACATTCAGTTCAGTAGTACAAATAAGCCTCTGGTTTTCTCTATTGTCCAGCAAACGTTATCTCAAAGCAGTTACAAGTCAGCTTTTAATTCAATCACCGAGCAAGGAAAATCTTTAACTATGGTTCCATCTCCAAGGTTCCTCTGATTACATCTTGCCACTGTTATTTTACAGCAATGCCATAGTCTCTGCACTCTCTCTTCACCACCATTTCTCATAGTGTCTTTATAATCCCTCTACTATAATTTCTCAAAGTGTGGAGAGTGTTCTCTTCTATTGGTTCCTGTTGATAATTTACAAGACCATGTGTCTACAATTAAGGTAATTGGAGACTGTGCCCCCCACAATGGGGGCTAATGCAATGGCTGTTGTTGTTATGTGTCATTGAGTCACTTGTAACTCATACTGATCCTATGTACAACAGCCCTGAACCCTGCTCTATCCTGAGCCAACCTCATCATCTCTGACACACCTATCCTGATTACCCCAATCTCTGAGTCAATCCGTCTCATCAAGGGTCTTCCTTTCGTGTGCTGTCCCTCCATATGTTTCTACAAGTCTGGAGTAACAAATCCCACCACTTTTGACACCTTGTAAAAAGAGTAGTTGCAACATAAAGGTGGTCAAATCTGACTTCTAGTGGCTTCATAAAATGAAACTTACCCCATCAATAATATCGAAAGTTCCATACAAATAGCTACGTGGTTGGACATGCCACCTCACATGCTCTTGAACTTTGTATGAATCATTGGGTACAACGTTCATTGCAAATTGACTCACAGACTATTCACATTTGTGGGGTGTATTAGGGAAATTGGTTGGTGGACGGGTGTGAGACAAAAAATATCACATCAAAGAAGTCCTAGTCCAGCAGTCCCAAACCATATTAATAATGGATAATTCCTCAATTAGTTCAAACAGCTTCTCAGTCAATAAGTGAAAGTCTAGCTTCAGTTCAGTGGTACAAATAAATCCCTGGTTTCCTCAATTGTCCAGCAAACTTCATCTCAGAGAAGTTATAAGTTAGCTTTTTGCTCAATCACCCAGCAAGGAAAACCTTTAACTATGGCTCCCACTCCAAGTTTCCCCTGGTTATATCTTGCTACCGTTACTTTACAGCAGTGTCATAGTCTCTCCACCCTCTCTCCACCACCATTTCTCATGGTATCTTCACAGTCCCTCCACTGCCTCTCACAGTGTGGAAAGCATTTTCTTACTCGTCCCACAGTTGTTGATGATTTGTAGCATGTTTCCACTGTTAAGATAGCTGGAGATCATGCCTTCAAATGGGAGCCAACAAAATGTCCAGAAGAGCCAATTTTCAAGGATTCTGACACCCTAATAGCACTCAGAAGAAAGTCATTATTCAGCAAATACTCATTAACTTTGCCAGCTTTTCCTTTATTAACATCATTAAATCCAAACACAGGGTCATTAAGGAAAAATCAGCATTGTGTAAAAATGGATGATAAACACATTCACAAAATAAAGGGCATAAATAATTGTCAAATATCTTCATTATATAAATGCTAAATTATATCACTAGCTAATTGCCAAACCATTGAGAATTGTGTTGTTATTGTTTTGTTCTGTGAAGTTGGAACCAATTTATAGTTGACCAGTGAGTTCCTGGGGGCTGCAAATTACACAGGTAGGGGTAAGCTATCTTTCTTTTGAGGAGCAGCTGGGAAATTTTTAAATTGCAAGCCTTCAGGTGAGGGCCTCCATTTTGTAACCAATATGTCATTTTAAAATATATAGGCCTCTAGAGCAGTAAACTGAAAGCGGTGGGGGAAGCGGGAAAAGAGCCCCTACCCAAACATCAGCCAATCCTGTATCGCCCTGTTTTCGCGGGCTTTCCCCTTTAAATAGGCGGGACAACCCAGAATCGGGGCCGTGGCCATCTTCCCTGTCGTATGGGCACAGTTTGGAACACGGCCTGGATTCGAATCTGAAATAAATTCCCTCTTGCCCTTGCATCGGTGTCGGCTCCTTGGTGACTTGGGGGGGAACTGGATTTGGGGCATAACACAGGTTAGAAGTACATCCTAACCACGAGGCCACTGAGAATCAGGGCCCAGATAAAACTTAATGTTTACAACTGCAGAATTTATGTTGTTAATGTACAAAAAAGTTCAGTCAGATTTGTATTATGCTTACAAATTTGGAGTGTTAGCTAATGAGCTAACTGGTAAGTGAAGAATAGGTCTACTTATGTCCCCTCTAAAATCTCAGATTACTTCTTGGAATCTCCAATGTACTCCTTGTTGCATTCATCTTTTTTTGCTGCTTGCTGTTTCACCTCCATTTTTATCCTAAGATTTACCTTGTTTAACTGATTTCTTTTTGCCTTGTTTTCCCTGTAATTTCTTGAAAATCTCATTTGTTACAAGCTAAATTCCCCTAACACTTTGTACATATTTCTGCCATACTTCCAGGACTATTACTTTGTTGTTGTTGTTGTTGTTGTTATGTGCCACTGAGTCAAGTACAACTCATAGAGATCCTGTGACCAACAGACCCTCATCATCTCTGGCATACTTGAGCTTATTTTTGCTATCACTGTGTTAATCCACCTCATTGAGGATCTTCCTCTCTTTTCTAGACCCTCTACCTGTCCAAGAATTATGTCCTTTTCCAAGGACTAGTCCCTCCTGACAACATATCCAAGATATGTGAGATGAAGCTTCACCATCTTTTCCTCTAAGGAGCACTATGTGTTCACTTTCTCCAAGGCATACCGATTTGTTGTTTTGGATGACCATGTGATATACAGTACTCTTCTCCAACATGGCCAATGAATGGCACTGACACTCCCTTTGTTATCGTTACTCCTTGTATAGTTCTCAGACACATATCAAGTGATTGATAAGAAATTGGCTTGAATTCTTTGAAGACCTTAGTCTTCAAACTGACCTCATTTCGCATCGGTATATCTGAGAGTCCCTTTATAGCAGACGTCTCCAGTGCAATACATCTTTTGATTTCTTCACTGCTGGTGCTAAGAGAATTGATTGTGAATCCAAGCATATTGAAATAATTTATAATATCTATCTTTTTCTCCATCTATCATGATGTTGCCTATGGTGAGGATTTTTGTCTTCTTGATATCAAGATGAAATCCATATTATTCCACCTATTGTAGCTGATGTTAGATGGATCTTGGCTGAAAGCAGGGAATACCAGAGGAACGTCTATCTGTGTTTCATTGACTATGCAAAGGCATTAGACTGTGTAGATCATAACAAACTATGGTTGACTCTGAGAAGAATGGGAATCCCAGAACACTTGATCGTTCTAATGTGAAACTTATACTTGG
Organism: Elephantulus edwardii; assembly: GCF_000299155.1. Lineage (NCBI taxonomy): Eukaryota > Metazoa > Chordata > Mammalia > Macroscelidea > Macroscelididae > Elephantulus > Elephantulus edwardii. The sequence continues at coordinate 1,491,049 of NW_006399930.1, read as the reverse complement.
ACCAGGAGGCAGTCATCAGAACAGAGCAAGGGAACATTGCATGGTTCAAAATTGGGAAGGGCGTACGCCAGGGATGCATCCTATCTCCATACCTTTTCAACCTATATGCAGAACAGATTATCCAGAAGGATGGGCTCTATAAGGAGAAATGTGGGGGCAAGATTGGTGGACGATTTATCAACAATCTGCATTATGCAGATGACACAACCCTGCTTGCTGAAACTGAGGAGGACCTGAAGCACCTGCTGCAAAGTGTCAAGGACTGCAGCCTACAATATGGATTGAGGCTCAATGTCAAGAAGACAAAGATTCTCACCACTGGACCAACTGCCAGCATCAGGATGGATGGTGAAGAGATTGAGATTGTACACAGCTTTAGTTTGCTTGGCTCCATAGTCAACTGTCTTAGCACCAGCAGCCCGGAAATGAAAAGGCGCATTGCCATGGGAAAGTCTGCTGTTAGGGACCTCTCCAAAGTGCTGAAGAGCAATGGTGTCTCTTTGGAGACTAAGGTGCGTCTGATACAGGCCATGGTCTTAGCAATCACTTGTTATGCATCAGAGAGTTGGACAATAACCAGGGAGGATAGAAGGAGAATTGATGCCTTTGAGCTGTGGTGCTGGAGAAGAGTATTGAGAATACCATGGACTGCTAGGAAAACAAACAGATTTGTCCTGGAAAGGGTTAAACTGGGTAGCTCCTTGGAGGCAAGGATTCTGAGGCTCCATCTAACATACTTTGGGCATGTTGTGAGGAGAGACCGGTCTTTAGAGAGGGACATCATGCTTGGGAGGGTGGAGGGACAGCACAGGAGAGGAAGGCCCTCTATGAGGTGGATTGATTCAGTGACTGGGATAATTGGGATGGGAGTGTTGGAGACAGTGCGATTGGCACAGGACAGAGCGGAGTTTAGGGCTGTTGTACATAGGGTCGCTATGAGCCGCAGGCGACTCGATGGCACATAACAACAACATTATCTATTACATAATTCAAATTATTTTCCCTCCACAAATATACTCCATTGCTCATTTTTTTGTAACCTTTAAAGTGGATATCAAAGTAATACTACATTTTGTTTATATTTAGAAATTTTATGATGGAAAATTGTTTCCCCCCAGAAAAAGCAAATTTGGGCATATTCAATATTTACATGACTTTTTCCTCATGTTGTTGTTGTTGTTGTTGTGTATCTTAGAGTCAAAACCAAACCATTGCTGAACCTCCAGTGGGTTTTCAGAGGCATTTAATCATATAGGAGGAGATTGCCCATCTTTCTCCCATGGAGGAACTGGTGAGATTCGAACTGCATGCCTTTGGGATTGAAGAGCAGCTTCCTGCCACTAGGCCACCTCCTTATGAGACTGAATTCATTCACACAGCTTACACAGCATTTTTCAAAATCATTGTTCCTGAATGCTGCATAGTGTTTCATTGAGGGTATGTAACACAATTTCTCAATTCATCCAATTGTGACCTGAAAAGATGGGGTAATGCTGGGTGTTGCAGACTGATGGCAAATTATTTTTATAATTATTAATAATGAGACAGATAGTCATGAATCCGCTAGAACAGAGAGCATGAAAAACACGTGGCCAGCAGTTCTCCACTGAAGACCCCATTCCAGCTTCCCTATATCTTTATTGAAAATTATCAGAAAGTTAATCACAAAGAGAATTCAATGCAAACAAAGCCAAGCTCTTTCTATTGAAAACCTTCTGCTTGACTCAGGAGGGAAGGGACAACAAATACAATGCAAGAATCTGGTAAACCCTTCAGGATTGCCTCAGTGCCTCAGGGTGAATTCCATCCTGAACCTCCTCCACGTCCTGAAATAACTTTCAGTTTGTTATAAGTATTTAGTATTGGCTTCCCAAGCTGGGGATTATACAATGGTATTATAAAACACAATTCATGAGAATGATTGTATGAAACATAATGTCAATGAAGGAAGATGTGAAACACACACATACACAAACCACTGTGTACCTAAATGAAACACATGCGCGCGCACACACACACACACACACACACACACACACACACACATATATATATTAATGATTGGAAGCAGGAGTGGTATCCACTTCCTAAAAAACATGCCTCTGGAAACTCTAGGAACTTTGATAAATTTCTATAGTTGTAGAAGTTCTTCAGGCCTTTTGTTCATAGGGTCACTATGAGTTGTGCTTGACATGAAGGCAATCAACAACACACACACATATAAATAATTATATGTATACCAATTTAAAAATTACTGACACTATAAAAAATATATATACAAACAATTGTTGTGGTGGTGTACCATTGAGTCAGAAACAACCCATAGCTCCAGAAAGATTTCAGAGGCAGTTTAATCAAATAGTAGGAGATTGCTCATCTTTCTCCAGTGAAGCAGCTGGTGGATTTGAACCATGTGCCTTCAGTTTTGTAGCACAGTTTTTACCGCTAGGCTACCAGATCTCGCTATACAAACAATTAGTAGGTATTTTAAAAGAATTAATAAAAGCATATTCATGCTCAGTTTTGTATACTTCTAAACTTTACTTTGGAATGAACTTTTATATACGTGTTATGTAAGTGTTTTTAAATTTATGTATAAGTTTGAGAACCATATTTACTCATTTTGATTTATTGGTATTATAAACCTTTCAAACTCTTATCTTTACAGCATTTCTTTTTACTCTAATTCATGGCTATTTCATTTGAACGCAGTCTTTAGCAAACTGAGATGTTCAAGTCCTCTTGGACAGTTTCCAACCAGAATTATAGCTCATTGATTCCTTAGGGACCCTCTTTACAGAATCTATCTGATTGTTCCTATACAATGCAAATAAGTAAGACTATAAATTAAAGTACATGGAAAAAGTATATGATGCAAAGTTTTTCTTCAGCCAAGCTCATGTATGTATATTTGCTTAAACCTGTGCAAAACTGCCATTCTGTTCACAGTTCCATTATTAACTTGTTATTGAACTTGATTTTAGCTTTTTCTCCTTCTCAAGTTGTTCTTATATTTTGCATGCAAACTTTATTTGTGAATAATTTGATTATGAATTAAGATAGTGATGCATAGTTTCAAAATTCCTTTCATGATCCACTACACCATTATATAAACGTTAAGTATTTTTAGTCTTTGCATCGTCTCTGTGATAGAGCATCAATCTCTCAATGTGCTCTTCAGTGGAGGGTATAAGCATCACAATGAATAATTTCACTAAGGAATAAAAAAGTTTTCTATGCAAATATTACTATAACTTCCATGGTTCAAAACTGTACTTTGGGTTCCCTAAACTATTACAGGCTGTCAGTGATATATTTGTTTGCTTTGGTACCACTGGTTTTTCAAACTGTCTTCACTTATATTAATTTTAATTGTTAACTATTATATCTAAAAATCTATTTTGGTGTTTTACCTAAAAATTAAGGATGATAACTATTAAAAAGGAAAACATTGATGGAAAATATTGAAGGAAAATCTAGAGTGATTGCTGCTGTTGTTGTTAGATGCCATCCAGTCAAGTATGACTCATAGCAACTCTATGAACATCAGAACTAAAACATGCCCTAAACCATCCTCATGATCTTTGATACACTTGAGCTTATTGTTATAACCACTGTATCAATTCATATTGTTGACGATAATCCTCTGCTTTGTTGGCCCTCCACCTTTGCAAGTACGATGCCCATATGCAAGGACTAACTCCTCCTAAGAACATGTCCAAAATATGTGAGATGCCCAAAGAAACCAGAGCTATGACACAAGCAGATATATGCACAACCATGTATATCACAGCATTATTCTCAATAGCAAAGAAATGGAAACAGCCTGGGTGTCCATTAAAAAAAAAAGAGGAATGGAAAAAGAAGATGGTATATTCACACAATGGAACTCTACACAGCACTGTAAAATAAAGAACATAAAAAACACAATACAACATGTTGTGTCTGGAAAATACTATGCCGAGTCACAAAATGAAAAATATTGCAGAATCCCATTATTGTAATAATAGGATCCATAGGAGGGAGAGGAGAAGAGTAGGAAAAGAATGGATAGATAATGCACTCAAATGGGTGAAAAGAAATACATTCTGGAAGGAAGTGGACTGTAGAAACCGTGTGTATGACAGTTAATAGCCTTAAAAGGGAAAGGAAAGAGAGAGAGAGAGAGGAAAATGTGCAAGAATGAATTAAAAAATAATAAAAACAAGGAGGAGAGGAACCCTACAAAATACATGAGATGACGTTTCACCATCCTTGCCTCCAAGGAGGACTCTGGTTACACTTTTTCAAGACACAATTGTTTGTTCTTCCGTTAGTCCATAGGATATTCAGTTCTCTTCTCCAACACCACAACTCAAAGGCACTGATTTTTCTTTTGTCATCCTTATTTATTGTCCAACTTTCAGATGTATAGAAAGCAACTGAAAAGACCTCAGCTTAAATTGAGTGAGTGCACCTTAATCTTTAAATTTACACAATAGTTCCTTTACACCAGAGAGATTCTTCATGGCCTATTTCCCTAGTGCAACATATCTTTTGATTTCTTGGCTGCTGGTACTAAGGATATTAATTGTGGATCCAAGTAAGATAAAATGGCTGACAATTGCAATCCTTTCCCATCTATCAAGATGTCACCTATTTTCCCAGTAGGGAGGAGTTTTGCCTTCTTGATGTTGAGATGTAATCCATATTGAAGGCTGTAGTCTTTAATCTTCTGCTGTAAGTGTGCACAGTTCACCTCACTTTCAGCAAGGAAGGCTATGTCATATGCATAATACAGGTTGTTGATAAGTCTTCCTTCAGTCCTAATTCCATATTCTTCTTCATAAAGTCCAGCCCCTGAATAATTTGCTCAGTATACGGATTGACTAGATATAGAGGAAGGACACAACCCCAAAGCAGACATCAGAAATGAAAAATATCTATTATTATTACTAGTTACTATTACTGTACTACTACTTCTGAAAGAAGGAACCTGCAAGCTAAACAAGGTATGACTGTTGTTAGGCGCCAAGGAGTCGATTGTGACTCATGTTGTTATGTGCCGTCAAGTCTCCTATGAACTATAGCAATCCTACGTACAGCAGCTCTGAACTCTGCCCTGTCCTTAGCCAGTCTCACTAATTCCAACACACCAACCCCCGTTGTCCCAGTCACTGTATCAATCTATCTCATCCGGGGTCTTCCTCTCATGCACTGTCTCTCTACCCTTCCAAACATGATGTCATTCTCCAAGGATTGATCTCTCCTGGCCACATACACAAAGTATGTGAAAGAAGCTTCAAAATTCTAGCCTCCAAGGGGAAACTTGGTTTCACCCTCTCCAAGACAGACCTACTTATTTTCTTGGTAGTCTATGATAGGTCCAAAGGCTCTTCTCCAGCACCACGATTTGAAGGCATCAATTCTTCTGTCATCATTAGTCATTATCCAACTCTCTGAAGCATAACAAGTAATTGCAAAGATCACGGCCTTGATTAGGCACACTTTAATCGCTAGACTGACATTATTGCTTCTCAGTACTCTGGAGAGGTTCCTGACAGCAGATTTTCCCAATGCAATTCGTCTTTTGATCTCCTGACTGTTGGTGTTAAGAGTGTTGATTGTGGATCCAAGCAAGCTGTACTTGTTAACAATCTCAGTTTCTTCTCCATCTAACATGGTGCTGCCAATTGGTCCAGTGTTAAAAATCTTTGTTTTCTTGATATTGAGCTTCAATCCATATTGAAGACTACAATCCTTGCCTTCTTCAGTTTCAGAAAGCAAGGGTATGTCATCTGCATAATGTAGGTTGTTAATGAATCTTCCTCCAATCCTGATGTCCCATTCCTCCACATAAAGCCCTGTTTCCCAAATGATCTGTTCTGCATATAGATTGAAAAGATATGGAGACAGAATGCACCCCTGAGCACTCTCTTCCTGATTTTTAACCATGCAGTGTTTCCTTTCTCTGTGCTGAAGACTGCTTCTTAGTCCAAGTATGTTGCTGTTGTTGTTATGCGCCATCGAGTCGTTTGTGACTCATAGCGACCCTATGTACAACAGCCCTTAAACCCTGCTCTATCCTGTGCCAATCGCATTGCCTCTGACACACCCATCCCGATTACCCCAGTCACTGAGTCAATCCACCTCATAGAGGGTCTTCCTCTCCTGCGCTGTCCCTCCACCCTACCAAGCATGATGTCCCTCTCCAAGGACCTGTCTCTCCTTACAACATGTCCAAAGTATGTCAGACGAAGCCCCAGAATCCTTGCCTCCAAGGAGTAGCCTCGCTTAACCCTCTCTAGGATGAATCTGTTTGTTTTCTTGGCAGTCCAGGGTACATTCAATACTCTTCTCCAGCACCACAGCTCAAAGGCGTCAATTCTCCTTCTATCCTCCGTAGTCATTGTCCAACTCTCTGATGCATAACAAGTGATTGCAAAGACCATGGCCTGTATCAGGCACACCTTAGTCTCCAGAGAGACACCGTTGCTCTTGAGTACTCTAGAGAGGTCCCTAACAGCAGACTTTCCCATCGCGATATGTTTTTTTATTTCACATAAGAACAATCAAGTATTCTGGGATTCACATTTTCCTAAAGGTTCATCACAATTTATTGTGATCCACACAGTCAAAGGTCTTTGCTTAGTCAATGAAACACAGATAGATATTCCTCTAGTAACTTTTGTTTTCTGCCAAGATCCATTTAGCATTGGCAATAATATCTCTAGTGCCAGGACCTTGTCTAAAGCCAGCTTGTTTTACTGGTACACATGAGCTCATTGTTACTGTCACTGTGTTAATCCCTCTTGTTGAAGGTCTTCCACTCTTAATGTTGACTCCTCTACCTTTCCAATCATGATGTCCTTTTCCAAGAGCTGGCCACTCCTAACAATATGGTCAAAATATGCGAGACCAAGTTCCACCATCCTTGACTCCAAGGAGTACCTGGATTTCATTTTCTCCAGGACAGACCTGTTTATTCTTTTGGGAGTCCATGCAGCACCGTAACTCAAAGGCATATAACAATTCTCACTATCACCACTAGGGGTCTCAACTTGTATATATAAATTTTAGAGATTGTGGCAATGCTGTTTAATGCTGATCTAAGAGCAAAATGTTGACAAAAGAACAATCACGACAAGAATAGTTGTACTTTTTAGATGCCATAACCAATAAAAACATTATTTTCTTTTCCCACTGTTAACTTTTATTATCCATTTCTCTTGAAAACCTCCATCTTTTAAAAAGAATCTTTTCAGAAAGTCAAATACTCTCTATACAAATATAGATAACAATGTTTTTCTTTATGTGAAGAAAAATAATAACTAATGATAGCTATTTCAGATCATGTCTGGTAAACTTAGAGCTCTAAGCTAGCACACTGTTTCTTTGTTAGATGATTTTCTATTTCTGGAAGGAGTTCTGGTTTTCCAACATTAAACAGAGTAATCAAAAGCATTTTCTATTTATTTTCTTATTTGTTCTAAAGTGTATAAAAGCAAGGAAGAGTGGACCTTGCAGTTCTTATTTAGAAAGTTCGGGCTCTCAGTGCACTGTCCGTGTAGCTACATCTCAGAGTGATTAAGACCCTTGTCATCTAGGCTAGCCATCACTACCCTGTGAATCATCAGTTTAAGGACTAAAGTATACCTAAGCCAAGTCCTAGCATGATGTTTTAGTTTACTTGCTATGAATCTGAAGGTTGGACAGTGACTAAAGATGACAGAAGGAGAATTGATGACTTTGAATTGTGTTTGAGACAAGTACTGCATATGCCATGGACTGCCAAGAGAAGTCTGTCTTGAAGGAAATGCAAGCAGAGTACTTCTTAGAAGCAAAGATGATAAAGCATCATTTCATATACTATGGGCATGTTGTTAGGAGGTGTCAGGCCTTGGAGAAAGACACCATGTCTGGAAAGGGGGAAGATCAGTGTAGGAAAGGAAGACCTGAATGAGAAGAATTGACACAGTGACTATAAGTATATTGGAGATGACAATCATGGTAAAGGATGGGGCAGGGTTCAGATCTATTGTTTATAAAGAGTCACAAGCAATTCAACTGCACAGAACAATAAAATATATTTATTTGTTCTTTTAATTCAATGTTCTGTAAAAGAAATAGCTTTATTCTATACAGTAGAATGAATCATTCATAGTTCTGCTTGGTATTATAGCATCTACGACTCTCAGCTTTCTGGTTTTATATTGAGGTTTCAGCTTATAGAAACATCTAATGGCCAATTTAACTGAGATGGGTTATAATTACTTAAAACCAAAATATATCTTGAAATCCTAACTCCTGGATCAGCTTGGAAATATAGCTTTTCTATTGCTATGGTTAGAGTCATACCAGAATAAAGTTAGTTAAGCTTGATAAAAAAGAAGAGTCCACAGAGATATGTACACAGGGGTATGAGAGAGACAGATGCATCTACAAGCTTAAGGGCTACAAAGATTACTAGCAGCTACTGGAGGCTGATACAATCAGTGAAAGACTGACAGCTACTGGAGGCTAATATCAACAATGAAAGACAACTGCATCCTACACCACACCTTGGATCCAAACTTCGACCTTCCTGAACACTGAGAAAATAAATTCCTATTTTCTACAATCACTCACTCATAGTATTTCTATTTTAGCAACACCACTAACAAAGATACTGTTTGAACTAACTGGGCCACTGTGCCCATAATTCAGGCTGTGATTGAGGATCTACTGCGTTATCTAAAAATTGCTCTGGTCTGACAATTAATTCCATTTACAGTATAATGTGGGAAAGGATTTGAAAAAAAATACGGTGTTTTAACAGAAATTGTTTTGGTCCTCAAGGTGATGCCTGCCTCTGTGTGCATCTTCATTAGTTGCATGGGAATTTTTACTTTCCAAGAAGTCATGTAATGACATAAAAAAAAAAAAAAAAAGAATCTATCAAATAGGGAAACAACAACCTCTTCAACAAATGATGCTGGCAAAACTGGACTCCTACCTGCAGAAAGCTGAAGAGGATCCACATTTCACACTATATACAAAAATTAATACAAGGTGGATCAGAGACGTAGGGGTAAATCACCAAAACATAAAGAGCTTAAGAGACAAGATGGGATGAAACCTAGCGTATGGTATATAAAAAGACTGGGAAAGAGAGCCAGAAAAGCACAACCAGGAGAGGATAGCATCAATGAATGATGCTTTCTAAAGAGTATGTCCCTGTGTGCATAAAAAAACCCCTTTTCCCAGTAGGATGAAAAGAAAACCTACTGACTGGGAGTTAAAATAAAACCCCTAACATCTGGCAATGATGTCTCAGATAAAGGTCTTATAACAAAAGTTTATAGAATACTTGAGATCTTCCACAAGAAAAAGACTGATATCCTAGTTATAAAAAATGGGCAAAAGCTATGGAAGACATTTGGATGGCCAAGAGACATATGAAGAAATGCTCAAAATCATTGGCTGTCAATGAAATGCAAATCAAAATGAGATGCCAAAACCACAAATGCGATGCCTTCTCAAGCCAGTAGCAGTGGCAAAGTTTAACAAGACAGCAAGCAATAAATGTTGGGGAGGATGTGGAGAGATTAGAACTCTCATTGCTGTTGCTGGGATGGGAAAGTGGTAGAGCCACTCTGAAAGTTAGTTTGGCATTTCCTCAGTAAATTGAACATAGAAATTACACATGCTTTAGCTATTCCACTGCTGTGAATATACCCAAGGAAAATAGAACTGAGACAAAAACAGATTTCATAACAATGTTCATAACAGCTTCAAATGTACATCAACAGACAAATGAATTGAAAAATTGCATTCACACAGTGGAATACTATGCAGAACTCAGGAGTAACACTTTTTAAAAATATTATATAACAAAGAAGAGGCTAGAGACCATTATGCTGAGTGAACCACCTCAGTCTCATAAGGACAAATACTTCATAAGACCAGTATTGTAAAAATAGAAAGATAACTAGTAAGATGTATATAATAGTGCAAAGGAAGAAGGGGCAGGGGAACTGGGGGAGCGGGGAATACATAAAAGTTTGGTAGATGGAGGGAAAAATGAAGGAATTAGGAAAGATACTGTGGGAACCTGAAAAGATGGGGTGATAGAGGACATAGATCAACAGTGATTGGTTTTATAAAGTGTCATGTATGGGAACAATCATATGAAATGCAATGTGAGTAAAGGAATATTTGCAATATAGTATGTATGAATGAAACACAATGTATATGGATTTTGCATACAAACCAATACAAAATTAAAAAGATATAAACATTTTGTGTTGGTTTTGGGGGGTGTGTGTGGTTTTTGGTTTGTTTTTGTTTTGTTCTTGTTTTTCTTTTTTTCCAAAGAAAAGGAATTGAACTCGGGTTTCCTACATGGAAGGCAAAAATTCTATCCTTGCCCCACTAAAGAGCATTGTTGTTGTTATAGTGTTTGTTGAGTCAGAATTGACCCATAGCTGACCCTCCAGTGGGTTTTTAAAGGCAGTTTAAATTACATGGGAAGAAATTGCTGATCTTTCTACTGCAACATTAAGTTCTTCAAACAAAATGTTGACAAGGTATTAAGGGACGGAGCTCTGGTGGCCTGGTGGCAAGAAGCTGTGGTGCAATCCTGAAGGAATGTGGTTTGAATCCCACCAGCTGCTCCATGAGAGAAGGGTAAACAGTTTCCTCCAGTGTAATTAACTTCCTCTGAAAACCCACCAGAGGGTCAGCTAGCTATTGGTCAGTTCTGACTCAATAGTACACAACAGACTCTAGGTTCCCTATGGTTTCAGTGGGACAGTAAAATAGTTTTCACAAGGTAATCTGTCTTCTTCTCAACACCCTATCTGCCTTCATTTTTATTTACTTACATGGAAGCCCAAGGATGGGTTTTGTGACACAGATTTTCGTGCTAGTACACCTATCAGGCAATAGGGAGAGTATAGTACAGAAGTGCAAGTGACTTCTTGAGGAGAAGACACATTATCACTCGTGAAGAGAATCCTGTCAAAGAGCAAACTGACCAGTGTCCTTGATAGTAATCATGTCAGTTTAAAGACCAAGGTTCATCTGATTCAAGCCATGGTCTTCTCAATTACTTGTTGTACAATGACTAAGGAGGACAGAAGAAGAATTGATGGCTTTGAGATGTGATGTTGGAGAAGAGTACCAGCTGTCCCACAAACTGCCAAACGAACAAATAAATATGTCTAGGAGAAAGTACAACCAAGGTGCTTCTTGGAGACACGGATGGTGAAGCATCATCTCACAAATTTTGAGCATGTCGTTAGGATGGGCCAGTGTTGGAGAAGTTGGAAGGCTAGCAAAAGTGAGAAAGACCCTAAACAAAATGGATTGGTAAAGTAACTAACAATGTGACATGGAAAGACCTCTCACAGTGGACGACATTTAGATGGCCAACAGACACCTGAAGAAATTCTCAAAATCACTGGCAGTAAGAGAGATCTAAATCAAAACCACAATAGTAGTAGTGGCAAAGTTTAACAAGACAGCAAGTAGTAAATGTTGGAGAGGATGTGGAGAGATAGAAACTCTTATACACTGTTGGTGAGATTGTAAAATGTTACAACTACTGTGGAAGACAGTTTGGCATGTCCTCAAAAAGCTGAACATAGAAATTCCATATGATCCAGCTATTCCACTGCTTGGAATATACCCTTGAGAAAATGAGAACTGAAACACAAATGGAAACTTGTAGACCAATGTTCATAGCAACATTATTCACCATCCCAAGAACAAGGAAACAGTCCAAATGTCCAACCACAATCGAATGGATTGAAAAATTGTCGAAAATTCATATGATGGAATACTATGTAGCATGTAGGAGCAATGATTTTTAAAATTTCTATATAACTTGGAAGGGACTGGAGTGCATTATGCTAAGTTAACTAATTAATTAAGTCCCACAAGGGTAAATACTGCATAAGACCATTATTGTAGAAATAGATAACTCGTAAAGTGGTTATGAGGATCCAAGGGGGGATGAGGTTGAGTAGGGGGATTATCATAGGGTCTTACAATTTAATGGGTAGAGGGAGAGATGTGTAAAGGAAATGGGAAAGGTCCAATGTTAAAAGCAATGTTTTAAAATTTTGTAAGCAAACTAGTATAAAATTAAAATTTATTTCTTAAAAATCAATGTGTATATCAGAGATTATGAGAATGGCATAGGATAGGCTGATCCATTGTTCATGAATCATTGATTTGAGTCATTGTCAATTACATAGCACCTAACAAGAACAATATGCCTTTAAGTGTCCTTAGTTATGTAATTAAGTCATTAATATTGCCATCATAATACTATCCCATTTTGTAATTTTACCTTAACATTTTCTACTGTAGGAATAATACTTTACAGTTATTTTAGGATTTGAGCCTTATACAAACTGTATGCCATAAGTTATTATTCCCATCTTACAGACGGCAAACTAAAGAGAGCTAAGAATCCAAAAAGTAAAGGACTGAGCTTGTATTCAAAACAGAGCCATCTGAAGCCAGATTTTACATGTTCAACTACTTTGTCATATACTCCCTCAATATAACTGGACCTTTTTTTCAGCAAACAAACCAAAACCTATATTTCAATGCACGCTGACCCTTTTAAGGCTATCATTTCAGTTCACTCACCTTACCTAGGACTGCTGCCATGGCTTAAATATTTCTGGAATGGATGCATTGGAATTGCTTCCAGAGCCTGCAGCTCATTCTTTGAATATCCCCTATGGCAGCAAAGCTTTCTTTGGAGGAGGATTTTCTTTTGGATGCAACCAATGTCCTTTGCAGCCAAGTATGATGACTAAGGTGGGTTCTAAAGCTGAATGATGCCATTTTTGGTAAAACGTGTAGCATAGCTTGAAGGCAGTGAGACTGGCTGCTTCTCTAAATTGGCTCTGAGGGCAGTCTCAAGAAGGAACTTCTAACATTTTGGAGCAATGGCTTCTCTGAGCTCCTGGCTTGCAGGTCGAAGTGATTACATAGAGAAGCAGGGTAAAAGCATAGAAAGAATTTCCATATTTGAGTTTTAACATGTATATTGATGCTTTTGAATTGTGGTATTGGCAAAGAATATTGAATGTACCATGGACTGCCAAAAAAAAAATGCCCCTTACTAAGAAGAATGGTGAAACTTTACCTTAAATACTTGTAGCAGGTTGTGAGGAGGGAAGTGGTCCTTAAAAAGGACATCATGCTTAGAGAGATAATGGATCAGAGAAAGAAGACCCTCAATTAGATGGATAGACACTGTGACTACAACAATGGGCTTGAGGACAGCAAGAACTATGAGAATACAAGATTGGACAGTATTTTGTTCTTTCATACATAAGGTCACTTTGAGTTTGAGTCAACTTGACAGCAACTAGCAGTAACAACAGTACTGCAGTAACAAAACAATAAAGTGTGGAGGTTGAAATAAACCGAAATATATTGTCTCATAGTTGTATTCAAGACGTTAAAATTCAGATCTCAGCCTTGCTGATCTCTTATAATTAGCTCAATTGCCTTGGGAATTATTTGGTTCATCTTGGTCATGATTTCTATCTTTCACAGTGTGTGTCTCTGTACTTACTCCACCTCTGTTGCTAATTTCAAAGGTATTTGTAGACTTAAGATCTACCTTACACTGGTATGTCCTTATTGATATAATAGAAACCTGTATTTCTTAACAAGATCACATTTACAAGTAAAGATGCTAGAATTTCAACACATATCTTGGTGGTACACAATTCAATCCATAACAATCTGATTTTTTTCCCCCTTGACCATATCAAACATGTTGAATATGTGTGAATTTCAAGAAAAAGGCACATAGACAAAACTTTTTTATTGAATTTCTTCAAAGTGAGTAAGATCCAAATACATTACCAAGAATTGACTCTAAAATTTCTTTAAGTGATATATTTCTTGATTCTATCTTGTTAAAATATAATCAATTCTTCTAACTACATAAAATATTTGGAGTACAGATTTAAGTCTTTAATGGTTTTTCTGTCAAAGTATTGATATCTTATTTATCTAAACTTCCTGTAATAGAAGATCATAAGTGAATATCTTTATCAAGTAGGAATTTATTCTCCTAGGTCAGTAGGCTAGAAGTTTAAATTCAGGATTCGAACTGTAGGAGAAGCTGGACAATGAATCAGAATGACAGAAAAAGAATTGACGGCTGTGAGCTGTGGTGTTGGAGAGAAGCACTGAACATCTCATGGATGGCCAAAAGACTAAATATGTCTTGGATAGGGTGCATCCAGAGTGCTTTTAGGAGGCAAGAATGATGAGGCTTCACCTCACATACTTTGAGCATGTTGCTAGAAGGGCTAATTCTTTGGAGAAGGACATAATGCTGGGAAGGGTGGAGTATCAACAAAGGAGAGGAAGACCCTCAACCATGTGGATTGACACGATGGCTGCCACAATGGACTCTAGTGTGTCAGGAAGTGTGAAGATGGCTCAGGATAGACCAGGATTCAGATCTTTTGTTCATAGGGTCGCTATGCATTGTACTTAACTTAATGGCACCTAACAACAACAACAAACTGGAGGAGAAGGTCCTCTGTCTCTTTCAGCTTCATGATGGAGGAAACAAGCTGGGTGATGCCATTTTTGGAATAAGGAGCAAGTTCCTTGTTTCTTTCAGCATCTGTAGGCCCAGGGTTCCCTGGAGACCTCATATACTCTGGCTTTCCACTGTGCCAAGAGTTTATTGAGCAGGGTCCCAATCCAAAAAGATACATGCTACTCCTATTAATTATTACTTTCATATTTATCTTATTATTTTTTTAGTCGTGGTATTATACTACCCCAACAGCTTTTCTTATCTCTTATCCCAGCTTGCTTGCTTTCCTTTTGCTTTTCATCGCCAGTAAAAAACAAAAACAAAAACACCCTACCTCAACCACCCCAAAAAACCCCACCACCATAAAAAGAATGGACATATCCTAAGTGAGCATCCTTTTCCACCAGATTAGGAGTATCATGGGATTAAGGAGTGTGGCGTTCTACCTTTAGTTCTCCTCCAACTATCTGGTTTTTCTGATGCGAATAATTCAAGTTTCCAGAATATATTTTTGTGGGAGAGGAGGAAGGCCAATTTAATCTGTAACAGAGAAGATCATTACTGTCAAGGCAGAACTTGACAATTGCCCACAGTTGATCTCCAGAGGTTTTAGAAAGCTATAAATCACAGGGGAAGAACTTTTTCAGTTTCCTGGTGGATTAAATGGACTGATAACCACTGCCTTTGGATTTGCAGCACAACTGCAGACTAGTCCACTAGCATTTAATAGGATTAGTTTCCTATCTTCTTTGGACTCTGATCTCAGATGCATGACAAGTGATTGAAAAGAATCAGGCACATCTTGGTCTTCAAACTGACATCATTGTACTTTGATAATTTGGACAAGTCCCTGACATCAAATTTACCCAATGCAATGAGGAAATTATCCAACAATTTGTCTCCTAATCTCCTGACTAAGGGTGTTGATTGTGGATCTAAGTAAGATAAAATTTATATTTTCAATCTTTTCTCCATCTATCATGATATTGCTTATTGGTCAAATGGTGAAGAATTTTGTCTTCTTAATATTGAGATGCAATCCATATTGAAGGCTGTAGTCTTTGATTTTCTGTAGCAAGCATTTCACATTCTCCTTACTTTCAGGAAGAAAGCTATGTCATCTGCAAAACATAGGGTGTTGATGACTCTTCTTCTGATCCTACCTCTGCATTCTTTTTCACAGAATCTAGCTTCTCAAATGATTTGCTTAGCTTAAGATTGAATAGGTATGGAAAAAGGATACACTTATGATATATACCTTTCCTGATTTTAAGCCATGCAGTGTTTCCTTGCTCTGTTCAGATAACAGCTTCTTGGTCTAAGTTTGGTTTCTCTCTCTGTCTCTGTCTCTCTCTGTTTCTGAGTACAGTATACTTCATTGATGGTACTGACAAGATGGGTTCTCTAAGCCCCTCTTTCTCATGGGAACTGGATGGAAACTCTGTCAAGAATGTGAGATTCTCAGTGTATGATGAGGTCGAGTTGGGGCAAGGATTCCTCAACAGCCAAGTGTGTCTGTCTGTCTGCCTGTCTGTTTCTTCCCCCACCCCCACCCCATCTCTCTATCTATCCTTCCCCCCTCCCCAGTGCTATTGCTGATTGCTGGGATGGTGGTCTAAGGGGATCTTACTCTTGGGAGGTCATGTGAACCTGATAGACCACTCGGTTTCTGTATCCGAATTCGTTGTCATATCAGGAAATGAGTTTGACAAGTGGTCATTCAACACAATGCCAACCCCGGCATCAAAAGTGGAAAAGTGAGTGTCACTGTTAAAGTCACAGGAGACAAAGTGGTCTTCAGTATCCCAGGATGACCTTGAGGGACTCCCCTGATGCCTGTTTTACTGCTTTCTTGATGCCATATTGTTTGCCAGATTTCTCCAGATGCTAGATCAGATCTATGACTGACACATTGGGGGTAGTGACATGGAAAGCCATGTCAATAAGTTTCCCATTCAGCTCAGCAATGACCTTGGCCACTGCCTTGGTAGCGCCAGTTGATGTAGGGATCACGTTCTTGGAGGCTCCACAGTCATCACGCCACAGCTTTTCAGAAGGGCCACAGACTTCTGTTTGTCAGTGATGGCATGGACCTGGTCATGAGTCCCTCTACGAAGTCAAAGTTATCATGGATGACCTTGGTGATTTGCCATTCGTGAAATCAAACTAGAACATATAGACCATGTAGTTGAGGTTAATGAAGGGGTTATTGATTGCAACAATATTCCCTTTGCCAGAGTTACAAGCAGCCCTGGTGACCAGGTAATCAATCAGTGCAGCCAAATCCATTTACTCTGACCTTCCCCATCAGTTCTCAGGGATGTGGCTGAGGCTGCATGAGAAAAGAGGGCAATCTGTTGATTGATGAGGAACAGATAGCCTAAGTTTTCTTTCTTATGAGCAAAGTTAAGTGTTTTGGGATTTCCATTCTTCTCAATGTTATCCATAATTTATATGATCCACAGTCAAATGCTTTTGACTAATATTAACCTTTTCCAGAAAGTACTCTCAATGTCAGAAAAAATAGAACACCTCAGGATAACTTGTACTTTGATAACTATAAGTAATGTATATGGACCTTTAAGAAAAAAAGTTACTGCCTATAAACTTGAAGATCTAGCATTTGTGATTGTACATTTTTATTGCTTAAGTGAAAGTTGTCAGTTAACTTCCATTTACTCAAGATTCTTTTTTCAAGCTGGTGAGTGATTATGTCCCTGTTCTTGTTCCTTTACTCTCAAATAAATTTTGTGATTCAATGATGATTCTT
Organism: Elephantulus edwardii; assembly: GCF_000299155.1. Lineage (NCBI taxonomy): Eukaryota > Metazoa > Chordata > Mammalia > Macroscelidea > Macroscelididae > Elephantulus > Elephantulus edwardii. Next base: position 1,473,731 of record NW_006399930.1, on the reverse strand, counting down.
ATCATCCTACTCTAAAGAGAAGCTGAAGATAACTTCTGTTAACAATTTCATGCAAGTTAGAGTACACAAGGCTATGAAACATTATTTTGGAAAATTGAACTTTTGTTTTTTTTTTTTTTTTTTTTTAAAAAAACGACTTGCCAAGACAAGTCAAATCTTGAAAATCATTTTCTTGGCCAAGTTATAACATTCAATAACAGGGACAAAATGATCCCCAAACCAGTAAAAAAAAAAAAAGAATATAATAACCCAAGATTTTGCATCTGCTTTCCAAATAATGTGAAGATATGTTTTAAGAATAAGGTGAAATATTCTCAGGTTTGTAACTAATATACAAGCAAAGATAGCTATCTGCTTAACTGATTGAAAGAGATTCATATTTGTTCTTTTCCCAAAAAGTTCATCAACAATGTGTGAAATTTTTCAACAACATCATTAATATTGAGGATAGCACAGGATAGGGCAGGATGCAAGTCAGCTGTTCATAGGATTGCTATGTGTCATACTTGACTTGATGGTAGCTAAAAATGACATCATTAATATCACATGCAAGCCCAATCTTGCTGAATACTATTGTAAAAATGACAGAGACTAGCCAGAATTTCACACTAGATTCAGAAGAAGGCATGACATGAGTGGTATCATTGCGGATGCCAGATGAATCCTGGTGTGGGGGGGAAGCACTTTGTTATCATCATTTGGGATCTCTAGAGCCTCTAAATTCCAAATCCAAACGCAAACTCATTGCTGTCCAGTCTGAATAGACACATAAAACCTCTAGCAAGTTTTTGGAGGCTCAGGGGACGATTGTCTATCCTTCTCTCAGGAACCTCTAAATTTGGATACTGGGAGTCTTCCTGGTGATTTCCTCTCCTCCTTTTGTGTTGCCTCAAAAAAACCCATCCAAAACCAACAAAACTCCTTTTCATCAACTTCATGTAGCTGTAACAGATTGCTTTTTTAAAAAAAATAAAAAATTAAGTTCTGAATACATAAAAGCAAAACCAAACATTCCAAAAATGACTGCAATGCTATTATCTTATATGACTTCTTACCATGTGATTGATGCTTCTTGGATCTCTGTCTCCATTGAATATGGGCAGGCTTGTGATTATTCAGGGTGTGACACTGTATGACTTCCATGGTGAGGATATTGAGATAATGTAGTTTCAGTGGAAGGTCTGTTGGTCTAGTGGTAAGAAGGTATGCTCTAATCCTGAAGGCTTACAGTTTGGATCCACCAGCTACTCCACAGGAGAAAGATGGGTAATCTCTTCCTGTGTTATTAATTGCCTCTGAAAACCCACTGGAGGGTCAGCAATGGGTTGATTCCAACTCAACACTATACAACAACAGCCTCTGTCTTATTTTCTTGGGACATTTGTTCTTGATAACCAGCTTCAAGATTGTGTTCATACACAAACTAACACAAAAAGACCCCAACTATGAGTATATCCCAGCCAATAAGTACCACAAGTTGTCGGGGTTAAGAATTATGATAGATGATTCCAACTTCCATCTCTCAAGTCCTGACTCACTTCTAGACTTCACACTTGCTCAACTGAGACCTCAGACAAAAACAAGCTGATTGCATTCTGCCCTTTCTAAATTCTTGAAACAGAGAACTTATTAGAATAATAAAGTGGGTTTTGCCCACTAAATTTAGGGATTTTTTAAAATACTATTAAGTTAAACATTATTTTTCTAATAATTTTATTTAGTGTTGATATTGTTAGGTGTGATCAAGTCAAATATGACTGATAGCAACCCTGTGAACAGCCAATCTGAACCCTGCCCTACCCTGCACAATCCACTTCATCTCTGAAACACAAGAGCCCATTGCTGAAGTCACCATGTCAGTCCACCTCATATGGGATCTTCCTTTCCTTCACTGATCCTCCATTTTTCCAAGCATAATGTCTCTTATGGCCTATCCTAGATATATGTTCAAAGTATGGAAAATAAAGAAGCTTCACTACTTTTGCCTCTACAAAGCACTCTGGCTGCACTTTTCCCAAGATATACTTGTTTGCTCATTTGCCAGTTCCTTTGATATTGAGCAGTTTTCTCCAACACCATAACTCAAAGGCATCAATTCTTCTTCTGTAATCCTTAATCCTGACGCATAGCAGAAGATTTACTTCTGCTCTGTTTCTGTTCTTTTAAAATATACTGTATTTTGTAAGCTTCTAAGTGCTTTCTGAATTTGGGGTTTTTGGGGTATTGTTTTGTTTTATTATTTTTTTT
>NW_006399930.1:1449312-1471176 GCF_000299155.1 Elephantulus edwardii | reverse complement strand
AGTATTTGTCCTTTTGTGACTGAGATATTTCACTCAGCATAATGTCCTCCAGAGTCACCCATTTTGAATAATATTGCATGAGCTCCTTGTTTTTCTTTTTAAATAGCATTCAGTTTATCACAAATATTTAGTATTGGCTTCCCATATTTCCTCCCTTTTGTTTTTATCATAATTATGCTATCATGTAGATGAACATCCTTTATACACAAACAAATAAATAAATTAAACATAATAAACTCAAAGAAATACTTTTTAAAATCTCCATATGATCAGAAGGATTCAGGTTGAATATTTCTTGAAAGTCTGTTTTAGTTGTCCCATTGCCACAGTGCTTGTCAAAGCCAGTTCTGATTAATCTCCTTTGTCAGTGTGTCCTTTGCCATTCCCTAACACTCCTCCCTTAGAGAGATTTCACCCTGATTCATAAGGAAAAGGGGATGGCATATTCTCTTAGCTACTTCCTGCTGAAAAGGGACACTGTAGGTTTCAGGGCAAAGATCTTCTCTCACTACTCTAAAGGGCCCTTTTGGCCATAGAAAATACATAGACTATTGTGGAGAATGATTTTGAAATTTAGATGCACTGTTATCAATTGTGCTTAGCCATACATGTTCATATCCTTGAAGATGTATCATGGAACTGTTGCAGCCTAGAAGACACAAACTTAACTAACAAGTTAAAAGTACATGAGTCAAAAATTAAAAGGAATAATATTCCAAGTAGAGGTTCTAACAGTGGCACAAATCAAGTTACAGAGGGAAGGTAGTTCTTAAAATAAAAGGCTTATTGACTAGCACTTTGTCTATTATAGTATAAAGGTTAGGAACCACAAGATACAGGGGCTTAACTATGTCATTTATTGTTCTTAAGTCCTGGACCAAATTCCATCTACCCCTGGGTTGTTTTACAGCTCAGAAGTCCACATGCAAGGCAGAGGAGAAGCAAGGAACTGCTTATGAGGTTTTTTTGTCAATTCCAACAATTAAGAAATAGTGAGAAGAGTTGGGACCGCAGAAGGCTTTTAGAACCTAATAATAGGCTCTTGTGTGCAGGAGAAAATTAATATACTTACCAGTAATGTTAATGCTCACCCACGGCTCTTCTGGGAGGATCTGAATCGTTGAAGCATCCTCCTTTGTTCCCAGCTGGGAGCTGGGGCCTGTTAGTCCTGTCAGCCACAAGGACCTGATGTGGGCCGTCCTTGGCCAAGTGTTCTTCATATTCACAATTAAAGCAAGTGAGTGGGAGCTTCCTGTCTACTCCCTTGCCTATCTGTGGTGTAGTTTAAACAACTACATACACAAAATGAATATGGTTTTCACAGATCTTCCTACTTCTATTCTTCTAATATCTATTCTAAATGTGACCCTGTTAAAAAAGTAAGTCATATCATGACTTTCTGTTACTCATTATCCTACAATGGCTTCCCATTTCATTAGAAGTAAATGGCCCACAGGGTTCCACTCAATCTGGTTTGCCTCTCTCTGACTTTATTCCTTTTTCTCCACTCCTTTTACATCATACACCAGATGTAGTATGCTCCTTTCTTAGATCTTTGCACTTTGTTGTTTTCTGTGAATAAAATGCCCAGAAAACAAATGCAACTGCTGTTAAGTTGAGTTGAGTACAACTCATAGTGACTCCATGAACAAAAGATCTGAAATCTGCCCTATCCTGCACCGTCCTCACACTTGCTGTCACACAAGAGCCCATTGTGGAAGTCACTATGTCAATTCACATGGCCGAGGAGCTTCTTCAAAATCTTATTACCCTTACTTTAAAGGAACATTGTCCTAAGTCTGTTTATTCTAGAAAGTCTTCAAAGAAACTAGGTGAATACTAGGTTAGCTTTAGTCAATGCTCTGAATAGAGCTAGTATCTGTCATCTATATTTTAGTGATTTTTGTCCATTTTATTATGGGAGCAGGAAGGACAATCTCTTACCATGTAATTTGTTGTTGTTGTGTACAATACAGTTGGAACCAACCCATAGCTGACCCTCTAGTGAATTTTCAGAGACATTTAATGACATGGGGGGAGATTGCCCATCCTTCTCCCATGGAGCAGCTGGTGGCCTCAAAATACCTTAGGGATTGCAGGGCAGCTTCTTACCACTAGGCCACCAGAGCTCTCCATGTAATTTATAGTGCCTGAAAACCTGCTAAAGAGTTATGGGTCAGTTCTGACCCAATGGCAATGAATTTAAGTTGATGTAAAAAGAGCAAGGACTACATGGGGATGGTCATATCTGACTTTTACCAACTTCACAAAGGGGAATTGTCCCTGTCAACAACATCAACAATACAAAATCAATTTTCATGAGGCCAGACATATTCCTCACATTCCCACATCTCTTTCTACTCACTCCAACACCAATCTTAGTGCTTTACTGGGTCCAAAATCCAATGTGAGAGCTCACAGACCACACAAAACCATGGCGGGGAAGTCAAAAGTCTATCATTCAGGTTAGTAGCAGAATACAGTCAGGACAGTGCTTAAAATGTGCCCATGGATGCCTGAGCCTTGAACTTTGAGGCATTGGGCCAGTGTTACAAAGTTGTCAGTCCTGCCAATCTTGGCTTTCCCCCTCCCCCTAGTCCTCCAATAAACTTGGGCAAAGGTTCTTAGCTCTGGTTCTGTTGGGGCCTGGAAGTGTCAAGGTCCACTCTGTCTCATGCCAGGTCTCTGATTCTTCACTGCAGCTGCTATAGCTGTTTCTCCCATAGACCCCTAGGCTGGCTGGTGCAAAAAACCCTGATACTGAAGGGCATATGATACTCTCTTGCTTCTTCTTTGCTGGTGTTGAAGTTTCTCTTTTTCTTCTGCTGGATCTGCTCAATTTAATAATGAGAGTAGTCAATCTTCTTATGGACTGGTGAGACTAGTCGATCCCCTTATGGATAGGCTAACATGCCCTGTTTGTATATTTCTACCCATTCACATGGCAAAATAAAATTCAAGGAGTAGGAAAGCCATTTTAAACACTAAGCTGTTAATGCCAGTTAAGTTTGTTTCGAGAAACCAGAATAAGGTCAACAAGTCTTAATTGTTGTCCATCCTCAGTAATATCCATAATGCCCTTCTCCAAAAGGGAAGAAATAGGAGCAAGGACCAGAAAGAATATTTGCCAATTATTCTATGATATTTCTGATCTAAAATTGCTCTTTCTTGGTGGTTATTAGAATGATAGGATTGTGTACTTCTCCTGTAAGGTATTTGATTGATTGTTGTTGCTGTGTATGGACTCTAATGGGTTGTCAGAGGCATTAACTAGCACAGGAGTTATTTGCTATTAAGTCACCATAGCTCCTTAAGCTCCACTCAGCTTCTCATTTTTAACTAGAATTTGAAAGATCAAGAAAAAAAAAAAACAACCAACAAACAAAACAAAACTATGGTTCCTTTATATATAGGTGCTTGGTTAAGTCTACAGGACCAGGCTTTGCATATTGAACACATCTATTTGCTGCCAATATATGGAGAATCTTAAAGTCCTCAGGGTACTGATTAAAAAATTATGCAGCAATGTTGAAGAGATTTTGGCCATTTCTTTGGACTGAGGGGGGAAAAGACATTTGAAAATCTTTTTTTTTCTTCATTTCTGAACTTCTGCTTCCTGGCTTGCTCCATCAAATCAAGGTAAGCTTCTTATAGGTAAAGAATGGAGAATGCACCCATGAGATAGGCAATGTTCTAAAGTGACGTCTTTATGTGATTGGTTTTCATTTTGGTTAATTTTATCTCATTTTCTCAAATAGCTAGTATAGTAACTGAGGGCAAGAACACTCAGGTGTGTTGTTGTTGTTGTTATGTGCCATCAAGTCGCTTGCGACTCATAGCGACCCTATGTACAACAGCCCTAAACCCTGCTCCATCCTGTGTCAATCACACTGTCTCTGATACTCCCATCCTGATTATCCCAGTCACTGAATCAATCCACCTCATAGAGGGCCTTCCCCCCCTGCGCTGTCCCTCCACCCTCCCAAGCATGATGTCCTTCTCCAAGGACCGGTCTCTCCTCACAACATGTCCAAAGTATGTTAGACAGAGCCTCAGAATCCTTGCCTCCAAGGAGCCACCCGGTTTAACCCTTTCCAGGATGAATCTGTTTGTTTCCCTAGCAGTCCATGGTATTCTCAATACTCTTCTCCAGCACCACAGCTCAAAGGCATCAATTCTCCTTCTATCTTCCTTGGTCATTGTCCAACTCTCTGATGCATAACAAGTGATTGTGAAGACCATGGCCTGTATCAGACGCACTTTAGTCTCCAGAGAGACACCATTGCTCTTCAGTACTTTGGAGAGGTCCCTAACAGCAGACTTTCCCATGGCAATGCACCTTTTAATTTCCTGGCTGCTGGTGCCAAGACTGTTGACTATGGAGCCAAGCAAACTAAAGCTGTGTACAATCTCAGTCTCTTCACCATCCATCCTGATGCTGCCAATTGGTCCAGTGGTGAGAATCTTTGTCTTCTTGACATTGGTCCTCAATCCATATTGTAGGCTGCAGTCCTTGACACTTTGCAGCAGGCGCTTCAGGTCCTCCTCAGTTTCAGCAAGCAGGGTTGTGTCATCTGCATAACGCAGATTGTTGATAAATCGTCCACCAATCTTCACCCCACATTTCTCCTCATAAAGCCCAGCCTCCCGGATAATCTGTTCTGCATATATGTTGAAAAGGTAAGGAGTCTGACCTCAAGTGTGTACTTTCTCTATATCACTTACTGTGGGGCTGTGGACCACGGTTGTGATATCAGCAAATAGTCATGTTTGACGATGTTAGTGTAAATGGTACATTAAACCAATGAGTTCTGCTGCCAAATTCTATGCTAAAGCAAGTTTTGTGGGTCCAAGAAGAGTTTTCAAGATCTTTCAATTTGACTCTTCCCTTTTAGTCCCATGGCCCAGAAGCTAACTTGGTTCTTTTCTTCCCTGATCTTCATTATCCCTTCCCAACTGTGCACCCAGAAGTCTTATATTCTGTTCCTCAGAATATATTTGGCAAACTGAGGGGTAACCAGAGATTATCTGAATCTGAGATATCATGTTATATAGGGAGCTCTGGTGGCAGTCAGTAACATGTTACATTAACTCAAAAGGCTGGTTTGAATACAACAGTATCTCTGCAAGAAAAAAAAAAATTAAATAAATGGGCTGTCTCCTTCCAGTAAGTTTTACAGCCTGGAAAGTCCAGTGGAGGGTTTCTAGGAATTAGAATGGGTTCATAGCAGTAAAAGTAAATGATTGGTGGAACTACCTGAGAAAAGCTGTTCTTTCTAGTGTCAGAAAGGATAAAAACTAGCAACTAGGGATTGTGTGTGATTAATTATGTTGTCATCCAGTAAACAAGTTATTTCATGAGAGAATTGTTTAGTATGGAAGCAGAGTGAATGTTGGAAGTCATTCATGAACCCAGCAGGCACAGCGATATGAATATTCCAGGGTTTTTCCAAAGGGCTCACAGTACTCCCGATAAGCAAGCTAAAAATTTTGGGGCTTTGACTCACTGTATATCTGCATTCCAAATGTAATTCATGAGGTATTATTTCCACTTAATGTAAATATTTCTACTTTAAAGTAAAAGGAATATGATGTAACTGAGGGGAAAAAAACCCAAAATTAAAAATGCCTCCAGGTTCCTATTCTTTTTGCATTTAATTTACAGTACACATTAATAGTCAAGAAACTATGTCCACAGTACAGAGCTGATCTACTACTTGGTGGGTTGGGTTGTTTTTTTTTTAAGTTTTGATAGAATGTTGTCATCCCTATTCATTTGTGTGTGGTTTATGTCAACTTCCATACTGAAATAGACCCTGTGGCACCCCGAAAACGAAAAATGTTTTCTATGTGACCCTTGGTAGGAGTTTGCTGTTCACAGGTGTATAATATTAGATGCATTAGAGGCAAATCCATTCTTACAAAAGATATTTGTGCTTTCTTTTTAGAAATTATACAAATTAGGGAGAGAAATCCTCAAGTAAAACCATACTTTAGCTATTAAATTCAGAACCTCTATCTCAGATTTCTTTTCAGGAACTAATCCCCATTTAACAAGATTAGACATGCAATTTCAAAAAGTGTTTTTATTATTTCTAGTAACATATATTGCATAAATACTCTATTTTATATGTCCTATTACAAAAGAGGTATAACTTAAAAGATTTATCATTATAAAGAAAGTATAAAAATAAATATGTTCATATAGGCATTTATTACAGACCTTCTTAGAAGGAGCACACAGATCAATACTTATAAAGTATATATAATTTCTAGTCACATAGCTTACTATATACATATGGAAAAAGACATATTTTCTATCATGGTTGAAGAGCTGGACAGACATTCACCAGGATATGACTGTTGGAACAGCTTCTAGGGATGGACCTGCTACCCCGCAGCAGCCTCTTAACATGAGACAAGTGATCTCCATGTCCCCAAACACGCGGGACCTGTTCCCCACACACTATTCTTATTCCGGCATTACATTCTTTTAGTGAGATCTGAGACACACGGTTCTCTTTACATGCGCGTTCCTAACGTGGGCCTATTGAAGAGGAAGTGAGAGGTGCCAAGCATGTGGATGCGCCTCCAGCTCCTCCCAGCACCTGATGCCCCCCTGCTTCCTTTCTGCCTCTTGTCTACTTAACACATTCTTACAAGCTACATGCAATTACTTCATCAAAATTAATTACACAAATAAAGGTGAAGATGATACAAAAAGGTACAGATGAAGCCGCTTGAGCCATTTCAGTTTGCTGAGCATGTATCTCTCAGGCTGGACAATCTCAACTCTTAGGAGAGTAGGAAATCTGGGAAACTCGAGCAGCCATAATCAAGGCTTGTAAGAGATCCAATTTGTATTCCCTTCTCCCTCGGTCAGCAAGGTAAAACAGGCCAGGCTTTAATCTCTAACTCTTGTCTTTCCATTCCCCAAGCTCCATGATACAAAGAATTTAATTAGTACCATGACACAGGGGTTGTTAATTTATTTTGGCTTTTCCTCCCTTTTTAAACTTGTTATAGATGTAACAAGACATAATTATCATACTCTGGGCTTTTTTTCATCTTTTAATAGCCTTCATTAACTAGTCTATCAAATTTGCAAATGGCAGGATATGCACATGATCTCTAACGTCTTTGCCGTCTACTTCCCAGCCCCCATCTAACTAACACTCCTCATTGACCTGCAAGGTACATTGGGACTCTCCAGCCTTCTTGATTCCAGTGCATCAGCCCTTCCACACTTGGCTTTTCCCTCATTACTGACTCTGCTTAACTGCATTCTGCCAGTGTGCAAAAGTCTATGTAATGTTTAGGTTTCTTTAAAGGATCACAACTCTCATGAGCCAACACGCCCCCATCATGGGACAGACACTTTAAGGTTCTCTTTTTGTAACCCTTCCCACAAGTCTTAGAGCACGGGGACCACTCTCCCAGCTGCCAGTGTGGACAGGGCACTTCCGCGCAGGGCCTGGTGCTGGCTGGCTTCACTTCCTTGGCACACTCTGTGGCCTGCTTTCTATTGATGTCCATGCATTCCACCACTCTTCGCTGCCACCCTGATCCACATGACTTGGAACATTCGCCCCACTCTCCAATGACCCATTCGGAGAAGGTAGGGATAGCATTGAAAGATTCCTTCTTTTTCTTCACAAAATAAGTATACTTAATTTTAGGCCGGAGGGCATTGCCCACAGTAAGAACCTGGATAGTTAAAGGTTCTTTGAGTGGACTAAAGCTGAGAATTCTTTCCAGCACTGCCGAGGAGCCACTGTACCTCAAGACACTACCTTTATAGGTAATGTCTTGCTCTAAAGTGGACAGAGTAAAGTCACCATTAAGGATATATGTGCCATCAGCAGCTTTGATGGCAAGGAAGCTTCCATTGTTCCGGGATCCCCTCTGATTCCTCTGTTTCACTTCAATGTTTGTGGCTCCAGCTGGAATTGTGACAATGTCATGATATCCTGGTCTGCAGGCAAAGACAAATAGACACAATTACCCCTCATTCACAAGCTAAATGCTTCAAGTGAAGATAAGTGAGGACTTTAAAGCATTTCTTTTGAGATCTGTAATAAAACTTCCAAGTAAATTATAAGATCTTTGAGAACAGGTCATTTTCAGACTTACTTTGCACTAGTCACAGATCCTGATATTTTCTTACACGTAGATCCATTTCCTCCACAAATGCCACATTTATCAAATTTCTTTTTGGAGTCTATGATACGATCACAACCAGCTTTTACGCACTGTCCTTGCACACAGACAGAGGTGGAATCTGGGCTACATGGAGTACCATCTACAACCTGGAAAGAAGAACACATGCTATTGTTACACATTAACAAAGGAGAAAGATGAAATGATGACTAAGTTTTCCCCCTTAAAATTCATTCTCTGCTTTCCAGACCAGCCTCATTAAAACAGTACCCTCCAGACACATGACCTACTCTCTCCTTTGTGATTTATAACTGTAGCACCCATCCAACGTCACTGACTGCCTTTAGTTTGCTTCTGGCTCAGGACAACACTGTATGTGTCACAACAGAACTGGCCTCAATTGAGATTTTCAGGGACAGGTTTAAAAAAAAAAAACAAAAAAAACCAACCACAAAATATCTCAACAAATTGCAAGCCCAGTCTCCCTAGGCACCTCAAAGAAATGAAGATGGACTTGAACCTTCATTATTTTGTTCACAGCCAAACACACTAAACATTTGCATCACCAAAGCATAGTACTTAGACATCTTAAAGAACACAACTCTGTCATCCTGTTTTTGCTAACTGTCCTTTACTTTTTATCTAAGGTCAATGAAAGCAGGGCTTTTAATCTATTTGTTTATTACTGTATATCCTCAATAGAATAGCACCCAGCAACAATAGAGGTTTAATATGTTCAATCTCCAATTTGGAAATATTTTCATTACCATGCTAATGACACGATAGTCTCCATCAAATTAAATTACATTCCCCCCCTTTTTTCTTCCTCTAATAAAATAGCAAATGATAAGATACTTCTATGATTTTACATATACCCTCCAATGTCTTATCAGTGTTCAGGCTCCCCTTTTAGTAAGGTTCTCTAACATGTTCCTCCTGGCTAGTGACACAGTAACACGTACTTTGGATTATGCCTAAACGATTTTCCAGGATCACTGACTTCTGTGTTAATAAATAATTTATCAAACCATGAGGTGTATGTGAGACCTAATTATACAGAGGAACACTTCATTTTCCAAAGGGCTTTTCTTTGTATATTGGCTGATGCTGAATTAACTATTACTAGTAGCAATGCTATGAACAAAAGACTGGAAGCTTGCCCTCCTGTGCCGTCCTCACAATCCCCATCATGCTCAAGTTCATTGTTACAGTCACTATGTCAGTCCATCTCATTGAGGATCTTCCTTTTTTTGCTAAATTCTTTCTTTTTTCCCTAGACTGACTTTCTTCCCCCCCTCCAGAGGATGAGCCCATCCTGACAAAATGTGCAAAGTTTGTAAGACAAAATTTCACTATCTTTGCTTCTAAGGAGCATTTTGTTGGTTGCAAGTCCTTCAAGACAGATATGTTTGTTATTTTGAGTCTGTGGGATATGCAATACTATTCTCTAATACCACAATTCAAAGACATTGATTCTTCTATGGTCTTCTGTATTGTTAAGTGCTATCAAATAGATTCTGACCTGTACCAACTAGAGAATAACTGCCCTATACGATTTTCTTGGCTATAATCTTTGTAAGGAAAATCACCAGGGTTTTGCCCATTATACCCAGTGGGTGTACTTGAACTGCCATCTTTCTGGGTAGCAGCTGAGAACTTCACTATTGCATCATCAAGGTTATTGTTGTTTTTTTCTTTTTTTTTTTTATCTTGTTGCCATGTGCCATGAGTCGGAATTGACCCATAGCTGGCCCTTCAGCGAATTTTCAGAGGCAGTAAATTGCAGGGAAGGAAACTGCCCATATTTCTCCCTCAGAACAGCTGGCAGATTTGAATGTCGTTCGTGCCTTTGAGTTTCTTAACACTAGGCCACCAAAGCTCCCTGTTCTTTGTACAGAAGAGTATTAATAAGCAATTAGAATTGGAAGAATCACAAGTGTTGGGATGAATCAAACTCAAAGTCGTCAGTTGCCACTTGGAAATGGAACATAAATTCTGATAGAAATTAAAGGGTCTATCAAAGGTTGAATATAAAAAGGTAGCAAGTCAAGGCCTTAACTCATAGGCACATAATAGTTGTAAAGGTAACTACCTTGGGCTGCAAAACGAAGAAGTAGCCAATCCCTTTGGCTTGGCAGATGAGCTTGCACCTGTCCTTTGGGGAGACGCCAGCATACTTGGGCGTCCACTCCACAGCAGGCCCGCTCCCAAAGGAAGCTTTTGAAAAGTCGTTGTGTGCCTCACATTGTTCCTCTCGGAACGTTTTTCCTGGAAAGACAATGAAAAGGTGATGATACCAGTTTCCAAACTTTATCTGCCTGTTTATGGACACATCATTTCCACCCATTCTCAAAGCTGGAGTCCATTTCCACTCACCGTTGTTGTCTGGACAGTCCTCAATGTTGCAGGACCGGTAGCGCACTCGCTTGCCTTCACAGTACTTCCCGCCATTCTTTGGAACGGGGTTGTCACATTCTCTCATTGTATACTGAACTCCTCCACCACAGGTCCTCGAGCAGTCTCCCCATGGTCCCCATGGTCCCCAGCTTCCATGAACAGGAGTCTAAATGGGAGCATAAACACTTAGCATTAGAATTCAGCAAAGAGAATATTTAGGGAATGAAAGGGGGGGAAAATGATGGGACACTAAGCCAATTATAAACAGTCTTCCATCCCTACAGAAGGATGCAGACTGTGGTGTTAGGTTTGGTATCTAATATTTGACCATGATTCTGGAGCACAGTTCAAGTTTGAAACACGAGATGGAACTAACTCAGTGGCCAGTATTTTAAATTTTTTTCCTGGAGGGGCTGTTCTTTCCAATGCCAACATTTAAAGGAACATGAATACACTTCAGTAGAAAAACTCACATCAAAATGCTTCCCGTCGGTCTTGTTCACACACTTGCCACTGACACACCACTGCCCTTCTCCACAGCTGGTCCCATCTGCCCAAGGAAAGTGTTTGGTTTGACACACCAGCAGCCCGCCAGAGGTGCCTGTACACCACAACGTTGTGCACGTGCTGGCCGCGTCGGGGCAGTGCTTGGAGTCCTCTCCAAATGTAAACTGACACTGCCGGTTGGCATCATACAAGGTGCCTGGGAGGTCCGACGGCAGCTGTATGGGGTTCTGAGGCTTGTCCATCAAGCATTCTCCTACAAAGAAAATGCCAGCCAGTGGTGAATAAATGAAAGCATTCAGGAGATAGAACACTTTTTTAGAGGATACTTATTATGTCGGGTCATTTAAAGTTGAGTTGAAAGACGAATACTTTTGAACACAATGCTGGAAAAAGTATTGTGTGACATTACCTGTGGGCCCCCCCACCTCGAATTATTTCTACATCAATAATGCTTTGAAATGACTGTTCTGCCAAATATTTGAATTCATCTACTTTGGGACCTATTCAATACTTTATTGGAAATTAAGATCTAAAATGACAGTGAAGGGTAATTTTTAAAGAGGTAAAATTAAAAGAACTGCAAGTAATAAGAGAGGATGTGGTGAGATAGGAATTCTTATACATTGTTGGTGGAATTCTAAAATAGTACAGCTCTGGAAGGCAGTTTGGTGCTCCCTCAAAAAGCTGTACATATGACCCAGCTATTTCACTGCTTAGAATAATACTGTGAGAAAATGAAAACTGAGGCACAAAAGAAGACTTACACACCAATGTTCAAAGCGGCATTATTCACCATTGCAAGAATATGGAATATTGAACCACAATCAAATGGATTGAGAAACTATGGTACATTCACATAATGGAATACTATGCAGCACACAGGAGCAATGACTTTGTAAATTACTACATAACTTGGGAGGGGTTGAGAAGCATTATGCTGAGTGAACTAACTCAGTCCCATAAGGACAAATACTATATAAAAACCATTACTGTAGAATGACTATGAGGATCCAAGGTGGGGCTGAGGTGGAAGCAGGGAGGTGAGGAAATCATAGGGTCAAACAATTTTATGTGTAAAGGGGGAGTGAAAGAAATGGAAAAGATCCAGTTTGAAAATGAATGTATTCGAACTTTGTAAATAAGACAGTATAAAAACAAACAAACAAACAACAAAACAAAACAAAAGAAAACAAAAAACAAAACCCCAAACAGACTAAAAAACCCAACAACAAAAAAACCAGAAAACATCAAAATGGATCAAGTATTGAAAGGGTAAGGTTTCATGAAACTGGTTTCAGTTATTTTCAAATACACAAAAATGAGTGTGTACTAAAAAAAACCGGACCAAAAAAAAAAAAAAATAAGAGGGGAGAGGGAGAGGAAAGTTCATGTGAACTAGAACCCTACACTTGGAAGTAGGAATGCCTGCAGAAAAAGTGGTTTGGGCGTCTCACCATGACCATTATCCAGAAATGATGTAATCATGTAGGCGCTGCAGGGAGACCAGGGTTGGCTGCGGTCCAGGTTGGAGAGCATTGACGCCATCATGTGGGAATCTCGGTTCACGCCATTAATGCTGGCACACTGCTTTGCATCATCATGCGGCATGTTAAACACGTGGCCTAGGAAGCAATCCAAAACCCACATCAGAACTGGTCATTCCCAGAATTTTTTTCCCCAACAGGGAGTCAGTTGTCTTAAAGCAATATAACTAGTTGTTTTGTGTACTGTGCTGGAACCGTCCCATTGTAGACCCTCCAGTGTGTTTTCAGAGGGAATAAGTCACAGGGAGCAAGATAGCCTTTCTCCCACAGAGAAGCTAGTGGAGTCAAACCATATGGTACGGCAGCACAGCGCCTTACCACTGAGCCACCAGAGCTCCCTAGAATTTTTGGATAAAATCCTTATTAAGGAACACATTTAAACCTTATTATATTTGCAAACCCGAAGCCACTCCCACTGATTCAATGTAGACTCATAGCAACCCCAGAGAACAGAGTAGAACTGTCCCATAAATTTTCCAAGGCTGTAAATCTTTATGGGAGCAGAGTGCCTCATTCTCCCCCACCCCCCAGGAGTAGCTGGTGGTGGGGTTGAACTGTCAACTTTTCTGTTAGCAGTTGGGTGCTTTAACCACTGCAGCATCAGGGCTCATCCAAATGTCCACAGCTCCTATCATATTACTTTTTATTAGAATAAGACAATTGTCATAACTGAAAAACCATTTTCAGCAATTTCTAAGGAGAGACTTCACATCTAAAATAGCCAGCTTAGTCCTTGCAGACTCTCCCTTTTAAATCAATTTATGTCCAATATGTTTATTAGTTGGGTTTATCTCTTACTGAGAAATGAAATTACCTAATTCATGGGCTGTGGTGAAGGCAGCTTGTAAACCATCATCTTCTATGACTGAGCAACTTCTGCTGGGGTCACACATAGTTCCAACATCAGCCATCCCCAGAGTGTCACACGTCTGGGCACCACATAGGTCCTAGGAGGAAAAGAGGTGCATCCTTATTCATAGGGGCAGGGCATGAGTCTTGGGGTCTAACTTTTTGAAAGCTGGTGTCTTCATATATGTGTTGGAGCATCTATGTTCATTAGCACTGAGCTTTCCTTTTTGGAGGGGTTGGTGGAACTTGCACAGATATAATCTATGTGGGAAAGCACTGGTAATAATTCTTTAAATATGTATTTGCTGTACAAAGCAGAATAGTCTAAGTGGACCATCATCTTGCTCACCTGTCTGGTGAAAAGAATGGCTGTGTCATAGTGCTCAGCATCGCGGTCACTGGGTGGATTGTGCTGCTTTTGCCAACTGCAGAAGTTTCGCAGTGTCAGAGCAGCATTAGAGGTCACTTCTGGCCCCTTCTGTTCCTCATAGATGACCAGAATCTTCACCACCACCAGGCTAACTGAATTCCGAATACTAGGGTGTTTGTATAACCTGGACGCCACAGAGAACAAGGTGAGGAGGTAGTGCTTCAGGCCACTGCCGTGGAACTCTGCCATTGACTGGTCAGCCACCAGCATGGTTTCCACATAGCGGGGGCTGGACACAAAACGTTTCTTTCTTATGTTTCCAGTTCCTGTAAGGAGGCAAGAAAGATCATTTACTCATGAGCAGGTTATCTAAAAATAGTTACCTTTGCAGAGTATACAAGGAAAGCCTAACCAGTCAATGCAAATAAACAAAACAAAAATACACCTGGAAGGCCTATAATAAAAATATTTACATATCTTTTTCTTTGGAAATAATACCTTTTTTTTTTTTATTTTTTACGTTTTCTTCTTTTCTTTAAACAAAGAGTCCTGGCCCTTCTTTGAGGTGTCAGAGTATATTTTAGGGTATCTGGAGGTTGGCCCTTTTTTGATTCCTCCTCTCTGAATAAGGCACATTTTCTTCCCCACCTGTAGTAAGAACTTGGGGCATAGGCAGCAGGCAGAGCCCCTGAGTCACTCTCTCACAGGCCACGACTCAAACCCTGAATGAGATCATCGGGCTCCACGTGGAAAGCCCTGGGCTGGGCTGGGGCGGCCGCCAAGGGGCCTGGCCTGCAGGAATCTGCTCTGCGCTCTTGTTCCAGGGGTCCCTGGGGCGTGTGCTCTCACCAACTCAGGGCACAAGGACCACCCACACAGCCCATCAGCCTACTGCCTTATTACCAACAGCCCAGGGAAAGAAAATTCCTGCCTGAGCTCATGATTGCTTATCTGGAAAAGAGCCCTAAGTCTACGGATGGACACCGAGTCCCTCGGGAATTTCTAAACTAGGTTGTGAGCAAATAAACTCTTCAAGGAGCAGATCCCCCAAGGGTAAAAGAGGGAAGAGCCTATAGCAAGACTTTGTTAACAAGTAAGAAGAGACAAAATGTGATAGATTGGTAAGACTTAGGGAGGAAGCCAGCTAGCCAAGAACTATGTAAAGGTTTGGTAAGAATGTAGGGTTGTGCTCAGAGGAGCAGAATTATGGCCGCAATAGGGAGCGCAAACTGGGAGGCCCAGGGGCGGAGCGAAGGGGTGGAGCTAGCTGGGTGAAGACCTCCCACGCAGGTTCTACAGAGAGGCCTGAAAGCCACCAGTTGGTCACTGTCAGCCTCTTAACCAAGGGGAGGGGACAAAGGCCTGCATTACAGGGCCTTGGGCTGCTATTCCACAGAGACCAGCGGCCCCCACTTATCCTCTCCAACTCCGCCCTTCTCTGGGCGCAGGGCGTAAGCATAGGCAGCAGTTACGGAAGGCCGCGCAAAATCGCAAGTGGATGAAAGAGCACACACACAGATTAAAGGAGACGGAAAGAAGTCCCTCGCTCACAGGCTAAGTAGCATTAAAGCACTCCATTAAGGAGGGAAGTGTGGGGTTAACCAAGTCTCCCTTCAGGGTCCAAACATTTCACCCTAGTATGCAGAAAGTCATAGATTTCTTTGCCCTCTCTTGATCATTCATTACTTAGGTAAGCGGAATTAATTTTCCTAGTAGAATTTGATGAACCCTGAGTTCACCAATTTGAAACTCCGATTACATTCCTGCACTCCAGATTTCCATCCTGACTGCAGGAGTCCGCCCTCGCATTGCTTCGGATGGAGGAAGTAAGTAGGGGGAGAAGCTGAAAAGAAAAGAAGGAAAAACTCTTCGCAGGCTGGTACCTGTTGGCAGGTCGGCGCGCTGCGGCGCGCTGCGGCCTTGCTGCGGCCACTGAGCCCCCTCATCTTCACCCTTGGGTCCTGCACCCCTCGGGGGTAAGGTTTCCTCGTCCAGGACCCCGCACTTGGCTCCGCCGCCGCCGTCTCGCCGCCTCCGCTGCAAGAGGTGGAACTGTGGTTGCTGCAGAGGCTCTTCCTCGGCGCCCGCGGAGGCTAGGCGCACGGTGGCTGGAGCAGGAGCCGGCTGGATGAAGAATTCCTCACCCTGCAAGTAGAAGGCACCACGCACGCCTTCACAGAGGCTGAGAGCAGCGGCCGAGCCGGGGTCGTCGTTCACCGTGCCAGAGTAGAAGCAATGTGCCAAGTCGCCGACGGGCTCCGAATGCAGCGCCTCGGACCTTGGTCGGCGCCCTACGGTCTGAAGTGTGAAACCGGGCGCCAGGAAGCCGTGGTCTGGTTGCAGCTCTAGGCGGAGCCGCCGACCAAAGGCATCTAGGCTCAGGCGCATGGTCTCCTGTCCTGGGATGCGCTCCACTAGCGGCAGCACCAATACTTCGTCTTCCTCGGTGGGGCGCCCGCGCACGCACGGCAGGGCCAGCAGCGCCACTGCAAGCAACAGCAACGCGGCCACAGGCGACCAGCTCCGGTGCCTCGATTCTGGCTCTGCGTTTCCCATGTCGCCGCCTGGCGCACGCCTCCGGAACCCCGCGTGGAGAGCTGTCTGTATTTGAGCCCCGGGAGACACCGCGTGCAGCGGCGCACTGAACGAGGGGGCTATTGTTCAGGCAAGGAGTGCAAAACCTCGTCGGTCTTGCTTTGAATTATTAAAGTTAACAATCAGTATTATTCTTTGAGATAGAGCGCAGAACCATCTGCAGCGGCACTCCTGTAGTCACTTGGGAGAAGACTCTGCAGCTCTCTCGGCGCGCGGGAAGTTTTCCTCTCAGTTCGTAATTGGGCCGGCGCTGGTTGGGTGGCTACTGCAGGGACAAGAACTGTCCCAGGGCAAAAAGCCACTCGAGGATAAGTGCCCGGTGCCCCTGTCCCGCCTCAGTCTTTGCAGCCTTGTGGCTCACTGAACCTCTCAGCCTTGCTGCTTGCCCCGGCTTTGCAGTCACAAGAACTCAGTGCTGCTTTCCAGCGAATGCAAGGAACGGGCTGCCCAGGCAGTCCTTTTATAGCCCGGAATGCGACTTCCTCTCTCTCTCCCTTTCCCCCTCCCCCTTGGCTGAGTTTCTATTCCTGAAGGCACCGCCCCCTGAGCTCAGTCAGTGCTAAACCGCGCTCAGCCCTGCGGGGCCGGGGCGGGGGAGGGGGCGGCCCGGGCCCTGGCTTGTCGCCACCAGCTCGTCAATCTGGGGGCGGGAGACTCAGAAGCTGTGCTGCAGCCAGTACTTTGTATGGCTGGGGCTCCTAGGGGAAGAAGGCCTTGCCTTCCATCGTGCCCTCCCGCCACCAACAATTAGGACCACCCTCCATTCCTGCCACCACCCTAGCGCAAGTGTACCCTTCTTGTGCCCCAACATTTTTCCCTGGAGGGAGACCTCAGTCCCTTTTCCAAGATGCCCCTGCTTGAAAAGTTGTCTCCGCGCCCCACCCAACCCCCATCACCCCTTTTTACAATCTAGGAGACGTGCCAGCCCTGCCTTTTCGAGAAAAGTATTCCACCCCATCTACATCCCCACGCCCTGGCCAACAGTGTGCATTCTCTTAGCCCCAGCTTTTCTCGGGGAAAATTAGGTTGGCCCGGTGCCGCCTCTAGTAAGCATGCCTGGGGCGGGGGAGAATGGGACACTTTCCCTGCTCCTAATTTTCAAAGTAATTTGCATTGCCCCCAGTCGCACCCCCTTTTCAGCATTTGGGACTTCTCTGTAGGGACCTGGGTTCGCATTTCCGGAAAAGGTGAATTGGAATGAGTTGTTCATTTCCCAAGAGCCTGAGGAAGGAATTGCGCTTTCCCTTCATTCCAGAAGTGTATCAACTCCCGCCCAATTTCGGACTTTACCCTCTTACAGCTACCACAGGACGTAGGCCAGACTGGCAAAAACGTCAAAGGACCCCACTTTTTTATTCTAAGGCCCTGGGTGGTCATTGGGGCTAATGCATGTACTGAGGGAGAATAAAGTAGCCCGTTTCCTTCCCTGAAACCCCACCCGCCCCTTCCCACCAGGAAGAGAAAAGGCCGCATCCATGTTAACAAAGTGGGGGGAAAAGCTATGCTTTCCCACCTCTAGGCCCCTAAGAGAAAGCTGAGCAGCTCTTAAAAAAAAAGAGGGAGGAGGGGCTCAATGACACAAGAGGAAGGAAATGTTTCACAATGCTCTTTCAGGCGGAAAGCCACAGGGACAATGGTGAGAGCAGCAGCTCGCAATCTCGGGACACACTCAGGTCCCTTAGACTCCCACTTCCTCGCCCTGCTGCTCCTCCAGTCCCGCAGACCCTCACCCACGCCGCTCCAGTTTTCACATTTTTTATCTCGGGCCCCTTTCCTGTCTCCTCCCCAATCTTTCCTACTTCAGTTTATCACAGCCTCAAGTGTCCCTTTAATCTTTAAGGACTTTCTCCTTCTAACCTTTTCTCTCAGGATACTTTACCCAACTTCCCTTTTCTATGTGAGTCCTAGATTGACTGCTTGGAAAGCAAAGCAAAACAAAACTTGACGCTTTTTAGGAAAGATCGAGTGAAAAAGAAAGAACGACAGGGGAAGTAAAAAGACAAACTTAAGATGGATGCTTTTAAAAGTGTCATTTTGATTCCCTAAAGTCACCTCCTGGTGGTATTGTCCTTTAGGGAATTATACCTTTAATCAGAACGTGGCACCTTTTCTGAGTTCTGAGCTGCTCCCCAGGAGAAAGATGGGCATTCTCCTTCTGTGTTAATAGCCTCAGGAAACCCGTTCAAGGATTGATTGCTGTGAGCCAATTATGACTTGATGGCACTGGGTTTTTCTCCACGGGAGAAAGATAGTTTGTCTTACCTCCATTTATGATTTAGAGCCTCAGAAACCCAATGCAAGGTCTATGAGTGAAATCTAGTCCAAGGCAGTGACTTTGAGTTTTGAAGGTCACTGCCCAAGTTGAATGCTGAGTGGCCTACACAGACATAAGATGCCTTTTTACAACAGCAGTTGGCATAATGTTTCCAAGAGTTGGCCTGGCTCCTCTGAAACAAAAGAACTGAATTCTTTCGTCTTTGGTTCTTCCCCACTACCTGGTAAACATTTTCGTATTGTCACCCAGTCCCTACTATACAGCCATTTCTCACTACATCCAATTTCTTCTTCAACTTCAATAAATTCATCACTAGCATAGCTCTCTGGAGCAACTCCATTCATCCCTGCACTGCCCAGCCTAGTTCCTATCTTTGCGTTAGAACATTTGCTCTTCTCTGCTATACAAGTCTCATATCCTCAACACCTGAACATCCCTACTCTCTGTTTTTGTTTCCAGCTAGCTTTCAGATTTCCCTCTCCTTCCTTAACCTTTTCTTTTTTACTTCATTTTACTTATTCTTTCCTTTTAGTCTGAAGAAAAATTGAACCCTTAGGAGGACATGTGACAAAAATAATTTTAGACTTGTTAAGTTCTGATGACAAGAAGAAGAACATTCTGACCAGGAATCACAAAAACAATGGTAAAGCAAAAGCAAATTCTAGTTCTCACAACTCTTATTTAGAAGACTCTAAAAAAACACAGGGATATGAGCATTTGGGGCTGTACACTAGTGTTGAAATAAAAATTTCAATGCTTAAAGTGGCCTAGAAAATCAATGAGATTCCTTTGAACTGGAAACTAAAAAAACTTCAAATTCATTGCTGTCCACTCAGAACAAAAGCTTGGTTGCTCCTTCCAATCTGAACCAACTCATAGCTGACGCTCCAGCAGATTTTCAGAAACAGTGAATCACAGGGGAGGAGACTGCCCAGCCTTCTCCAAGGGAGCAGCTGGTGGATTAGAGCAGGGTGCCTTTGGGACTGGAGAGCAGCTTCTTGCTACTAGACCTCCAGAATTCCCTTCCAGCAAGTTATCAAAGGCTGTACTTTGCCAGAATACTATCTTTTACCTTAAAAGTAGCTGGTGGACTCCAAACTCTTTAAAAGTCATACAATACATTCTAATTGGTTGATTACCCTACTTATAATTAGTATTTAAAATAGATCAATGCCAAGGTTTTATTTATTTTTTAAAAAAAAACTCTATTTACCTCAAGATAACTCTAACTGGAGATTTCTTTAAGGCATTCCTATTCTCATTTTATTTTAATTACTTAAAACCTATGATAATTTTTACATATTTCAGGTCCAATAGAGCGGAAATAAAAAGGAGTTAAAGGCAAAGAGTGTGGTTAGGAACATGGTTTTTTTATTCACTCTATTTCTCTCCAGATTTCTGTTCTTTTGCATAATGGCTCCAATCTGTTGTGCACCTGTAGTTCTGGGAAATGATTCTTTTATTTTTTTTTTTTTTAATAGCTTCAGCAGAGACATGGATATAGAAGTTGCCAGTTTCTAAGCTGAAAAACTCCATCATGCTCACAAGTACATTTAATTCACTTAGGCTTATTACTATTATTGTCTAAGACTCATCCTCTTCAGCAGTTATTTTTATTAAGCAAATCCTCGCATATGTTTTTGTCTATTTGTAAACAAGATTGTGGGTTGAAAAAGATATTTTAATGTAGAAACAGTACCAAAGAATAAAATTTGTACCTGGCCGTAGTAAAATTGAATCCTTATAAATCAGTTTCACACTCTCACCCTAAAAAAATGTTTTCTTTGTCATTTAAATGTGCATCCAAAAGGCCAACCATATGTTGTCCTAATCCTTAGTATATTTATGACTTTCTTTTTATAGAATATATATGTTTATATAAAAAGAATTTTTTTAAAAATTCTTGTTATGTACTATCAAAATCGGATACAACTGGCACAGGAAGAGATTGCCCTTCCTTCTCCAGCAGAGCTTCTGGTGGATTCGAACCACATGCCTTCAGTGCATGTGCAGTTTCTTGCCACTAGACCACCAGAGTTCCCTTTATATAAAAATAAATCTTGATGTGTTTTTATCTCTACATTTGAACTCATTTTTATTAATAGGATAAATGATAGCAAAAAAGTAAAAATTTGAGTAATCTCATGAAATATGTTCTCACAAGGAATAGTTTGACCTTTTAAAAGCATTCTTGTTCCTAACTAATAGAGGAACTCTATGAGGAAAGGACATCTTAAGGTTGTTATGTTTTTTTAAATGAGAGGAGCAAACATCAAAGTATCAATTTTTATTTACACATTATATGTTAATACTTATTTTATTCATTCATGTATTATAGTCATAACAGTATATTTCTAATTCTCATAACACACTGGAATAAGAGAAGCTGATTATATACACATGCTATAAGCATTGTTTTAATGTAAACACAGTCTACAGAAATTTCTAATGTATGTATTTCATAACCATTTCAACTTCATTTGTATTTTCCTAACAAAGGATTTGTACATTGAAAAGGGAAAGCTGTTTAGCATTAGTGTTCCTTTTATGAACTTATGGTCTAAAGTAATATTAAACAACAGGATATTATAGCTGGATCACAAATGAGAAAATAAAAACAGCTTCTATTTAGGTAGAATATATATCCAGAAGTATAAGAAGTGCTTGGAGACAAATGTGTATTTGATTCAAAATCAATACGATCCAAAAGCCATGTATTTGTAGAATTGAGTCTAATTCAACACCTTTGTTTGACAGACATGGAGGTAAGCCTCAGAAATGCCTTACTCAAATGATATGAACTGAACTCATTACCACTGACTCAGAACTAACCTATAGCTGCCCCTCAATCGGATTTTCAGATGCTATAAATTGCATAGGAGGTGATGGTCACTCTTTCTCCTTCATATCTTCTAATGTATCTGAACCGGCTCCACGTTACCCTATGAACTAACCCCTGGAACTCTGCCAGAGCCAAATTAAAATGGAAATTAATCTGATTTTGTAAAGTTTAACCAAATACATTTTGACATTTTAACATATAATGTTGCCTGATGGTTAATTATGTTGTCAGAGTTGATGTTAATTGCTGTTGTTTGTTGTTATGTGCAGTCGAGTAGCTTGTGACTCATAGCGACCCTATGCACAACAGCCCTAAACCCTGCTCT
>NW_006399930.1:1436303-1449037 GCF_000299155.1 Elephantulus edwardii | reverse complement strand
GGCATCAATTCTCCTTCTGTCCTCCCTAG
Source organism: Elephantulus edwardii (assembly GCF_000299155.1). NCBI lineage: Eukaryota > Metazoa > Chordata > Mammalia > Macroscelidea > Macroscelididae > Elephantulus > Elephantulus edwardii. The sequence goes on along the minus strand of NW_006399930.1, from coordinate 1,449,008 downwards.
TCATTGTCCAACTCTCTGATGCATAACAAGTGATTGCAAAGACCATGGCCTATATCAGGCGCACCTTAGTCTCCAGAGAGACACCGTTGCTCTTGAGTACTTTATTTAACTTAATTCTAATAGGAAATTCCAAGTAACCCCAGCATTTCCACCTTAAGAAATTCACAGCTTTTCCTAAGTAACTTTCTCAATCCACAAGATGGCGACCGTGTACAACAAATGGTGTGCAGCTCTGATTTCATAAAAGTTTGGTAAGCATTTGCAACGATTTTACGTCTTTCAGTGCCATTTATTAAATTGTTAGAAGTTTTTCTCCTACATTTTACTATCATAGAAAATATTTTTGAAATGCAACAAGTTCAAGTATATTTATGTTCTTAAATAATAAAAATGCATTGTTGTTTCCCCTTGAGTCTGAATTGACCTTCCAGAAAGTTTTCAGAGGCAATAAATCACATGGAAGAAGAGGGTACATTTTCCTGTCACAGAGCTGCTGGTGGATCTGAACTCTTCCTCTGGGATTGTTTAAAGCTTAAAATTTTACCACTAAGCTACCAGAATTCACTTAATTTTAGTGTAACTCTATTAACTTACATTTAAAATAATTTAAAAGTAAAAACTAACTTTGATGAGATAATAATGCCAATAATTTTCTTTCTGTCACATTTGAGAGCCGTTTGAGATTTAGATGAAAAAACTATAGACATTGTAATCCAATCCCCTTAGAACAGTTAAAAACCTCATTCATTGATTCAACAAATATTTAATAAATGCCTACAGTACACTTGACGTGTAAGAATACTTGACTAAACTGATTTCCTTCAAACTGATTTCCTTCAGTTAGACATTGTTGTTGTTGTTAAGTGCCCTCGAGTTGCAGGCGACTCAGCGACATTAGCTTAGCAAAATCAACATCAAAACCTTAAAAAAGATGGGAAGGGGAGAAAGAAAATACTTGCTCTCTATTCTACCACAAGGTGGTGCAAAAGGATAACATTTAAAACACTAACAACAAAGGACTAATAATTTATGCAAAGTTTGTCCCAAATACAAGTACATTCCAAACATTCTTTGTGTTGGAAAAAAATTCATCTAAGAAAGTCTCATTATTTAAATTGAATTAGTATTAGCGCCATTGATAGGTAATAGTTTAATGACGCCAAGAGCTGGTACTAGACAAATTTGGACAGCAGGGGGCACAAGAGACCACAGGAAAAAAAAAAACACACCCCCCTCCTGTGGGATTTACTGCCTCTGAAAACCCTCTGGAGGTCAGCTATGGGTCAGTTCTAACTCAAAGGTACCCAGCTTAAAGTTTATTAATTGATTGAGATAGGAACTCAGACTGCCCCTGCACTTTACATTATGACCAATCAAAAGCTGCTTGTGCGTATCTTGATAGTAAAGCAAATTTTGCCAATGATAAAAGGCATTATTCAGTGATAAAATCAGTAGACGAATTGCATTAGAAAAGTCAGCTGTGAGGGACCTCTCAAGAGTACTGAAGTGCAACAACGTCAGGCTGGAGACTAAGGTGCGCCTGATCCAGGCTATAGTCTTCTCAATTACGGAGAGTTGTACAGTGAATAGGGTTGATAGAGAATTGATGCCTTTGAGTTGTGGTGCTGGAGAAAAGTGTTGAATATACCATGGACTGCTAGGAGAACAAACAGGTTTGTCTGGAGAGGGTGAAGCCAGAATGTTCCCTGACGTCAAGAATTCTGAAGCTTTGTCTGACATACTTTGGGCATTTTGCAAGGAGGGACTGGTCCTTGGAGAGGGACATCATGTTTGGGAGAGTGGAGGGATGGCGCAGGAGAGGAAGACCCTCGATGAGATGGATCGATTCTGTGAGTGGAGTGGGGTGAATGAGTGTGTTTGAGACGGCGAGGTTGGCACAGGATAGAACGGCATTTAGGGCTCTTGTACATAGGGTCAATATGAGTCGCAAACGACTCAATGGCACATACCAACAACAATAAACAAGTTGCTTTATAAAAGATACACACCATGATTTGATAGCATAGTATGTAACATAACTGACTAATAACAAAAATCCACCAATTACTATCCAATTACTATTCTGAGGGAGAAGCATAAGCAGTCTCCGATAGTCACAATTAATTAAAGTTTTTAATTTTTTGGTTTTCCTCCAGGAAGAGTGTGTGTGTGTGTGTGTGTGTGTGTGTGTGTGTTGGATGACATTTTAGTATTTTATTAATAAGCTCTAGTAGCCTAGGTTTTTGGGACTTGTGCGGGTAACACAAGGCAGTGCCGATTATGCGGTTCAAATCCACCAGCTGCTCCATGGGAGAAAGATAGACACTTTCCATTCATATGATTTACAGTATTTGAAAACCTGCTGGAGGGTCAGCCATGCTTTGGTTCTATTTGAAAACCTGCTGGAGGGTCAGCCATGCTTTGGTTCTAACTCAAAGGCAATGAGTTTTGAGTATATCTTACACGCTGTTGTTGTGTACCATCGAGTCTGGATCAAGCTGACCCTTCGGCAGGTGTTCAGAGGCAGTTAATAGCAAGGGAAGAGTTTGCCCATCCTCCTCCCACAGAGCAGCTGGTGTCATGGAATTGAACCGTGTGCTTTCGGGATTGCAGCGTGGCTTCTCACCAGTAGGCCATCAGAGCTCCTATCTTATATATTTGTAACAATTAGCTGAATTGGGAAGCATTAAGGTCCACTGGCGATCTACTAAAGCAATTAAAACTGATTACTCAGAATAATCAACATTTTTATATCTTCAAATACTTTCACTCACAGAAAATGATACTTGATATATTATTTTCTTAAGACTGATAGCAAGGTATCAGTCACAAAGTTGTTGTTATATGAGTGGAGTCAGAATCAACTCAGCTGGTCTCCAGCGAGTTTTCTGAAGCTACAAATTACTTGGAGGAAATTGCCTATCTTTCTCTAACAAAGCAGCTGGTAAATGTGAATCATGTGCCTTTAGTTTGGAAGTGCAACTCCTTAATACTAGGCTGCCATAGCTCACTATATCACAAAGTAGGTGATATTAAGTTACACAAATTTATTTTCACACAGCTCTGGAGTCTAGCAGTCTCAACGGAAGTTCTGGCCTAATTTCTTCTGAGAACTGTATTAGCTAAATATTCTATGTTGCTCCTTCTACCCTCCGGTGGCTCCTAGAAATTCTTAACTCTCCTTGTTTTGGAGTTATATCTGCCTCCATTGTCACATAAAGGTCCTCCTTTCTCTGTCCTTTTGTCTCTGTAAACCTTTTCTTCATTTATAAGGAGAGAACTCAATGTAATTAGATGCTGACTCCAAAAAAATCTCAAGTTAACCTAACTGATAAATTCTTCAAAGATCTTACTTCTGAACAAGGTAAAACTTGGTGTTGTTATCCACTCAGGGATTAGGGAATATATATGTATACTGGGCCAATTGGCAGCATCATGATAGACGGTGAAGATATTGAGATATTTAATAGCCTCAGCTCCTTTGGCTCCACAATCAACACTCTTGGTACCAGCAGCCAGGAAATCAAAAGATTAATTGCATTGGGACATTCTGCTGTTAGGAACCTCTCCAGAGTACTGAAGAGCAATTATATCAGTCTGGAGATTAAGGTGCACCTGATCCAGCCTGTCATCTTTACAATTACTTGCTATGCATCAGAAAGCTGAACAATGACTAAGGATGATAGAAGAAGAATTGATGCCTTTAATTTGTGGCACTGAAGAAGTTGTTGTTGTTGTTGTTAGATGCCATCAAGTGAAGTATGACTCATAGTAACCCTATGAACAAAAGATCTGAACCCTATCTTCACACTTCCTGACACCCAAGATCCAATTGCAGCAGTCATCATGTCATTTCACCTAGTTGAGGATCTTCCTCTCCTTTGCCAACACCTTTCCCAGCATCATATCCTTCTCCAAGGAATAGCACCTCCTACCAACATGTCCCAAGTAGGTGAGGTAAAGCATCATCTCTCTTGCCTCCAAAGAGCACTCAAGCTAACCCTCTCCAAGACATATCTGATTGTTCTTTTGTCCATCTATGGGATGTTCAATGCTCTTTTCCAACCCCACAGGTCAAAGGCGTAAATTATTCTTCTGCCATCCATACTCATTATCTAGATCTCAGATACATAGTAAGTGATCAGAAAAAGAATGGCCTGAATAAGATGCACTTGTCCTCAAACTGACATCATTACTCCTGAATAATTTGGAAAGGTCCCTAACTGCAGATTTCCTCAATGCAATGTATCTCCTTATTTCTTGACTGCTGATACCAAGGGTGTTAATTGTGGATCCAGACAAGACGAAGCTGTAGACAATTTCAATCTTCTTACCGTCTATCAGGATGTTGCCTACTGATCCTGTGGTAAGAATCTTTGTTTTCTTGACATTGAGATGCAATCCATGTGCAAGGTCAAATTGAGGCTGAAGAAAATTAAAATAAGTCTACAGGAACCAAGTTATGATCTTGACTCAATTCCATCTGAATTTAAAGATCACCTTGAGAATAAGTTTGAGGCATTGAACACCAATGATTGAAAACCAGATGAGCTGTGGGATGGTCACAAAGATATCATCCACAAAGAAAGCAAAATATTTCCAAAACAGAGGAGAAAGAAAAAAACCAAAAGGGATGTCAGAGAGACTCTAATTGCACTGGTTCGTTAAGAACCAAAACAAAAGTAAAACATGTATAAGTAAATTAACTGAACAGAATATTTCAAAGGGCAGCTTTGAAGGACAAAGCAAAGTATTATAAGGGAATGTTCAGATAGCTGGAATTTGTGCTGGACAAGAGTATTGAATATACGAGGCACTGCTAGGAGAATAAACAGGTTTGTCCAGGAGAGGATGAAACCAGACTGTTCTTTGGAGGCATGAATTCTGAAACTTTATCTGACATACTTTGGGCATGTTTCAAGGAGGTTCCAGTTCTTGGAGAGGAATATCATGCTTGAAATGGTGCAGGGACAGTTCAAGAGAGGAAGACCCTCGATGAGATGGATTGATTCAGTGACTTGGGTAACAAGGGTAGGTGCATCAGAGACAATGAGATTGGCACAGGATAGAGCATAACTAGAGCTGTTGTACATAGGGTCGCTGTGAGTTGCAAGTGACTCGACAGCACATAACAACAACCACAACCACCTAACTTAGGAGAGACTGAAGAGCCTTAGGCTAAGTGAACTAACTCAGTCCTGTAAGGACAAATATTGTATAAGATCATTATTGTATAACAAGAATGAAGATCCAAGGAAATAGGAGGGTGGGGGTCAGCAGAGGGCTGAGGTGACTGATAAGGGGCAGATGTTAATCATAGGTTCACACAATTTAATGAGTGGAGATGAGGTGAAGAAACGGGAAAGATTCAATGTGAAAAATGATGGATATAAACTTTGTAAATAAACCAGTATGAAATAACATTAAAAAAAAAAAGATGTGAGTCAGTTCTGAGTCAATGACCATGAATTTTGCTGAATTTTTTGAGAGGGTTAAGTTTTGAAAAGGTATATTTCTCATGGGAGAGTTTGGGATGTATCCTTTCTCCATACATTTTCAATCTATATGCTGAACAGCTCATTTGAGAGGTTGGGCTTTATGAAGAAGAATGTGGCATCAAGATAGGAGCAAGATTCATCAATAACCTATGTTATGTAGATGCTGCAACCTTGCTCATCAAAACTGAAGGGAACTTGAAGTGTTTGCTGCAGAAGATCAAGGACTGCAGCCTTCAGTATAGATTGCATGTGAGCATCAAAAAAACCTAAGGGTCTTCACCACTGGGCCAGTAGAAAAGATTAAAATTGTCAGTGATTTAATCTTGCTTGGACCAACAGACAATACTCATGGTAACAGCAGTCAGGAGATCAGGAGATGTAGTGTGTTGGTATAGTTAGTTCTCAGGGATATCTCCAAAATACTGAAAACCAATGATGTCAGTCTGAATACTAACATGCTCCTGGTTCAAGCCATGGTCTTTTTGATCATTTGTTAAACATCTGAGAGCTAGACAATGAATAAGAATGACAGAATAAAAATTGTTGCCTTTGAGATGTGTTGTTAGAGAAGAGTACTGAATAGCCCATGAAGTACCAAAAGAACAAACAGATATGCTTTGGGGAAAGCTCAGCCAGAGTTTCTTGGTGGCAGACCTGGCAAAGCTTCATCTCTAATACTTTGGGAATGTAGCTAGGAGAGGCGAGTCCTTGGAGAAGACAACATGCGTGGAAAGGTAAGAGTCATAAAAGGAGAGGAAGACCCTGGATGAGATGGATTGACACAGCGACTGCAGCAATGTACTCCAGTGTGTAAGAGATGATGAAGATGGTACAGGACAGGACAGAGTTAAGGTCTGTTGTTCATTGGGTTGCCACGAGTCAACTTGATGTCACCTAGCAACAATACCAACCGCTAAAACACAAGATGAAGAAATTAAATATTTATACTAAACAAAACAAAAAAGAAGGTCTAGTAGTCGGAAAATACAGAATTCATTACAGAAATATCGTTGGACATTGGAGGACAGAATTTTGTACAATCAATGATGGATTCATTGCAAATGTTCTTTTTTTCAGAATTTCTACTTTATTGATTTATTTTTTTTAATTTTATTTATAAATGATCCAGGAAGTATTAAAAGAAGATGGAAAGAATATACTGAGTCACTGTATCTAAAGGAATTGTCAGACACAGAAGAATTTCATGAAACAACATATGAGCAAGAGCCTATGGTGATGAAAGAAGAAGTCCAGGCTGCTTTGAAGGAAAGAGTAAAAAAGTAAGGCCCCAGGAATAGATAGTATACCAATTGACATATTTTAGCTAACAGATGCTGCTCTGGATGTGCTCACCAAGTTGTGCCAAGAACTCTGGAGAATAACCACTTGGTCAACTGACTGGAAGAGATCTATACTTGTTACCATTCCAAAGAAGGGTGACCCAACAGAATGTGAAAACTATAGAACAATATCATTGATAAAACAAGCAAGCAAGATTCTATGGAAGATTATCCAAAAACAACTTGAACAGCACATCAGCAGAGAACTGCCAGAAGTCCAGGCTGGGTTTAGAAGGGGTCGTGGTACTAGGGATATTGTAGCTGATGTTAGATGGATCTTAGCTGAAAGCAGAGAATACCAGAAGAATGTCTATCTGTGTTTCATTGATTATGCAAAAGCATTTGACTGTGTGGATCATAACAAACTGTGGCTGACGCTGAGAAGAATGGGAATTCCAGAACATTTAATCGTGCTAATATGAAACCTATACTTGGACCAAGAGGCAGTAGTCAGAACAGAGCAGAGCAACACTGCCTGGTTCAAAATTGGGAAGAGTGTATGCCAGGGATGTGTCCTATCTCCATATCTTTTCAACCTGTATGCAGAACAGGTTATCAGGGAGGGTGGTCTCTATGAGAAGTGTGGCATCGGTATTGGTGGAAGATCTATCAACAATCTGCGTTATGCAGATGACACAACTCTGCTTGCTGAAACTGAGGAGGACCTGAAGTGCTTGCTGCGGAAGGTCAAGGACTGTAACCTTCAATATGGATTGAGGCTCAATTTCAAGAAGACAAAGATTCTCACCCCTGGACCAATTGGTAGCATCAGGATTAATAGTGAAGAGATTGAGATTGTTCACAGCTCGGCTTTAGTTTGCTTGGTTCCACAGTCAACACTCTTGGCACCAGCAGTCAGAAAATTAAAAGATGTATCGCAATGGGAAAGTCTGCTATTAGGGACCTCTCCAAAGTACTGAAGTACATTGGTGTCTCTCTGGAGACTAAGGTGCGTCTGATACAGGTCATGGTCTTCATAATCACTTGTTATGCATCAGAGAGTTGGACAATGACTAGGGAGAATAGAAGGAGAATTGATGCCTTTGAGCTGTGGTGCTGGGGTAGAGTATTGAGTGTACCTTGGACTGCTAAGAAAACAAACAGATGCATCTTGGAGAGGGTTAAACCAGGCTGCTCCTTGGAGGCAAGGATTCTGAGACTTGGTCTGACATACTTTGGATGTGTTGTAAGGAGGGACCGGTCCTTAGAGAGGGACATCATGCTTGGGAGGGTGGAGGGACTGTGCAGAAGGCGAAGACCCTCTATGAGGTGGATTAATTCAGTGACTGGGGTATTTGCGGTGAATGTGTCAGAGACAGTGCAATTGGCATAGAATAGAGCAGGGTTTAGGGCTGTTGTACATAGGGTCGCTATGAGTCACAAGCTATTCGACGGTACATAACAACAACAACAACAACAACATTTTATATTGGTTTGCTCATAAAATTTGTACACATTGAGTTTAATATAATCATTCCAATTAATTTTATAAAATTAATCATCATTTAAAAATGCCCACCACCATTTCCCTGTCTTTCCAGATCCCCCCGATCTTTCTCAGTCCCTTTTTTCTTTTCCCTCCATTTTACACTGTTTTGTCTATCAAGTTTGTATACCCTTCACACCAGAATCCCCACCCCCAGCTCATTTCCACCCCTTTGCTCCCCTCCCTAAGATCCTCATACACATTTTACTAGTTATCTATTTCTACAATAATGATCTTCTTATACAGTATTTGTCCTTATGAAACTGAGTTAGTTAAATCAGCATAATGCTCTCCAGTCCCTCCCAAGTTAGGTAGTAATTTACAAAATCATTGCTCCTGCACGTTTCATAGTATTCCATCATGTGAATGTACCATAATTTCTCAATCAATTCTATTGTGGTTGTACATTTGGCATGTTTCTATGTTCTTGTGATGGTGAATAATGCCACTATGAACATTGGTGTACAAATCTCTGTTTGTATCTCAAACATAATTTTCTCAGGGTATATTCCAAAGCAGTAAAATATGTGAGTCATGGAATTTCTATGTTCAGCTTTTTGATGAAATGCCAAACTGCTTTCCAGAGTGGATGTACCATTTTACAATCTCACCAATTATGTATGAGAATTCCTAGCTTTCTGTATCTTCTCCAATATTTATAGCTTGCTGGCAAATGTTCTTTAAAAAGTATAATGATGACTATATACATGGATCTTAATTTGATGGACTACACAGGAATACAATTTTTCACTTCTAAAGAAAGATTCAATGAGAGACATTCTATAACAGCAGTTAAATCAAAGGTAGGCGCTGATTATGGAACAAACCATAAATTACTCATGCTGTTGTTGTTATGTGCTATCAAGTGGAGTCAAGTCATAGGTGACCCTCCATTGGATTTTCTGAGATGGTAAATGTCAAGGGAAGAGGTTATTCATCTCTGGAGACAATGGTGGATTCAAGATGCTTGCCTTGGTGTTGGCAAAACAACTCTTTACCATTCATGTGCAAGTTCTAATTGAAGGTTAAAATAATAAAACAAGTCCAAGAAAGTAAAAATATGACATCTACTCTAATACATCTGATGGTAAAAAGAATTTCATGATATATTTGATGTATTGAACACTAATGACTGGAGACCAGATGTACTTTAGGAGGATATCGTCCATGAATATAGAAGATGACAAAAAAAATAGGAAAGACCAAAATACTTATCAGAAGAGACTCTGAACCTTAAACTATAACATAAAGTAGCCAAAATAAAAGGCAGAAATGCTGAAGTAAAGAAAAATCAAACAGAGATTTTTGAAAGGTAGTCCAGAAGTAAAAAGCAAAGTGACCGAACAAAGACATAACAAATGTACAATTGGAGAAAGAAAACCAAAAGGAAGAATAAATCCAGCAGTTCTTAACCTGAAAGGACTAAAGAAAAAAAATTCAAGCCTGAAATCCCAATTCTGAATGACTCTACAGGCAAAATCTTGAAGTTTGAAGGATTCTATGGGCCAAATCTTGAATTTTGATGCAGAACATCAAAAGAAGTTAAAAAGAATACACCGAGTCTCTATAAAAAAAAAGAATTGGTAAGCAACAATTGCAGGAAGTTATATATCATCAAGAACAAATGATAATGAAGGAAGAAGTTCAAGGTACATTGAAAGATGTGGCCAAAAAATGAGGTTCTGGAATTGATGGAATATCAATTCATATGTTTAAGCAAACATATACAGCCCTAGATTTGCTTATTTGTCTGTGTCAAGAAATATGGAAGACAGTTGACTATGTGGCCAATTGACTGAAAGAGATTCGTATTTTTTTCATTAAAAAAAAAAGGTGATCCCACAAAGTGTGGAAATTTTTGAAAGCTATCATTAAGATCATTTGCAAGAAAAATCTTGCTAAAGATTATTCAGATTATTCTCAGAACAATACATTGAAAAGAAACTTCTAGAAATTAAATCTGGGTCCAGAAGAGACCATGGAATGAAGGATATCATTGTTAATGTTAGGTGAGTCTTAGCAAAATGTAGAGAATACCATAAAAGTGTTCACTTATATTTTATTGGCTAAGCAAAAACCTTCAATTGTGTGGGTCATAGCAAATTATACATATTGAGAAGAACACTTAATTGTGCTCGAATGAAACTTATACAGACCAAGAAGCAACTGCGCTAGCAGAACAAGGGAATACTTCATTATTTTTAAGTGCCATGGAGTCAAGTATGACTAGATAGTGACACTATGAACAACCAATGAATCTTGTCCTATCCTGCACCATATTTATCATACTGTATCAATCCATCTCATTGAGGGTCTTCCTCTCCTTGTTGACTCTCTACCTTTCCAAGTATAATGTCTCTTTCCAAGAAATAGCTTCTCTTAGCAGTATGTGCAAAATATGTGAAACAAAGCTGTTAACTACCTCAATCTCTTCATTATATATCATGATGCTACAAATCAATCAGCCCAGTGGTGAGAATCTTTGCTTTCTTGATGTTGAACTTCAACTTTGACCTTCTGCAGCCAATGCTTCAGGTCCTCCTCAGTTTCAGCAAGCAGGGGTGTGTCATCTTCAGGGTTGTGTCAATGCAGATTGTTAATGAGTCTTCCTCCAAACCTGAAGATACATTTTTCCTCATATAGCCCAGTATCCCTGATAATCTATTCTGCATATAGATTGAAAAGGTATTGAGATAGGACAGATTCCTGGCAGTAGTGTTTCCTTGCTCTGTTCTGATGACAGATTCCTGGTCCAAGTATAGGTTTCATATTAGCACTATCAAGTTGTCTGGGATTCCCATTCTTCTCAGAGTCTGCCACAGTTAGTTGTGATGCACAGAGTCAAGTACCTTTACATAATCAATGAAACACAGATAGACATTCTTCTGGTATTCTCTGCTTTCAGCCAAGATCCATCTAACATTAACTATAATATCCCTAGTACCAATCCTCTTATAAACCCAGCCTGCACTTCTGGCAGTTCTCTGTTGATGTATTGTTCCAGTTGTTTTTGGATCATTTTCAGCGCAATCTTGCTTGCATCTGATATTAATGATATTGTTTGATAATTTCTGCACTCTGTCGAGTAACCTTTCTTTGGAATGGGAACAAGTATAGATCTTTTCCGGTCAGTTGAACAGGTAACTGTGTTCAAGAATAATTTACAAAATCATTACTCCTGCATGCTGTGTAGTATTCCATCATGTGATTGAACCGTACTTTCTCAATCTATTCTATTGGGGTTGAACATGTATGCTGTTTTCATATTCATGCAATGGTGAATAATGCTGCTATGAACATTGATGTACAAGTCACCATTTGTGCCTCAGTTCTCATTTTCTAGGGGTATATTCCAAGAAGTGGAGTAGCTGGGTCATATGCAATTTCTATGTTCAGCTTTTTGAGGAAGCACCAAACTTCCTTCCAGAGTGGTTGTACCATTTTACAATCCCACCAGCAATGTATAAGATTTTCTATCTCACCACATCCTCACATCTTAACCAATACTGAATTTCCAAAGTTTTAAATTGCACAAGAGGCAATTTCCAGTCTTTTCCCCTTGTAGCCCTTAGTGCATTCAAACGTCTTGAGAGGCATTGAGCTAGACTACATCACCAGAGTCCCCTACTCTCCTAAAAGGTTCTAAGCAAAATTAAGCATTATTTTTTCCTACCTCCAACAAGCTTGATAATCTGGAGGACAGCCAGCTGTCCAACTGACTGGAAAAGATCAATATTTGTTCCCATTCCAAGAAAGGTGACCCAACAGAGTACAGAAATTGTTGAACAATATCATTAATCATTAATCATCACATGCAAGCATGATTCTGCTGAAAATTATCCAAAAATGTTTGGAACAATATGTCAACAGAGAACTGCGAGAGACAGATGTGCAGGCTGGATTTAGAAGAGGTCATGTAGCTAATGTTAGTTGGACCTTGGCAGAGAGTAGAGAATACCAAAAAATGTCTATCTGTGCTTCATTGACTATGCAAAGGCTTTTGACTGCGTGTATCACAAGAAGCTATGGCTGACTCTGAGAAGTGTGGGTTTCGCAGAACATTTGATTGTGCTAACGTGATACCTATACCTAGACCAAGAGGCAGTGGTCAGAACAGAGCAAGGAGACACTACATGGTTCAAAATCAAGAAGGAGGTCCATCAGGGATGTAGTTTGTCTCCATACCTTTTCAATCTGTATGCAGAACAGATCATCTGAGATGTTGGGCTGTACGAGGAGGAATGTGACATCAGGATTGATGGAAGAGTCATCAACATCCTCATTATGCAAATGACACAACCCTGCTTGCTGAATCTGAGGAGGACCTGAAGCACTTGCTGCAGGTCAAGGACTGCAGCCTTCAATATGGATTGAAGCTCAA
>NW_006399930.1:1427089-1428419 GCF_000299155.1 Elephantulus edwardii | reverse complement strand
TTGTATGAATACACTATAGGTTTTTCTATCCAGTTTTTTGTTGATAGGTACTTGGATTGCTTCCATCTCTTTGCTTTGGTAAATAATGCAACTATAAAGATGGATGTGTGTATATCTTTTTGGATGTAGCATCACTGGGTCAAATAGCATTTCTATTTCTAACCTTTGAGAAAGAACCAAATCACGTTCCCGGTTGCACCGTTTTACAATCCCACCAGCAGTGTATTAATTTCCTGGTTGCTAGTATTTATTTATAACTACTACTTCTCATTCCCACTGAGTCAGAACCAAACCAGAGCCGGCACTCCAGTGAGTGAGAAGCTGTAAATCATATGGGAGGATATTACTCATATTTCAAACTCTCACCTTTGTGTTGGCAGTGCAACTTCTTACCTACTAGGCCACCAGAGTTATCTATTTTACAGAAAGATAGATAGATGTAAATTTGGAATATAAATATATATTTGCATATGTAAGTATATTATTTATATATAAATACATAGCTATGTAACGGTGTATATAGCTGTGAGTTGATTTGATGGTACAAAACAACAACATATCCTCATTGATTGCTGTTGAGTTAAAATCAACTCATAGATGTGTTTCCCATGGTTTTTGTAAATTGCATGGGAGAAGATTGCTTATCTTTCTCCCTTTGAGCTACTGGTGGATTCAAACAAGCAAAGGCATTAGGTTTGCAGCCCAATTCCCTACAGACTATGCCCCTAGAGAGCTCCCTAATACAATTGTTGTTGTTGTTGTTGTTGTTGTGTGCCCTATGCTGTATCCTGAGACAATGTCACTGTCTCTGACACCCCTCCCTTCATTACTCCAGTTACTGTGTCAGTCTATCACATCAAGGGTCTTCCTCTCCTGTGCTTTCCCTCCACCCTTCCAAATATGATCTCCTTCTCCAAGGACTAGTCTCTCCTGGCAACATACCTAAAGTATGTGAGACATAGCTTCAAAATCCTTGCCTCCAAGGAACACCCTCTCTAGAACAGACTTGTTTGTTCTCTTGACGCTCTTCTCCAGCACCACAACTCAAAGGTATCAATTCTTCTTCTGTCATCTTTGGTCATCGTCCAGCTCTCTGATGCATATATACTTATACTTTATATATATATTGTTGTTGTTATATACTATAGAGTCAGAACTGACCCATTAACTCACCCTCTGGTTTCAGAGTCAATTAATCACGTGGGAGGAGATTGCCCATCCTTCTCCCATGGAGCGGCTGGTGGCTTCAAACTGTGTGCATTCAGGATTGCAGAGCAACTTCTTACCACTAGGTCACCAGAGTGCCCCATAAATAATACAGAAACATATA
>NW_006399930.1:1421384-1426989 GCF_000299155.1 Elephantulus edwardii | reverse complement strand
ATATATAAATTGATTAAAAATGTCTATGTTATCTCACTGATGTAAAAGTATAAATACTGCAGTTTCATAAGTTTCCTTTTCCAAAGAGATGTTTATTTTTATACTCAGGCAAGTAAATATGCTGTACTTTGAGTAGAAAAATATATTTTCTGGAACTCATCAACATCATCACTGTCATCTCCAGTATTTTCCCAAAAACTTATTATATTTACACATTAACCTATTTAAATTACAAATGTCATAACTTTGCCAAAAATCCACTACCAAATTTGAAAGCAAAATTGTTAAGTAGGAAAAGACAGATATGCAAGGAATTTTACGTTAGAACATATAAACATTGAAAAGAATGTGAAACTTGCTCAAATTGCTAGTTAACATCCAAATTCAAGGCCAACTGTAAAAGCTATGTCTATTTCTCATTAAATATTATAGATCAAATAAATGGAAGCAGGTGAAGCCAAAGGAACATTACAAGAGATCTGCAGAACGCCATATGTTTAACATGAGCCTCTGAGGAAAGAGATTGCATATCTTATAGTGAGAAGAAAAAATACATTACGAGAGAAACCTCAAGTAAGTAATATTGGAGTTTGTTTGCTTTTTAATTAGAGCCAAATAAAAACTTTTTAAAGGGACATTAATGTCATCATATGGAATAAAACAAAATCCACACAATCTTTTAAATGGGAAGTATTTTAATATGCTAGTCTTCAAGCACATAATTAATTTCTAAATGGTTTGTAAATGGACAACATGGTTTTACTAGAAAATTTCTACTATCACTCATTCTCTGTCTTAAGCCCAACCACCTAGGTAAGAAAAAATATTTGCATAAAGTTTTAGGGTTAATAGAAAAAATTACTTTAGAAAAGAAAGAAAACAATTATTAGTTCATTGCTAAATATCAAATCACACATGTATATTTAGAAAATTATTTGTATTTGAAAATGGAGGACAATCACTTATATGATGATAATTTAGCAGGCACTTTAATCATTTAATAAAACTTAAAGTGTTTTTATCCTATTTTGTTCTTGCTGTCCTAATATTTTATAAGGAAGTCTATGCTAGTCAAAACAAGGAGGACAATCTTGCTAACTTATAGGAATGCTAAATACTGCAGATATATTCAGACCACATTAAGCTAGTTCCTATAGCCATGAAATTTGCATCAAGAAATGAGAGGAACAGAATCTCAGAACTAATTAAAAAATATTTTTTAAATGCTAGAGTTAGATTATCCGTATTGTTCTGTCAATCTGGGTTTCTCCCTCTTTTTTCTTCTTCCTTTCTGTTTTCCTTATTTTCAAACAAAAATTATGTTAAACCAGTAACAGAAATTACTTTCAGTTTCTTTAATATATGAATTGTAAATTGGGGTAAAATTTTGACCAAAAATATTCTAAAGATTCCTATAATTCATTTTACCAACATTGCCAAGGATAGGGTTGGATCAGTGCTTATGTTATAATAATTTACCCAAAACACAGCGTGTTGTCTGACTTTGGAGATTCTGATTCCCTGAACTGCAATGTTGATGAAGAGAATTGAATATCCCTTGGATGGTCAAAAGGACAAACAAGTCTGTCTTGAAGGAAGTGCAACCAGAGTGCACTTAGAGGCAAGGATGATGAAACTTCACTTACTGTGGGCATATTTTCCTGAGGAACCAGTTCTTGGAGAGAGATATTATGCTGAGAAAGTTTGAGGTTAGTGAAAGAGAGAAAGGCCCTCAAGGAGATGGACTGACACAATGGGACTGAGTAACACAGAGATCCTGAGGAGGGTGTCGGATAGGGTGAGAGGTTCATAGGGTTGCGATGAGTGACAGATGGCTTGATGGCATCTAACAATAGCAAACCAACTGAATTTATAGATATAATTTATGTTTTAATAATAGATTCAAAATACCCAGAAAAAGTCACTTCACATAGATCATTCTTCAAAAGAACTCAAAGCCTAAGGTAAAATTCTTACTAATCTACTTACTTGTCTATTGTTTGACTTAAAGGGAACTCTTACTCAACTCATTGCCCTGGAGTTGAAACTGACTCATAGTTAACACTCAAGGGAGTTCTCTCTACCTCTCCCTCTCCTCTTCTCCACCTCTCCTTTTTTCCCTCTCTCCCTTTCTCCCTCTTGCTCTGTCTTATTGCCATGTAGTCAGAATTAACTCATAGTTGAGCCAGCAGTGAGTTTTCAGGGTCTGTAAATCTCACAGGAGGAAAGGGCACCTGTGGAGGTGCTAGTGGATTTGAACACCTAGAGAGGACCCATCTGCTTTTGGGTTAGCGGAACAACTCCCTGTGGGAACTACTTTTCACAGGAGCCAAGTTTTAAAAGAAGGTCTCTGGCAATGAATGTCCTGAGGGGTTCATCCACATTTCTTGTATTATAAAAATCTAGATTACAAGAGAGTTTAAGCTCTTCTGTTTCTTCTTCCTGCCTTTCCCCCTTCCTCCACTGTTTATTAAACATTTAGGTTGTACCAAACATTGGGTATGAATGGAATATATTCTGGTCCCAAACATTTTATCATCTAAGATCATTTAAGTAATTGCTATGGTGTCTTATAACAATATATTTGAATAACATTTTTATGAGTACTTAGTGTTACACATAAAATATGTCCAATATAGAAGTTAGGAGATAGGGTTGGGAGTGGAGGTGGAGATGATGAGACAGAGCAGTTAACTGAGGCCAAAGCCCAGGTTATGAGGTAAAGGAAATGGAGAAAGTCCGAAAAAGGAAGAGTTAGTTAATCTAATTTTCTTCTTTTCATTATTTAAAAATCTCATTGATATCTTGTATGTAAATAGTACTGCAGTTTCAGTTCTTTTTCTGAGGTGATAAGGAAGTTATTTCCTTTTGAAAAAATTTATATATTCTAGTCAGTATTTTTTGTTGTTGTTGCTTAGTTTTTGTCTTTTATTTAACGTGGTTTCACTGTGTACAGCTTCCAAAAACCAAAAACCAAAATTCATTGCAGTTGAGTCAATTCTGACTCGATGGCCATAGACGATAGAATAGAACTTCCCCAAAAGAGTTTCCAAGATCAAATCTTTAAGGAAGCTGACTGCCATATCTTTCTCATGTGCAGCAATGGTGGGTTTGAATAACTGGCCTTTTTCTGTTAGCAGTTTAACATTTAATCATTGTACCATCACGGATGTGCCTCTTGGCTTTTTACATTTTATTAAATAATACTTCCTAATTTTTCTGTTCAGAAATAGCATAATTTCACACATAGTCACATATTTAATAACTTCATTATTTAGAAATATATTTTAGATTCATTTATCAATCAGTATCTGAATTAGAAAAAGAAAACTATGCTAAAATATAATTTAAAAACCAAGGGACAGCTTTTATTGTTTAAATTTTTCTAGATCTCTACAAAACCTTTTTCAAAGTATCACTTCATAATTTTACCTATGTTTCTTTGTTCTTCGAAAAAATAATAAAACTGTAGGAACTTATAAAACATCTAAATGAAAATATTATCCATTAGTATGCTGTATTTTTTTTAAAAAATATCTTGTATAAAGCCTTGGGCTTAATATTTAATATGCAAATATTAAATATTAAGAATGACAATGAAAGAATATTTAATTGTGCCTATGTGGAACATGTACATGGAGTACGAAGAAATTTTTCCAACAGAGGGATACTGCATGGTTTGAAATCAGGGAAGATGTACACCAAGGCTATATTTTACTCTACCTAATTTATATATTCTTCTAAGAGGAACAACACTGGTCTGCCAATTGGCTATACTGAGGTAACTTGGAGTTGCTGTAATACTGAACACTTTGCCACTGGTGTATCAAATGTCATAATGGTTACCCATGGTGGACAGTGTTTGGTGAAGCTTCTAGGTTAAGACAGGCTCAGAAAGAAGAGTGGCATCCACTTCCTAAATGACATGCCTCTGGGAACTCTATGAATGTAGAAACATGAGAATATTTATAGGAAAGGGTCCAGGTCTTTTGCTCATAGGGTCGCTGTGAATCATGCTCAACCCAATGGCACTTAACAACAACAACAATCCATATACTAAACAAATAACCAGAAAAATTTGACTATATGAAGAAAAGAGGAGAATTCTGGTGGCATAATTTATAAGGAGTTGTGCTATTGACTCAAAGGCCACATTTCTCTGGAAGTTCAAATGCATCACTGGCTCCTGGGAAGGAAGGTGGGCAATCTCTTGTGTGATTTACAGGCTCAGATACTCAGTGGAGGATCACCTATGAATCATGTGAGAAAATGAGGAAAAATGCAACATCACACTTTATCAGCAATCGGATACGTAGGTGATACAACCTTGCTTACTGAAAGCAAAGATTTTCAGTCCTCACTGAAAAAGATAAAAGACAACAGGCTGAGCCATTTTCACCACTTTGCCTTCCAATTGAGTTGGTTCGTTTGTGAGGGGTACACCTCCTGGCCAGCCCCAGTGGAAAGGAGGCCCATCCAGTGGGACCAGCCCTCTTCCCTTAAACAGAGTCGTATCCAGACTTCTGTCTGCCTTGTGTCAGTCATTACCACTGCTTTGCCTTCCAAGTTAGGATCCTGGTGGGGGAGGGGGAGTGAAGAGAGAGAGATAACCATAGAGACCAGCCACTGAACTGTCTCATAGAGGAAAAAAAACAGGTACTTTGGGGAAAACACTGCTATCTAGGTACACCACCTGGGACCCCCTTAAAGCTGAAGCAGAAGCATACACAACATCTTGAACTGGATGAAGATGACACTTCTGGAAAGGAACAACAGGTTTCTTAGTTTGGTATTCAGGTACTTCAGGGGAAACACCGCTGTAAGGACCCTAGTCCTGTGGGCCTCAGGCAAAGAACAGAGCACAGATTTATAGATCTTTCACAAAACATTGCTGTACTCTGGGTCATTATATAGTTTCAACAACCTAACAGCTACTAAGAAAACATTTAGTAATCATGAAAAAAACAAAATAACCCTTCCCCTAAAAAAGTAGATCCAATTAATAACCCAGATAGAAAGAACCAAAGAAATATGTTCTATGGAGATATTAGAACAGCTACGGGAAAAGATACAAATGTTGGAAGAAATAATTAAATCCAGTAAGAGAGTAAATACCTCAGTGACAACAATCTAGAAGAAATATATCAGTGAGGAGCAACTTGAACAGCTATGGAAAAAATGCAAAAGGAGGAAGAAAAAAATTGATAGTATGGATAAAGAGGTACGAGTACTTAAAAAAATCATCACAAGCCAGAGAGGGTAAAAGACAACACAGTACTGGAAACAGCAGAAAAGCATGAAAATGCAATCCAGAATTGACAAGACCAAAATGGCAGAAGTGTCCAACATGTTGGTAGTACAAAAAAATAGAACTGAAGAGATGAAAAAGAGAGTCAAACAGAGAGTTGGAAGACAGAACACACTAGGGGGAAAAAATCAGACAAGAGATGTAATGAAAATGAAGAAAACATTAGCATCATGTGAGATAAAATCAAAAGGAACAACATACATATGATTGGGATTCCAGAACATGTGAGTGACAAGGAAGTCACGGAGAAAATTGTGAAAGAAGCACTAGAAGAAAACTTTGCAGAAATGTTGAATG
>NW_006399930.1:1419467-1420764 GCF_000299155.1 Elephantulus edwardii | reverse complement strand
AATCAAAGGCTGGGAAAAAATATACCAAATGGCAAGCACAAAAAAAGCAGGAGTGGCAATACTATTCTCTGATGAAATTGATTTTAAAATTAAAAGCATCATAAAAGATAAGGATAGACATTACATGCTGAATGAAGGCACAATAGATCAAGAAGACATAACCTTGGTCAATATTTATTCACCAAATGTTAGCCCTGCAAAATATATAAAACAATAGTTAAAAGAATTGGTGAAAGAAATAAACAGCACCACAACAGTCATAAAAGACTTCAACACACCACTATCACCGAAGGATAGATCAACTGAAAAGAAATTCAGCAAAGATGCAGAAGATCTAAAATATGTAATCATCGAACATGACCTTGAGGATGTATTCAGGGTACTGCATCCAACTAAAATTAAATACACTTTCTTCTCAAGTACACATGGTACATTCCCCAGAATCGATCATATATTAGGACACAAAGCAAGTCTTAAATTATAAAAAAAAAGAAATTGGAATAATACAAAGTATCTTCTCAGACCACAATGCCGTAAAAATAGAAATTAACCACTGGAGAGTAAAGCTTACAAAACCATCCCTGTGGAAACTGAGTAACTCTCTGCTCAACAAGATTTGGTTATAAAAGAAAGAAAAAAAATGGAATAAAATAGTTCCCGGAAACAAGTGGAAATTAAAATACAACATACTAAAAGGTCTGGGGTACAGCTAAGGCAGTCCTCAAGGGGCAGTTGATAGCAATAGGGACAGACATAAAAAAAGAAGAAAGAAGAAAAATCAATGATCTAACTTAGCACATTCATCAAACAGAAAAAGAACAACAATCTAAACCTACAGCCCCTAGAAAAAAAGAAATTATAAAGACAAAAGTTTAAATAAATGAGATAGAAAACAGAAAAACAATTGAAACCATCAATAAGACCAGGGCCTGGTTTTTTGAAGGGCAAATAAAATTGACAAACCATTGGCAAACTTTACAAAAGGAAAAAAAAAAAGAGAGAGAGAGAGAGAGAAGACAGATTACTCAATTAAGAAATAATAGAGGTGGCATCACAACAAAACCAGATGAAATTAAATAGATAATATCAGAACACTCTTAAAAGCTATACTTTGATAAATTAAAACTTAGGCGAAATGGACAGATTTCTTGAAGCTCATCCTTAAACTTAGATTGACAAGGGCAGATACAGAACACTTCAACAGACCCATCACATACACAAAAAAAATTGAAAAGGTTGTAAAAAGAATTCCCCATAAGAAAAGTCCTGGACCAAATGGCTTCACAACTGAATTCTA
>NW_006399930.1:1415551-1417767 GCF_000299155.1 Elephantulus edwardii | reverse complement strand
TTCTCAATTATGTGCATCAGAGAGTTGGGCAGTGAATAGGGATGATAGAAAGAGAATTGATGCCTTTGAGTTGTGGTGCTGGAGAAAAGTGTTGAATATACCATGGACTGCTAGGAGAACAAAGAGGTTTGTCCTGGAGAGAGTGAAGCCAGAATGTTCAATGGAGTCAAGGATTCTGAAGCTTCATTTGACATATTTTGGGCATGTTGCAGGGAGGGACTGGTCCTTGGAGAGGGACATCATGTTTGGGAGAGTGGAGGGACAGCACAGGAAAGGTAGGCCCTCTATGAGATGGATCGATTCTGTGAGTGGAGTGGTTGGAATGAATGCTTTTGAGACAACGAGGTTGGCACAGGCTAGAACTGCATTTAGGGCTCTTGTACATAGGGTCGCTATGAGTTGCAAATGACTCGATGGCACATAACAACAACAACCACATTGTAAAGTGGGATTCATAATAAGTATGCAAGGATCGTTCAACATAAGAAAAACAATCAACATAATTCACCATGTTAATAAAGCAAATAAGAAGAACTATATGATCTTTGCAATTGATGCAGAAAATTCATTTGACAAAATCCAACACCCCTTCCTGATAAAGATATTCAACAATATTGGGATAGAAGGGAATTTCCTCACCATAGTGAAACGCATATATGCAAGTCCAAGAGCCAACATCATTCTAAATGGAGACAAACTAAAAGCATTTTTCTTGTAAACAGGGGCCAGACAAGCATACCCACTGTCACTGCTATTCAGTATTGTATTAGAGTGCTTTTTAGGGCAATACAACAAGAGAGAAGGCATACAGATTTGAAAAGAGATGGTTAAACTATCATTATATGCAGATGACATGATAGTGTACATAGAAAACCCCAAAGACTCAACAAAAAACCGGTTAGAGCTACTAGGTCAATTTAATAGAGTGGCAGGATACAAGATCAATACCTAAAAATCTGTGGTATAACTCTACAGAACAAAGAGAACTCAGAGAAGGAAATCAAGAAAGCAATACCATTTACAGTAGCCAACCACAGATTGAGATACTTGGGAGTGAACCTAACCAGACATACAAAAGACCTCTACAAAGAAAACTACAGAACATTTCTATAAGACACAAGAAAAGACATGGAAAAGAAATGGGAAAATGTGCCTTGTTCATGAATAGGAACACTCAATATTGTGACAATGACAATCCTACCAAAAGCAATCTACATGTTCAATGTAATCCCAATAGAGATACCAAATTTATTTTTTAAAGGAGATCAAAAGAGAAATTAACAAGTTTATTTGAAGAGGCAAGAGAGCCCAAATAAGCAGAACACTTCTGAAAAACAAAAAGGAAGTGGGAGACATAGTACTTCTTGACTTCAAAACCTACTACACCTCAGTAGTAACCAAAACAGTATGACAGGCACATAGACTAATGGAGCAGAATTGAGAACCCAGAAATCGACCCAGCTATCTGTGCTCAACTAATATTTAATAAGGAAATAAAATTTATCAAATGGGGAAATTACAACCTGGCAAAATTGGACAGCTAGTCACAGAAAGCTGAAACAGAATCTGCCTCTCACACCATACACAAAAATCAACTCAAAGTGGATCAGAGACCTGCGAGTAAAGCCCCAAATCATAAAGTTCATAAGGGATAAACAGGGATCAAGCTTAGAAGGCCTAGTGTATGGTATAAAGAAATTGACAAATACAAACAGAAATGCACAATCTGAAGAGAATAAAATTGATGAGTAGGACCTTCTTACAATTAAATCCCCATGCACATCAAAAACTATTTCCAACAGGGTGAAAAGAAAACCTACCAACTAGAAACAAATATTTGGCAATACTACCTCAGTCAAATCTCACAACAAAAGTTTACAGGGTACTCCTGGACCTCCACACACAAAAAAAAGTCTGATAACCCAGTTACAAAATGGGCAAAAACATGAAAAAAAAATTTTACAGAGAAAGATATTCTAATGGGCAACAGGTACATGAAGAAATGCTCAAAATCACTGGCAATATGAGAAATGCAAACCAGAACCACAATGAGATATGATGAGGTGGTACAGTTTTACAGAAGCTATCACACACATCTGTCTCATGTGGAGCTTCTTTTTTTTATTATTATTAAATTTTATTAGTTTTAATGAACATTTACAGGGATTTTGGGTTTTCATTCCTTCATTGCTGCACCATTCTTTCTACCCTCCTCC
>NW_006399930.1:1413559-1414791 GCF_000299155.1 Elephantulus edwardii | reverse complement strand
TAGTATTCCATTGTGCGAATATACCACAGCTTCTCTAGCCATTCGTTTGTTGATGGGTCATGTGGAGCTTCTAATGTGTTGAATTTCCCATCTTCCAGTTAGTAGCAAAATGCCTTGACCACTGTATCACTATGACTCATATGCATATATTTCCTTCCATTAAAACGTTAAATGTTGAATGTATTGAATATCTATAGGGAATGCTGTGAAAATAAACAAATAAAAGAGTAACAATACAGAGAAAAGAAAGTGTATGTTTATATTCAATGTGTTCCATCCCTTATGAATTTCCAGAAGGCTATTTCTGGTGTGAAAATTTGCTTTGTCCTATCACCAAACTAAATTACACTTTCTAGTAATCTGAAAGACAAAAACCCAAATTCTTTTTCATAAGGTATCAAATTCCATCTTTCACGTACCTTTCTTTTTGTGTTTAATATTCTTACAGTAACAAACTATTTGTTATATCTTGTACACACAATACTGCGGGTTTTTATTTCTCTACTTTTACATATTCAGTTTTCCTTCCCCGTATTTGAGAATATTCTTTATTTTTCTATATTCCTGGAAATCTTCACTTATTTTTAATATGCTTTTTATATGATGTCTACTTTGTAAAAAATTATCAAAAGATGCCAGTTTACATATTGTATGTCTGAGGTTTATCATTCAAAATTGTCTTTCCTAGCCAAAAGTAGTGACATTTGTAAACCAAAGTCATTAATGCATCAAGAAGAGAGGATGCTATACAGCTAAAAGGAAATATGCAAATGGAGCATATTAGCATATCCACAAAAGGATTGGCTTACTACCATTCTACATAAAAATTGGCCAGTTTCCACTTCAGTAGACAGTGTCACAGATGAGAGCCACAGATAGACAGTGGAGTAGAGAGGAAGCTCCCACTCACTTGCTTTAAGTGTGGATTTGAAGAATACATGGCCCAGGGTGGCGCACATCAGGTCCTCATGGCTGACAGGACTGACAGGCCCCAGCTCCCAGCTGGAAACAAAGGAGGATGCTTCAGCGATTAAGATCCTCCCAGAAGAGCCATAGGTGAGCATTAACATTACTGGTAAGTATATTCATTTTCTCCTGGACACAAGAGCCTACTATTTGGTCCTAAAAGCCTTCTGAGGTCCCAACTCTTCTCTTTTCTTAGTTGTTGGGATTGACTGAAAAACCTCATAAGCAGTTCCTTACTTCACCTCTGCCTTGCATGCAGACTTCCA
>NW_006399930.1:1412395-1413374 GCF_000299155.1 Elephantulus edwardii | reverse complement strand
CTAGCTAAGAACCTTTTAATGCAAGAGTTTAGTAGCTAACAGGTGTTATTTACATTTATGATGTGAGATTTTAACATTAGTAGATAGTTTCATGAATTAGATTACCTAAAGAAAACTTATACTAGGGTGGTAAAAGCAACCCCAAAGGGGAAAAAATCTAGGAGAAGTCACAAAAACAAAATCATTATGAATGAATACACTTGTGAGCAGAAGAGGAAGCAAGGTATTCTCAGAGGGGAAAAAAAACCAAACCCCAACAACCCAAGAATTCTTAAAGAAGGAAATAAAGCTCAGAAATCAATTTCCTTTGAGGGGATTTGCTATGAGTAAAGTTTATTTTCAAAAATTGGAATCTAGTGTAAGGGATAAACTCCAATTCTGTATGAGATGAGAATCTCAACAGGGATCATCTCTCCACACCCAAAATAGTCACCTCTCAGGAGAGTACAAGGAAACTAAACTGTTTTAAACTTTGATACTGTGTGGAGAGGAAAGAAAACTTTCCTTCAGATTTTAATCACAAGTGGTCCAATTTCAACATAACATACTAAATTCATACTTCCTAGGTGGTCTCAAAGTTTTTTGTGCAAATATTCAGTGTAAAGTGGCTCCTTGTCAGTATTGTCCCCAGGAACCTGGCAGGACCAGACAAAAGACCTTTTATGAAAACTCCTCTTCAGTATTCAGGAGGGCTCAAGTCACATGCACTGAAATAAGAGCTCCCAGAGAAAATAAAGGGAAAGAAGGGGAAAAAAAAAGAAAGAAAACGAAATGAGCAATCCATGTTGAGGAAGAGCAAGTAAAAAAAGAAATACATCATAGACATAATGTGTATTTGGTGCCAGAAATACACATTAGGTACCAGAAATCAGAGACATAAAGCATAAATAATGATTTGAAAATGGAGTGACAGCAAAAATCTATAAAAATAACTATGAAAAGTTAATGTTGTTGTTGTTATGTGCTGTCGAGTCGCTTG
>NW_006399930.1:1411440-1412295 GCF_000299155.1 Elephantulus edwardii | reverse complement strand
TTTAATAAAAATTTAAAAAAAAAATAAAAAAGAAACAATAAAGAAATGGCCAGTTTCAATACTCTACAAGGCGATTGACTGGTCTTTCTATTAAATTGAAAAAGCTAGGGTGAGACACAGATCAGATCTTCCCCTATCAGTGAAGAGGAGATTTCCTGTCACCACCTGCCGCTGTCTGTTTGCTGGCAACGAACAACAACATCATGATGAGAGTAAGCACAATGGAAACACACCACTCTGGAAGCCATTCAGAGAGTCAATCTAGCTCAATTTTATTGGGGGCTGCAGCACACTTATAGATGAGCTAGCAAATAGGAAGACAAGATAGGGTGGGATTCCAGACATGGGACATGTGGATTGGGTAGGAGAACCTCAACTTCATGTAGGTTATTCCCACCTCAACAGATGTGGCAGCCATCTTCTCAGGTGGCGAGCTTTCTCAAGCTAGTATGGCCAAACACCTGTATTAAAGGCCATTGGGAAGCTTGCACTTATCCGAAGCTAGACAATCTGTCCTGACCAGAGGCCCTCCATTCTTCCTCAACATTCTGCAACAACCGCCATCTAAGAAATCTCACCACCTGGAAAAGAACAGCCATGATCAAAATGGAGACCTACTGTGATGACACCAGGGAGGTAGGGGAGAAGAGCCAATATTGGCCTGACTGAGAAAAAAGGGAGCAATGGCTGGCCTGGAGCCACAAGGCTTTGGGCTGAAGTGCCTGTATGCATATTTCAGGAGATTCTTAACTGTATTGTGTTATTAATCTGGATTATAACCATTTCATTTCTTCAATATGGTTCTGTGTGGTTTGTGAGTTATTGAATCAGATTTTGGGACCAAAAAAGTAGGTA
>NW_006399930.1:1410575-1411340 GCF_000299155.1 Elephantulus edwardii | reverse complement strand
CAATTCTCGTTCTATCCTCCTCGGTCATTTTCCAACTCTCTGATGCATAACAAGTCATCACAAGAACTATGACCTGTATCAGACGCACCTTACTCTGCAGAGAGACACCATTGTTAAACTGATTAAACAAAGATGAAGAGCAAATTAGTGAACCATAATGAGATTACCTAGAATTGAAGAGAGTTAGTCGAGTGAGAAATAATGAAAATTGGATGAAAAATGAAAGTACAAGGTTAAAAATAATGCAAAGACGTGTTGTCTGTTTTGGGGTTGAGACTAAGGTGTGGTTGTTGCTCGCAGTAGGGTGTGAGCTGATTGGATTTGTCCTCATATTTAAAAAGGCTTTTGGCCACCAGTCTGGGGTTACTTCTGAGGCTGGGAAGATGAAGTTTCTACAAAGTTCTGTCTGGTTTGGTGTTAAGATTAGGGTGTGGCTATTGCTTGCAGGAGGTTATGAGCTGATTGAATTTGGCCTCATATTTAAAAAAGGCTTTTGGGCCCTTGGGCCTGTGGTTCTCAGGCCTGCTTTTTGTTGATCTCCTGAATTAAACAGGCTTGGAAGCAGGAGTGGAATCCTCTTCCAAAAAAAAAGGTTGCCTTTAGAAACTCTATGAACTTGGAGAAAAAATGAAAGTTTTGTGTCCAAGACCCTCATTCATAGAGTTGCTATGGGTTGTCTATGACTCTATGGCACTTAATAACAGAAACACTTTAACATAATGGTGAAAATTTAGATGACAACCTGTTGTTGTTGTTGTTGTTGTT
>NW_006399930.1:1407474-1409260 GCF_000299155.1 Elephantulus edwardii | reverse complement strand
GATTATTCCACAGTCTGTTGGGTCGCCTTTCTTTGACCACCTATAAACACAAAATTTAATGCAGCCTTGAATATGCAAAATTACTTTCATAAATGGTGGATATGATATCTCAGCAATAGTAATGTTTTTATTATTTGCCAGTGAGCCAGAACTTAGTCATAGCTGACCATCGTTTCAGAGGCCATAAATTGCACAGGAGGAGATTTCACAGTTATGTCCTACAGAGTAGCTGGTGGATTTGAATCATCTTCCTTTGGGGTGGCAAAGCAACTCATTTACCAGGCCATCTGAGCTCTTCCTCAACAATAGTAAAATAAGCTTGAAGAATAAAAAAGCAATGTATTTAATACATTTAGACAGAATAACTCTCTGAAGAATTTTATGGCAGAAAAGAATAATAATGAAAGGAAATAAGACATATCCTGGGGGAAAATCCTTTAATTATATGTTTGTCCACAATATATGGTCTCTAAATACCTATTTCAGGCAGAATGAACATCATAACAAATAAAAGTTTTGCCAGAAAGTGGAGAAACAATGTTAACATAAATTATTCCAATGTATATACAAGCAGATAACATTCCAGCTAATAACATCAGAAAAACCTTTTCTTGGTTACAGACACCACTGAGAAAGAGTGAATGAAGAAGAGATTTTAAGACATCTCTCTCATAAACACTAATAAGTTTTAAAACTTAAAGATTTTTGTGCTGTTCAGTCAGAACTGACACAGCAGGTGAAAACCCTCTAGCAGGTTTTCAGAGGCAGTAAACTGCATAGGAGGGGATTGCTCATCTTTCTCCCTCAGAACAGGTAGTGGATTTGAACCACGTGCTTTTGAAATGGCAGTGCAGCTTCTTCCTACTAGGCCACCAGAGCCCTGTGTTAGTAAGCATAATAAAATAAAGGGAATTCTGATGCCTTACTGGTTAGGGGTTGTGCTAAAGGCAGGTGGTTTGAATTAACAGATGCTCCATGGGAGGAAAATAGACACTCTCCTCCTGTGTGATTGATGACCTCTGCAGATCCACTGGAGGGTGGGTTATGAGTCAGTTCTTGATAGTCCATAATGACAATAGTAAAATAATATATAAAAAAGAAAATAAATATCTGTTGGTACAAGTGTTTAGCTTAAAATGCAGTGAAGATAAAAGGAAATCGGTTCATATTACTCACTGAATTATCAATCTGAAGGACAAAAAAAATTTTAATAATTTCTCCAGAAGCTACCAAAATATATTGGATAAAACTAAGATTAAAGGTTACTTTGATAATGTGGTTCTAAAAAAATGTTAAAGCAAAACTTAATATTTAGTGGAGAAATGAAGAAAATACTTCAGATAGGATCAGGTATTAGTCAAGGGTCCTTTGTGATTATCACCTTAGCTACCTTGGCCTTGATCTTATGTCATGATGGAGAAACCCAATTGCCCAGGTCATGGGGCTGCACAGTAATGGAGGTACCAGCTTTCTCAGCACTGGGATTGCACCTTGAGAGAGGAACCCAGCCACCCTGGCCTGGGTCTGCACCTGACAGAGGAAGCCAAATTCTTCCTACACAATATTATTTGTACACTTGCTTGTACTTATCATTTGTTTTTAGACATAGACGAACAGAAAGGGCAACCTAGGTAGAACTGTCAAGCATGGAAATACAAAGGAAGAGGAACAGTTGTAAGCAGACACTAGTGACTGGAACATGGAATGTGAGAACCATGAATGTAGGAAAATTAGAAATTGTTAAGGAAGAAATGGACCACATAAATATTGACATACTAGGCATTGG
>NW_006399930.1:1403348-1405404 GCF_000299155.1 Elephantulus edwardii | reverse complement strand
AAAAACGTATTGCAATGGGAAAGTCTGCTGTTAGGGACCTCTCTAAAGTACTCAAGAGCAACGGTGTCTCTCTTGAGATTAAGGTCCGCCTGATACAGGCCATGGTTTTTTCAATCACTTGTTATGCATCAGAGAGTTGGACAATGACTAGGGAGGATAGAAGGAGAATTGACGCCTTTGAGCTGGGTGCTGGAGAAGAGTATTGAATGTACCATGGACTACCAAGAAAACAAACAGATTCATCGTAGACAGGATTAAACCAGGCTGCTCCTTGGAGGCAAGGATTCTGGGTTTCATTTGACATACTTTGGACATGTCAATCCACTTGCCGGGGGTCTTCCTCTCTTTCACCCATCCTTTGCCCTTCCCAACATCATGTCCTTTTCCAAGGAATAGCCCCTCCTAGCAACATGCCCAACGTATGAGTGGTGAATTTGCTTTTATGAATATATCGTTTGTTTCTCAGTCCACTGTTCTAGATTGACATGAGGAATACTGTGATTCTGGAAGCTAGGCCACCAGTATTTTAAATACTAGCAGTCATCAGTGATAGAGTTTCAGCAGAGCTTCCATACTAAAACAGATTAAGGAGCAAAATGGAATGTTCTTTTCTGAAACTGAAACAATATGCCTTTGGGGGAAAATGTGAATAATATTGCAATGCATGTAGTACTCTCAGACTGAAAGACAATAAAAAATGAGGAATAATAGCTACAAGCATCCATTACTAATTGGAATGTGGAATGTATGAAGTATGGAAATAGGGAAATTGGAAGTTGTAAAAAAAATGAGATGAACACATCTAGATGGACATTCCAGGAAATAATAGCAAATAGCGATGGACTAAGCATTATCCGCTTTGAATCATACAATCAAAAGATCTCCTATAACAGGAATAAAAAATTGAGAAGAATGATGTTGGAAGAGACTTTGGAAATTGCCCTAGAACATTCACAAGCTAAAACAAAAAGTATAAATGGTGGCGAAATAAAAGAGATGAACAGAAGATTTTAAAGGTCAGCTTTTAAAGCCAAAGCAAGGTATTATAACAAAATGTGCAGAGTTGGAGTTAGAAAATAAAAATAGAGAAACTTGCACAGCGTTTCTCAAGCTGCAAACAACTGACAAAAAAAATCATGTCTTGAGTTGTAATACCAAACGATGATGCTACAAGCAAGATCTTGAATGATCAATAAAGCATTAAAAATAATATGGAAGTAATATAAAGTGTCACTGTACCAAAAAGAATTGACTGACACAGAATCATTTCAGGAAATAGCATATGACCAAGAAGCAATGGTAATAAAGGGAGATGTTCAAGGTGCTCTGAAGGCCCCAAGAACTGATGGACTACAAATATATGTATTCCAATAAACAGTTGCAGCCCTAGACATGCTCATCAGTCTAAGCCAAGAAATTTGGGTGATAATTATCAAATAGTATCATTAATACCACATGCAAACAAAATATTGCCGATGATTATTAAAAAAAAAAAACACAGTATCTGGACAGAGAGTGGTTGGAAATTAAAGCTGGATTTAGATGATGCTATGGTAACAAGATTATTATTGATGAAGCTAGATGACTCTTGGCTGAAAGCAAAAAGTACTAACGGATATCTATATTTTATTGACTATG
The DNA here is from genome assembly GCF_000299155.1 of Elephantulus edwardii. Lineage (NCBI taxonomy): Eukaryota > Metazoa > Chordata > Mammalia > Macroscelidea > Macroscelididae > Elephantulus > Elephantulus edwardii. The sequence continues at coordinate 1,403,766 of NW_006399930.1, read as the reverse complement.
AAAAGAAACTTGACTATGTGGATTATACTCACACATACACATAGTGGAAATTCCAGAACATTTACTTATGCTCATATGTAATACCTAGACCAAGAGAAACAGGAAACACTGCATTGTTTACGATCTTGAAAGGTGATTGATATGGCATATCTTTTTAATATACTTCTTTAATCTGTATGCTGAGCAAATAATTCCAGAAGCTGGACTTTATGGAGAATAATGTGGCATCAGAAGTGGAGGAAGACGGAAGACACCAACAGAATGAAATATTGCTCTGTCATGTGGCATCCTCATACTTGTTGCTAAGTTTGAGTTCATGTAATGGATTACATTTGTTTAATTACTTTAGAGAAGATATAATAACAATATTCAACATCCAATTGCATTTCTATACTCTATTAAACATTTAGAATAGAAA
>NW_006399930.1:1400703-1403248 GCF_000299155.1 Elephantulus edwardii | reverse complement strand
TTCCATATTCTATGATGAGCAATCTTTGTATTCTGTATTCTGCAATGGGTAATCTCCTTCCATTCAACCCATGGAGGGTCAGCTATGAGTTGCTTCTCACTCACTGGTATATAACAACAGCATTCTGTGTATTGCAGCAGTAAATGTGATAAGATAACTCAAAGTCTCTATGAATACACAACTTCAGTTAGAAACATTAAAATGAGACTCCGCCTCGTTGCCATCAAGTCAGAACCAACTCATAGCTGACCCTCCATGGGTTTTCAAGAGGCTTAAAAAGCACAGGAGGAGATTGCTCATCTTTCACTCTTGGAACTGCTGGTAGATTTGAACCACCAGAGAGGCATAGGTTTTTATTTAATAGCACAGCTCCTTATGGACTATACAGTTAGAGCTCCCTTAAGAAAATAATATGAACCGAGAACCCAATTATAAAATGAGCAAAAGACATGGAAAGATATTTCGCAGAGGAAGACATTTGGATGTCAAACGCACACATCAAGAAATACTCAAAATCGTTGGCTGTTAGAGAAACACAAATCAAAACCACAATGAGATAAATACCTCATCCCAGCAGCAGTGGCAAAATTATGGAGAGGACGTGGTGAGGTAGGAACTCTCATACACTGTTGGTGGGATTATAAAACGGTACAATCACTCTTGAAGGCAGTTTGGAATTTCTTCAAAAAGTTGAACATAGAAACTCCATATGACCCAGCTTTTCTATTACTAGGAATATACCCAAAAGAAATTAGAACTGAGACACTAACATAAATTTGTACACTAATGTTCATAACAGCATTATTCACCATCTCAAGAACATGGAAGCAGCTCAAATGTCCAACCATAACCCAAGGGAGGAAGGAGTAGAAGCAGAAGGGTGCAGATGGGTAGGGATGAAAACAGAGGGTTACACAATTTGGTGGGAGAAGGGAGGATGTGAAGGAAATGGAAACTATCCAGCAGGGACCTGAAAAGACTAAGGAAGGATTGTATGAAACACAATGTGAATGAAGAATAGTGTGAAACACAATGGCTATGAATTTTGTAAGCAAATATAAAGAAAATAACATAGAAGCATAAATGAACAAATGAGGAAACTCTGGTGGTCTAGTGGTTAGGAGCTGCACTGCAATCTTGAAGGCATACAGTTCAAATCCATCAGCTGCTCCACAAGAGAAAGTTGGACAATCTCCTCCTGAGCATTTAAATTGTCTCTAACTCAAATAGAAACTTGTTCTCCAATGTTCATAGCAGCATTATTCACCATCACAAGAATATGGAAACAGCCCAAATGTCCAACCACAAACAAATGGATTGAGAAGTTGTGGTACATTCGTACAATGGAAACCTACGCAGCATGCAGGATGAAATGATTTTGTAAATTACTACCTAACTTGAGAAGTACCGGAGAGCATTATGCTGAGTGAACTAACTCAGTCCTACAAGGATAAGTAATGTATAAAACCATTATTGTAGAATGACTATGAGGATCCAAGGCAGGGGGAAGTGGGGTGTTGGTGGAAATAGAGGGATGAGGATGGGGAGGGGAGGGTGTTAATCATAGGGTTGCACAATTAGATGAGTGGATGGGGTGAAGGAAATGGAAGGATCTTTTGGGAAAAACAATATATTCAAACTTTGTAAATAAGTCAGAATAAAATTAACAAAAACAAAAAAAAATCACTGGCAATAAGAAAGATCCAAATCAAAACCACAATTACATACCATCTCACCTCAGTAACAGTGGTAGTTTAAGAGGACAGCCAGCAATAAAGTTTGAAAGAATGTGGAGAGATTGTACTCTCATACACTGTTGGTGGGACTATGAAATAGTAGTATATCCCCTCTGGAAAGCAGTTTGGCATTTTCTCAAAAAGTTGAACATAGAAATTCCATATGACTCAGTTATTCACTATTAGGATTATACTCCAAGGATATGGAATGGAGATTTGTACAGTGATGTTCATAGCAACACTATCACAAAAGCAATAAAATGAAAACAGATCAACTGTCCATCAACAAATAAATGGACTGAGATATTGTGCTACAGTAACACAATGGAATATACTTTGCAGTAGTCAGGATCAACAATTTAAAAAAATATTACACAACATGGGAAATGCTGGAGAGCATTCTATTGAGTGAACTAACTCAGACTCATAAGGAGAAATACTGCGTAAGATCATTATTGTAAAAATAGAAGGATTACTAAAAAGATGTGTACAGAAGTCAAAAGGGGGAGTGGAGGGGAAGGGAAGGAGAGGGTAGAGGATCAAGAGGGAAAGAAATGGTGATTAATTTTATAAAAAAAACCTATGAGAATGATCATTTGAAATACAATTTTGTGTACAACCAATATAAAACAAAAATAAATGGAAATAAAAAGAATTGCATACTTAAAAAATAAATAAATTTGTAATGAGTCTGTTCAGATGTTCAGCTTCGGTTTGTGTCAGTTTAGGTAGGTTGTGTTTTTCTAAGTATTTGTCCATTTCCTCTAGATTTTCATATTTGTTTGAGTATAGTTTTTCATAGTATTCTA
>NW_006399930.1:1396069-1397518 GCF_000299155.1 Elephantulus edwardii | reverse complement strand
GTTTCATTAAACACTATCAAGTGTTCTGGGATTCCCATTCTCCTCAAGAGTAACCACAGTTTCTTGTGATCCACACAGTCAAATGCCTTCATATTGTCAACGAAACAGACATTTTTCTGGTACTCTTTGCTTTCTGTCAGGATCCATCTGACTTAGAGATAATGTCACTAGTGCCATGACGTCTTCTAAATCCACCTTGTATTTCTGGGGGTTCTTTATCCATTCATTTTTGGTAATCATCAGCAGGATTTTGCTTGCGTATAATATTAGTAATATTGTTTATAAATTTCTACACTTTGATCATCTTTTTTTTTAATAGCAATAAATATAAACCTCTTCCAGTCAGCTGGCCACGTAGTTGTCCTCCAGATTTCTTGGCATAACCTGGTTAGCATACCCTGGATAACATCTGTTTGTCGAAATATGTCAATAGGTTTACCAACAATTCGTGGGGCTTTATATTTTGCCAAGTCCATCGTAGAAGCCTGCACCATTGCCTCTTGATCATATGTTGCTTCATGAAATTCTTCTATGTCAGCCAACTCCTTTTGGTAAAGTGACTCTGTATTCTCCTTCTATCTTCTTTTAATGCTTCCTGGATCATTCAATATTCTGCATTTAGCAACCCTAAGTATTGCAACTCATGGCTTGAATTTGTTCTTTAGTTCTTTTAGCTTTAAAAACGCTGAGTGAGTTCAGCCCTTTCGATTTTCCAACTCCAGCTCCTTGCACATTTTATTATACTTTCCTTTGTATTCCCAAGCTGCCCTTTGAAATCTTCTATTCAACTTCTTGGCTTCTTGATTTCTTCCCTTTCCTTTGGCTTCTCAGGACTCTAGCACAATATTCAGAGTCTCTTCTGACATCCATTTTGGTCTTTTATTCTTCCTCCTTCTTTGTAATGAGCTTTTTAATTCTTCATGGATGATATTCTTGATATTTTCTCACAGCTCATCTGGTCTCATCTGGTTCATTAGTGTTCAAGGCCTCAAAGCTGTAACTGAGTTGCTTTTTTAATTCAGAGGGTACAGGTTCAAGATGGAATTTTTACTCTGTGGATAGTGTTTTACTTTTGTAAATTTAATTTGAACTTGAATTTGAGTAGTTGATGATCTGTTCCACAATCAGCACCTGGCCTAGTTTTTACTGCTGCTGTTGAACTTCTCCAACGATTCCTTCCAAAGATGTAGTTGATCTAATTCCTGTGCATAACACGAAATCTATGTGTATAGACTGTGTTTATGGACAAAGAGAGAGAGTGAAACAGTGGTAAGGAGCTGCACTGCCAACCTGAAGGCATGTGGTTCAAATCCACCAGCTGCTCTGCAGAAGAAAAATGAGCAATTCCTTCCTGTGTGATTTATTTCCTCTAAGAACCTACTGGACTGGGTTTTCACAATGGTTGGCTCTGAATCAGAGGTATATAACAGAAACAGCCATATCTATATA
>NW_006399930.1:1379323-1395309 GCF_000299155.1 Elephantulus edwardii | reverse complement strand
TGAGTACTTTAGAGAGGTATATACACCAGCTCTAAACCTTGCCCTGCCCTGAGCCCATCTCTCTAACTCACACACCAATCCTCATTGCGCCACTGTGTTAATACATCTTATCCAGGGTTTTCTTCTCCTATGCTCTCCCTTCACCTGTCCAAACATGATGTCTTTCTCCCAGGACTGGTCTTAGAGAGCTTTCTAAAGAAGCCATTGATCGCACATCCTGAGCAGAAAAAAATGTGTTAAGAATACCTTACGATACCAGAAAATAATGTCATATTCTAAAAAAATGACCCCAAATGCAGAGAATTAATTGTAGAACTATAATTTTGAGGAAACCAAAAATAGGTTATAAAACATGAGCTACTACTCCAATTATATACAGTTCAGGAAGACATTGTTAACAGATGTAAATATATGTAGTGATAATCTAAATAAAATCAGGGACATGATAAATATGCTTTTCAGAATGGTATTTTTCCTTATTTGTTAAATACAAACTCACTACTGAACTTCAGACAGATTAATATCTTTCATAATCAGGAAGCCCTTTCCTTGCTTTCTCTCATACACATCTTTCATTTGTTGAAAATACTTCCAGCTGTTTTGAGTTCAGTAGGTAAAATGATTGTATCCAAGGGATAGTATCCAAATTTTAAATTGAAGATTTTAGCTTTATTTTCTCTAGAGTAAATGATTCCATGTCTTAAGTATCATGTTCCATAATCAATTATTTAACTACACTTCCATTGTTTCTCTAGTGTTTTCTGAGTTTTCCTTATTGTTTGGCTTCAGAAACCTGTTTGGTATAATGCCATAAAATTGCTCTGAGTATAATGACTTGGTGCTTTCTTAAGCTTTAGCATGGTCTGGTGGTGTGGTCCACTGCAAATTGCACTGCTCAACCAAAGTTTCTAAGGTTCCAGTGATTTTGAATCACCCAGTGCCTCCTCGGGAGAAAGATGAGCTATCTCTTCCTGTTGTGATATGTGTAGCCTTGGAAATTTGACAGTAGGGCAGCTATGAGTCAGAACTGACTCAATGACACTGAGTGTTTGTTTTGTTTTGTTTTTAAAATATATATATATACTATCTCTGGAGTCTATAGGTAGTACAAAGAGTTAAAATGCTCAGCAGCTAAACAAAGGTTATCAGTTTGAGCCTACCCAGATATGCCTTGAATTATAAGCCTGTTGATCTGCTTCTGAAAAATTAGTTCTTGAAAATCTTACGGAGGACTCCAATACTCACACTCACACATGCATGTGTGTGCGCGCGTGCGCACACACACACACACACACACACACACCCCTATAGGAAATAAGGGGAATGCATAAGAACTGTAAGCAGCAATAAGTACTGCTGTATGTACTGCATACATTTTTCTTAAAAGACACATGCAGAAATAAAATCCCTATGAAGCAAAATTCTAGTCCAGCGCACATGGATTTGTCATGAGTTGAAATGGACTCCAACACTGATTTAGTTCTTGTTTCTCTGCTCGTTAGATCCTTCACGATATTAGTTAGAATGTTGGTGGTGCCGTGCTTAAGCATGTTCTTACTTACCAAGGATCAATAGTTCAAATCCACCAGTTACTCTGTGAGAGAATGATGTGACAGCTTAATACTGTAATAATATACAGCCTTGAATATCTTATAGGACAGTTTAAGTTTGCTATGTAGGGTTACTATGAGTCCAAAGTCAATGACAGTGGGTTAATTTTCTACTTTGATAATATAATTTGGCTAGACCATATATGTTGTTCTTGTTATGTGCTGTTGAGTCACTTGCAACTCATATTGACTATATATGACAATCCAGAAACCTACTCTACGCTGTGTCAATCTTATTGTCTCTGACACACCTACCCTCATTACTGCAGTCACTGAATCAGTCCATCTCATCAAGGGTCTTTCTCTCTTGTGCTGTCCCTCCATCTTTCCAAGCATGATATCCCTCTCCAAGGACTGATTCCTCCTTGCAATATGCCCAAGATATGTCAGACAAAGCCTCAGAATCCTTGTCTCAAAGGAGCAAACGGATTTCACCCTCTCTAGGATGAAACTGTTTGTTCTGGTAGTCCATGGTATTCTTTTCCAGCACCACAGCTCAAAAGCATCTCTTTCTATCATCTTTAGTCGTTGTCCAGCTTTCTGACACATAGCAAGTGATTGCGAAGACTCTGGGCTGGATCAGGTGCACCTTATTCTCCAAACTGACATCGTTGTGTTTTAGTACTCTGGAGATGTCCCTGACTTTCCCCAGTGCAATTCATCTTTTGATTTCCTGGCTTCTGGTACCAAGAGTGTTGATTGTGGAGACAAGCAAACTAAAGCTGTTAATAATCTCAATCTCTTCACCATCAATCACAATGATGCCAGTTGGCCCAGTGGTGAGAATCTTTGTTTTCTTCATGTTGAGCTTCAATCCATATTGAAGGCTATAGTCCTTGACCTTCTGTAGCAAGTGCTTCAGGTCCTCCTCAGTTACAACAAGCAGGGTTGCGCCATTTGCATAATGCAGGTTGTTGATGAGTCTTCCTTCTATTCTGATTCCACATTCCCCTCATAGAGCACAGCCTCCTGGATGATCTCTTCTGTATATAGATTCAAAAGGTATGGAGGTAGGACAGATCTCTGGCAGTGTTTGCTTGCTCTGTTCCAAGTATAGCTTTAACGTAAGTACAATAAAGTGTTCTGCGATTCCCATTCTTCTCAAATCAGCCAGAGTTTGTGGTGATCCACACAGTCATAAGCCTTAGAATAGGCAATGAAACACACATAGACATTCCTCTGATACTCTGTGCTCTCAGCCAAGATCCATCTGACATTAGCTATAATATCCCTAGTACCACAGCCTCTCCTAAACCCAGCCTGCACATCTGACAGTTTTCTGTTGATATGTTTTCCCAGTCATTTTTTGATAATTTGCAGAAAAATCTTGCTTTCATGTGGTATTAATGATGTTCGATAAATTCTGCCTTCTGTCAGGTTACCTTTCTTTGGAATGGGAACTCTTCCTGTTAGTTGGCCAGGTGGTTGTCCTCCAGATTTCTCGGCACAACTTGGTGAGCACATCCAGGGCAGCACTTACCAAGTTGTGCCAAGATCACATATATTGACTCAAAATTTACTTATGAAATGGTGACCTGGTCCATGGAGAGTTGAGCTGCTAACTTAAAAAAGTCCCAGTCCATGTAGACAATTTTTTTTCAACTCAGTTGGTAGATATAAAAATACACCTTAGGATCAGCATATTGAAATGTATACATTTCCAGAGCCAATATGAAGGCATTTCAAAATGTATTATGTAGAGATTTAATTGGGGGACCCCGGTAGGGTAGTCACTAACAAGATGCTCTACTAAGTAAAAGGCTGCCAATCTCAGAAGGAGTGAATCTATCATCAGTTTCATGGAATTGAAAGGTGGACAGTCTCCTCCCATCATACAATGCAACTCCCTATGGGCTATACCACTCGAGCACCCTTATTACCTTATAATCAATAGGATAAGTTTACGTGATAGGTATTCTGCACAGAGGAAGATTTTTTTCTTATCATGTAAACTTACCCTGTACATTGTAAGAAAATTAATTCTTTATTTTCAATATTGAACTAATTATTTAAAATTCTGCTTTCCGTAAAGTAGATAATGCTTAAGGTAATAATTTATAATCACATAATACTTTTTACATGAACAATATAGCATATGAATTTCTTAAACTTATTGTTGTTTTTGTTATGTGCCATTGAGTCACCTGAGACTCATAGTGACCCTATGTACAACATCTCCAAAACATGCTCTATCCTGTTCCAATCTTAATGTCTCTGACACACCTACTCCCATTACTCCAGTCACTGAATCAACCCATCTAATTAAGGGTCTTCCCCTCCTGTGCTGTCCCTCCACCCTTCCAAGCATGACCTCCGTCTCCAAGGACCAGTCCCTCCTTGCAACATGTGCAAATTATGTCAGACAAATCTTTAGAATGCTTGCCTCCAAGTAGCGTCCTGCCTTAGCCTTCTCCAGGATGAATTTGTTCTCTTAGCAGTCCATGGTATAGTCAATAATCTTCCAGAACACCACAGCTAAAAGCCATCAATTCTCCTTCTGTCATCCCTAGTCATTGTCCAACTTTCTGATGCATAGCAAGTGATTGCAATGAGCATGGCCCATATCAGGCACATCTTCATCTCCAGACTGACCTCATCGCCCTTCAGTACTTTGGAGAAGTCTCTGACAGGAGACTTTCACAATGGAATACGTCTTTTAATTTTCTGGCTGCTGGTGCCAAAAGTGTTGATCATGGACCCAAACAAACTAAAGCTACTTATAATTTCAATCTCTCGCCATCCATCATTATGCTGCTAATTGGCCCAGTGGTGAGAATCTTTGTTTTCTTGATATTGAGAGAAAATATTTATTTGTCATGACAAAGGAATTTATCTTTTTTATTTTTTCTGGTTATTTTTAAAAGTTTTTGTTCTATATTAGTTTGCATACAAAATATGTATTCATTGTGTTTCACATTATCCTTCATTCACATTGTGTTTCATACAATCATTCTCATGCATTTTATTTTATAAAATTAATTACTATTGAACTATTCCCACGATTTCACTGTCTTTCCAGATCTCTCCTGCATTTTTCCAATTTTCTTTACCTCCTCCCTCCACTCAACAAATTGTGAAACTCTATCATTTTCCCCTGTCTTCACTCCTCTGTTCCCACCTCTTCCCCCCTTGACTCCCCATAATGTTTTACTAGTTGTCCTTCTGGTTTTACAGTAATGGTCTTATGCAATATTTCTCCTTATGAGACTGAGTTAGTTCATTCAGTATAATGCTCTTCAGTCTCTCTCAAGGTATGTAGTATTTTTAAAAAAATTTTGCTCTTGAGTGCTACTTAGTATTCTATTGTATGAACATACCATGATTTCTCAATCGCTTCAGTTGTGGTTAGACATTTGGGCTGTTTCTATGTTCTTGCGATGGTGAATATTGGTGTACAAATGTCCATTTCTTTTTTAAAGAGACAGGAATATTTATTTTAAACTTGAACAATGTATTACACATCCTTGGGTACATTTATACTGTTAGCACTCTTAGCGCAACGATAATGCATTGAATAGCTAAAGTTCTAAGGAATAAGGATGTAAATTGAAAAACAAAGGTACACACTATCTAAGCTATGGTATTTTCAATTGCTTCTTATGCATCTGAAAGTTTGGGTAATGCATTAGGATGGCTGAAGAAAATTTTATGTTTGTCAGTTGTGGTGTTGTCATACTTTAGATTGTCCAAACTTGAAGCAAGTACAACCAGAATGCTCCTTAGAGGCAAGGATGATGAAACTTCATCTCACTTCCATTAGGCATATTTTCAGAGGTAGCCAGTGATTGGAAAGAGACATCATCATAGGGAAAATCGAGGGTTAGTGAAAGAGAGGAAAAAATGGATTGACATAATGACAACCATGATAAGCTTGGGCATGACTGAGATCATGAGGAGGGTTCAGGGTAGGGTAAGGTTTAGATCTCTTGTCTGTAAAGTCTCTATGCATAACAGTCAACTTTATCACACCTAATAATCAGTAACAACAACTTTATATCTGTTCAAATATATACTTCTACCCCAGAGGGTAGGAAGCTGCATTGACAACCTAAAGGCAGGCAGTTTGAAGCCACGTGCTGGAGAAAAATGGACAATCTCCTCTCATGCACTTGACAGCCTGTTGGAGGTTCAGCTATGACTCATTTTCAATTCAAGGCAATGCATTGAGAGTTATGTATTTTATGATACATCTGACTGGATGGAAACGGAAAACTGTTCTCTTCTCCCACTACTAACTTCTCACACTGAACCACTGTACCTCAGGGTGAGTCCTTCAGGAAGGAAACACTGGGCTCCTATTTCAAGATGAACCTCTACATCTGATGTTGGCTTGTCTCTTGTGTCTCGTCAAATTGGAACCGTCATAGCTTACCCACTAGTAAGTTTTCAGAGGTTGAAAATTGTTCAGAAGGAAATTGTCCATCTTTCTCTCATGGAGCAGCCTGTGGATTTCGGCAGCCTGCCTTTGGGTGAGCAGCACAACTCCTTATCACTAAGCCTCTAGGGTTCCCACTGACCTAGTGTCAATTCATTCTCATGAACTACTAAGTAGATGAAATCAGTTGTTCACTTCAACCAGACACCTTACCTTCTATTGGCAAACTCCTGCTAACTCAACTTCTCAGTGATATTCGAAACCTTTTCTTAAGAAAATTTTCTTTAACATTATATGTTTGTACATCTTCTTGCCTCTTATTTTAGCATATTTTATAAACATTTTTATCTATTAATTGTGCATTTATTTTATTTTTCTTTTGCAGTTCCAACTGCCTTTCCAATGACATTGTTGCCAGTGACCTTAGCTAAGATCCATGAAATCTTGGGAAGATTTTTTTGGAAGATATTTTTATTTATCCTAAATGCAGTGACCATAACATTCTTGTTGGAGTTCTTAAATTGGATCCCCAACCTCTAGTCCTAAAGCTACAACTCATAAGGCTTAGGACAATTTGTAAAATTAACAATAATATAATATACAGAGCAATTTGGAATTAAAACAGACACAACAGAGCAAAAACCAGAGAGAGTCAACGTGACTAAATCCATAAGATTATTAAATTATCTTAATTGGACACATAGTCTGTTTGCCTGGAAGTAAAGGCATTTAGATTAGTTTTTTATAATCATTCATTTAGTTTTTATAATCATCATTTAAATGTATCAATGCCAATCTCATTGGAATAAAATAAAGTAGTTACTTACAAAAATTACGTTAATTTTAATAGAAAAACCATTATTAGGGCTTTACAAAGCACTCTAAAATCATGTTTGAATAGTCATTGTCAGTGATTGAGTGCTGAAAATTACAACGTATATTAGTGAAAATTTTGTCAGTTGATAGATTTTTAAGGTTCTAATTTTCCAATGATGTAATTAATTATAGAAGTAGGACTTTTAATATCTAGATAAATGCATAAGCAATCCATTGACCATATCTTTAATGAATAATTTATATGAATGTTTTCTAGATTCTTGGTCAAGGGTCAATGAAATTTCTTAAGTATAATCTAAATCAGAGATGGTTGTTGGCAAGCTACAGAATTATATTTTTGTAAAATACCAGATGTCTTTTGTTGTGCAATTTTGAAAGCAGTTTTCTTAATTTACCTAAAATTCCACGCACTTTATCAAGATTTGAGTAACAGTAGACTTTTATTAAAGCCAATATTTTCCTTGGATTGGAGTAAATGCAATGCACAGAAATAGAATTAAGAAACCTGGATTTAATTTTGGCTCTATCAAAATGTGAGGCATTGGGAATGCTCCTCCAGCTTCTCTATCTCTGTCCATCAAAAATATAAGCTTCCACAGTTCTTTATGATTTTTGTTTCTTAAAGAAGTTCTGTTTTGTATGGATGGGAGTACAGGAGACCATGTTGGGGACAAGGGAGGCTGACAAGAACTGTTTCTCAAGATTTAAAAAATCATAAAAGGAAATATTAGAGCTCTTATTAAGTTAAAAATAAGTGCACAAGCACACACACACACGCGTGCACACACACACACACACACTTCCATGAGTTAGAATATTTTGTTTTTATGTAATGACATAACCACCCAAAAGATGGCACTAAGAAGCAGATAACTGTCATATGACCTCCAATAAAAGATATTTTCTGAGGTGAAGGTATGAGAATTGGCAGATAAAATCAAGTCTTTTTTTTTCTTCTTCATTTACATGCTTATATTATCTTCCTACCACGCAGAATAACACATTTATAAGCTTTAATTCACACAGATTCTAAAGGATGGCTTCTAATTTCAGTCCAATATAGATTATCTAAAACTGTATTATATATTTAAATTAACATCTTTAAACTTTAAAGAATCTTTAAAAAAATCTACCACGTCGACTGATTTAAAACAAAACAAAACAAAACAAAAACCCCCCTCCAAATAAACTTTGGATGGCCAGCAGATCTTACTTGGAATCCAAATTCACAGGCCATGGAATACTTGTGGATTATAGATGTTCAATGAAAATTTTGTGTTAAGACTGATTTCTATTTACCTTATTTATTTCCCCCTCTGTTATTAGATTTAGAATTGGTGTTGTTGTTGTTGCTGATTGTCATTGAGTCGAGCATGACTCATAGCGACCCTATGAACAAATTATTTCCTGTAATTATTGTTATTTCTCAAAGTTCATAGAGTTTTCAGAGGCATGTCGTTTAGGAAATGGAAGCCACTCCATTCATATATTTTTCTTATTGGTCATAAAATTTTTTTACAAAAAAGTATTAGTAAGTGCACATTCTAATGAAGGAGCCCTCATGGTGTGTTCTAAAACTTATTAAAATGAGTTTATCTCAATAGAATTCATAAAGTGGTAGTTGTGGTAGTGTAAAAAGGTTTTTAAAACATAAACATTGGTTAAAATATATCTAAATAAAACAAAGAATATGCTCTATACTATCATAGGAGATTTTGGAGGAGGCAATTTTTGTGCCCTATTTAACCACCAAGGTTTTGTATAAGTTAACATATACAATAAATTAATCCACTTACTGTAAGAAAGTATAAATGCCTTTACCATAGATAAAAATAAATTTGGAGGATGTTTTTATAGTGTAGCAGATTACTTAAGTTGGTTCTCTGGCTATTGTCTTCGTAACTTCCACCAATTGACTGAGTTGGACTAGGTAAGTGTGAGTTTTTTGCAGCTCACTGTGGGGACTAGGATATTGTGGGGACTTGCTAATATTGTAAATAAAGAATATAAAACCTTCTGAGATGAGACCATATAATGAGCTGTCATATGCCTTCGATTCAACCATGACTCATAACACCTCTAAGAACAACTGCTCTGAACTTTGCCCTATCCTGAGTCAATCTCACTGTCTCTGACACCCTGAGCCAGTTGCCACAGTCATGATGTCAATCCATCTCATCTAGGATCTTATTCTATTGTGTTGATGCTCTACTTTTCCAAGTACGATGTCCCGCTCCAAGGCTTGGATGCTCCTGACTCCATACGCAAAGTATGTGAGAGAGAACTTCAAAATCCTTGCCTCCAATGAGCAACCTGTTTACATCTTCTCTAGGACAAACCTGTTAGGAAATCCATGCTATTTTCACTACTCTTCTCTAGTACCACAACTCAAAGGTACTGATTCTTCTGTTATCCTTATTCATTGTTCAGCTTTCAAATGCATAACAAGCAATTGAGAAGATAATGGCTTGGGCTAGGCACACCTTAATCTTTAGACTCAAATCATTGGTCCTTGGCGCTTTGGAGAGGTTCTTGACAGCAGATTTTTTCCAGTACAACTCGTCTTTTTTTTTTTTAGGTTTTTTTTTTCTATAATTATATTTTATTAATTTTCATAAACATTTACAGAGATTTTGGGTTTCCATTCATTCATTGTTGCACTATTCTCTCTACCCTCCTCCCAGTTTGTTCTTGTCCAAATGCCACAGTGCTTGTCAAAGCCAGTTCTGATTAATCTTCTTTGTCAGTGTGTCCTTTGCCATTCCCTATCACTCCTCCCTGAGAGAGACTTCACCCTGAGTCATAAGGAAAAGGGGATGGCGTATTCTCTTAGCTACTTCCTGCTGAAAAGGGACACTGTGGGTTTCAGGGTGAAGATCTTCTCTCACTACTCTAAAGGGCCCCTTTGGCAGTAGGAAACACATAGACTATTATGGAGATTGATTTTGGAATTTAGATGCACTCTTATTGATTGTGCTTGGCCGTTCATGTTCATATCCTTGAAGATGTCTCGTCTTTTTATTTCCTCACTACTAGTACCAAGAGTGTTGACTGTGGATCTGAATAAGATGAAATTATTAACAAATTTAATCTATTACTTCATCTGTCTTGATGCTGTCTATTTATTGGCCCAGTGGTGAGTATTTTAGTTTTCCTAATACTGAGATGCAATCCATATTGAAGGATGCAGTCCTTGATCTTCTGCAGCAAGCACCGCAAATTCTCCTGTTTCAGCAAGCAAAGTTGTGTCGTCTGCATAATGCAGTTGTATGGGACCCTAATGCTTGAGGATTAATTAGCTTTGTAGCCCTACTGAGTTTACAGTGAACCATCCCAAAAGGTGAAAGGGGGCTCTCACTCATGAAATAAGATGCAGGAAAGGAGATAGCCCTGTGGACTTGAGATCCTCGTGCTTAGCCTTCTTCATCCAGGAAATGAAGAGCTGTGACACTGAAACGAAGCAGCAACACAGAAACTGTGACAACAGCAGCAGAAGGGACAGCAAAACCAGGAGGTCAGCACAGGACAGAATGGTAGGCGTTGGTTGAGAAAGCTGAGGCAGAAGGTATGCTGAGCAAATACGATGCCTCCTGGCACTTGCTGGGGTGGACAGATTTGCCAACACAAAGAGCTGGAGTTGAGCACCTTCAGGATGAGGCTTGTTGGCAGAGTAGGGTACCTTGGGACATTTACATGGGGAAAGCTAAAAGAACTTTGTAACACTTGCCCAAGTAAAACAAAAGTCAAGAAGACTGCTGGGCCAAGGGCCAGAGAGACAGACTTACCAGTGGGAAGAGCTGAGGAGAGGCCTTTCAGAACAAATGACTGTATCCTGAATATCTTCTGATCCTGAGTTGTAATGTTCTACTTACTTAATAAACCCCTTAACAGTGAGTATGGTCTGTGATATCTGTGTGGCCCTTACAGTGAATTATGAAACCAAGCAGAGATGTAGAGTGTGCTGTGAGAAGGTTAGCTGGTGTTGGATTTGCCAAAAGGGTTCATTGATGGAGGCATGTGTGTCCTCCACTTCATAAGAATGGACCCTGCGCTGATGTTTGATTCTCCTCTCTTATGAAGTTAAAGGAGATCAGATGATGACACGGACCTCTTGTTTTTGGAGTGGTTTCTACCCCTCCTGCTATAGGAATGCTTGGCTGTGCAGGTCCACCTCCCCCAACAGAATATTCCATAGAAAAGTAAAGCAAAATATATGGGCACACATTTCCCACTAGAAAAAGAAAGGTAGTTTTGTGGCTCCCCCTGTTCAGGTTTTTCTCCTAAACTTACTTGTTAGATCATTTTCAATCAGATAACCAATGTTAGAATGAAAAAGCAAGGAGAGTCTGCCACAAATAAAGAAATGCCAGGGTCAAAAATCCTTCCAATTCTAGAATGGAATTTCTAATGAAGATAAGCCTCAGAAATCTTACAGAGGTAAGATGCAGACACACTAAAGAAAACAAAACAAAACAGTAGATGATATACATACATAAAGAGTTCTTGTGGCCTAATCTGTAGAGAGAGTTTCTCTTCTAACCCCAAAGCTATATTTCTCTGTTGTTTGAGTCCACCTGCAGCAATCAGGGAGAAAGATAGACAGTCTCCTCCCAGGATATTTATAGCCTCCAAAACCTAGCAAGAGGGATGGCTATGAGTCAGTTCTTACTCCATGACAGTGAGTAGAGAGTGTCAACTATTTCAAGAGGTATAGTTTGATAAAGAGTCAATAATTCTGGAGGAAGAAGTCCAAACTACAGTGAAGGCAATGGCTAAAAATAAGACTCAGAATTGATGGGGCACCAATTGAGATGTTTCAACAAAATGCTACAGCTCTTTGACTAGTATTGTTGATGTTATTGTTATTGTGTACTGTGGAGTTGGAACCGACTCATACCTGACCCTCTGGTGAGTTTTCAGATGCAATTAATCACATGGGAGGAGATTATCCATCTTTCTCTCATGGAGCAGATGGTGACCTCGCACCACATGCCTTTGGGATTGCAGCATAGCTTCTTGCCACAAGGCTATGAGAGCTCCCTTCACTATTGTAGATTTCAAAAATTTGAAGACAGCTGCCTGGCCAATTTATGCGAAAGCATTATTATTTGTACCCATTTAAAATAAAAAAGGTGATCCAATAAAATGCTAAAATTAGAGAACAATATAATTAATATTATATGCAAATAAAATCTTAATGAAGATAATTTTAAAATTATTGTAGCAGTATATCGATGGAAAAATTCCAAACTATCAACCTGGCCTCAAGTTGCTCTAAGAAAGCGTAAAAAAAAGAGACTTCACACACACCCCTCCATCTTCTGTCTAACTCACTAGAAAACAAGAAGTGAAACAATAAGAATTGCAAAGAAAGCTACGCATAACATTTTCATGGCTTAATTAGGGATGTATCAAAACAAATAAAACAAAGACAAGATTATTACAATGTCTCTGAGGTGACAGATAACTTCAAACCAGCCCAAAACATCAAGATAAGATGACAAGGAAAAGTGACCAAAGTAAAAAAGCAGAAAACTTTTCAGAGGAAGAAAAATTATTGAAACTTTTGCTAAGAAATTAAAAAGAATGATAGTTCAATGTCTTCTATACATGGGTAAAAACAGAAGAATTTTTAAAAACTGGTTGCTTGCTGTACATCTGAAGGTTGGATAAAGATGAGGGATTACAGAAGAATGCATCCTTTTAAATTATGGTGCTGGAGAAGAGTACTAAATATCCCTTAGACTTCCAAGATAAAAAAGGTCTGTCTTGGAGAAAGTGAAACCATTCTTGGGGTCTAGGATGATAAAATTCCTTCTCACATTCTTTGAATATATTATTATAAGGGTCCTGTCCTTAGAAGGAGGACATCATTCTTTGAAAGGTATAGTGGAAGCATAAGACAGGGAAAATGTCACAAGATGGATTGACACACAATTAATCTCCTCTGAGGTCTCCTTCTCCTGGCTGTCCCTCCTGTTTGTTCTCTTGGTAGTCATGGAATGTTCATCTTATCATCTGCCATGATGCATTCATTAGCATTATCTATTCCAGACATAACTGACTTTTTATAAAACATTATATAATATAAACAAATATGGATTGACACAATGACAGTAACAATGGGCTCAAGTGTGTTAAGATGGTAAAGATGCCACAAGAAAGGGCAAAGTTCCTATTTACTGTTCATAGAGTCACTGTAAGTAGCAGCTGACTTAGCAGGATGTAAAAACAACAAAATGGGAGATCAAATAGATAAAGTTAGTTGAAAATTAGAAGCAAAAAAGGCCCCACTAATTGAAATTCTGTATATTAATATGTCCGAAATAGATGAACGAATGGAAGGACAAAACAGAACTGAAGAAATGGAATACAGATTGAGTAAGATAGAAGAC
Source organism: Elephantulus edwardii (assembly GCF_000299155.1). Taxonomy (NCBI): domain Eukaryota; kingdom Metazoa; phylum Chordata; class Mammalia; order Macroscelidea; family Macroscelididae; genus Elephantulus; species Elephantulus edwardii. The sequence goes on along the minus strand of NW_006399930.1, from coordinate 1,382,092 downwards.
AAATTTCTTGATACTAATCAGTTAGAAGAACAATCAGAAAAAAGACTGAAAATAATGAAGAGAGCTTAGGAATTATGTGAGATAACATCAAGAAGATTTCCTCTCCCCCAACCCCAAAAAGGACAGAAGATAATTGAAAATTCTCTGACAGAAAACTTCTCAGACATGAAAACTGAGAAAATATGTATTCAAGAGGCTGAGCATATCCCAAACAGAACAGAGAAAAGGGAAAAACACCCCAAAACCCATTATAAAATTTTCCAAAACTAAAGACAAATAATACTGAAGGCTATTCAGGAAAAATGAGTTACCCACAAAGATGAATTAGTAAGAGTAAATTGAAATTTCTCAACAATTTCTCAACATTTAGGCAAGAAATTAATGGGAAGACATATGAAATCCTGAAAGAAAAAACAAATGCCAATCAAGGATTTTATACCCAGCAAGATCATCCTTAAAATATGATAGTGAAATTAGGACTAGATTACAAAAACTAAGAAAATTTGTGAAATTTCCTCACAATAAATCCTAAAGAGAGTTATTTTTACTGAGAGCCAACAATGGAAAACAAAACAAAACAAAACAAAACAAAAAAACAACCACCCACCAAAAACACCAAAACCAATCACTTAAAATTAACATGTATGACAACATCATTCAGAAACTGATCCAGAAACAGAAATAAGTTGTTATTACAAGACTAATAATAGACTGTAAGGGTATCAGTGCACAAATTATGACAACTATGGAGAAAAAAAGTTCGTTGTTGTTGTGTTCCATTGAGTCAAAACTGATCCATAGCTGACCCTCCAGTGTGTTTTCAGAGGCAGTTAATCACATGGGAAATTGCCCATCCTTCTACCATGGAGCAACTGGTAGATTCGAACCATGTATTTTTAGGATTTCAGAACAGCTTCTTACCACGAGGCCACCAAAGCTACAAAAGGGGAGAGAGAGAAAAAAAAATATAAATACAGAGCTTCGAAATGGAGTGGAAAGAAAGAAGATTTCAAGATCAAGTGAATTGTTTTAGTCTTGGGAATAAAATATTAACTTATAGGGTAACCTTCAAGTAAATTAGTAAACCTTCTCATCAAAGTAAAAAGGGGGAAAACAATAAGACCTAGAAAACACTAAAACAATAATGAGGTTATAAGAAAAGTCATAAGCAAAATTAACAGAGCACAGAAAAGTGATGTAACAAAATTGTTATTGTTCGCTTCTATCCAGTTGAGTATGACTCATAGTGACCCTATGAACAACAGATCTGAATTCTGTTCTAGCTTGTGCCGTCCTCACCATGTCTGGTAGACTTCAGCCCATTGCTTCAGTCACCATGTGAATTCATCTCAACGGGGATCTTCCACTCCTTCATTGACCCTCCACACTTTCAAGCATGATACCCTTCTCCAAGGAATAGTCTTTCCAGCAACATGTCCAAAGTATGAGAGGTGAAGATTTGCCTTCTTTACTGCTAAGGAGCACTCTGGATGTGACTTTTGTAATACATATTTGTTCTTTCTTTTGGCAGTCCACAAGATATTTAGTACTTTTCTCCAACACCACAACTCAAAGGCATCATTCTTATTCTGTCATCAAAACAAAATTGGCAGCACACACAAAAACGTGTGTTGTTCCCTAAACCATAATAGGGCATTCTGGTGGCTACCAGTGCACTACAATCCCAAAGGCATGTGGTTCAAATCCACAAGCTGCTCTGTTGGAGAAAGGTACACAATCTCCTTCTGTGGATGCAATTAACTGCCTCTGAAAAACCCATTGGAGCATCTTCTATGGGTTAGTTCAGACTTGAAGGCACACAACAATAACAACAGTACTATTATAAAACACTAAGGAAAAATTTACACACAAATAAAATTATTTCTGTAAGTTCATCAGGAGTAGGAAAGGAGAAAAAGGGGAATAAACATTTTAAGTGTGAAAGGAAAAGCTATTTCAATAGATTGATTAGACATTATAATTAGTGATACTCAGCAACATACATATGCAAAATTTAACAATGAATAAAAAAGATCAAGGTAAAATTGACACCTTTGAATTTTGGTGTTACTGCTGTTGTGAGACAGAGCACATGTGATATTGTTTGATAATTTTCTTATTCTGTTGGATCACCTTTTATGGGAGTGATAATAACTATAGATATCTTTCAGTCAGTTGGACAGGTAGCTGTCTTACAAATTTCCTGGTACAGACAGGTGAGCTGCATTCAGGGCTGCACCTATTAGTTGAAACATGCCAATTGGTAGTATGCCATCAATCCTGGGGCTTTATTTCTTTATTTTATTTCAGTGCCACTTGAACTTCTTCCTGCATCATCTGGTCATATGCTACTTCTTGAAATGGTTTTTATCAGTTTTTGTTTTGTGGGTTTTTTTGTACAATGACTCTGTATAATCGTTCTATCTTCTTTTAGTGTTACCTGAGTCATTCAAGAACAATAAAAAAGGAAGACATTCAGATGACCAATAGACACATGAAGATATGCTCAGAATCACTGGTAATAAGAGAGATGCAGATCAAATAAAAATGAGAAAATATTGCATATCATTGGCAGTTGCAAAGTTTAACAGGACAGCGAGCAGTAAATGTTGAAAGGATACAGAGAGATTGGAATTTTCAGGCACTACTGATGTGATTATAAAATGGTACAACCTCTCTGGAAAGCAGTCTTGCATATCTCAGAAAGTTGAACATAGAAATCCCCTTATGAACCATCTATTCCACTACTAGGAATATGTTGTTGTTGTT
>NW_006399930.1:1373838-1379218 GCF_000299155.1 Elephantulus edwardii | reverse complement strand
TCTCATAGAGGGTCTTCCCCTCCTGCGCTGTCCCTCCACCCTCCCAAGCATGATGTCCCTCTCCAAGGACCCGTCCCTCCTGGCAACCCTACATAAATCAGAACTGAGATATCTATATTCATAGCAGGGTTATTCATAGTAATAAGAAAGTGAAGACAGCCCAAATATGCATCAACAAACAAATGGATTCAGATATTGTGGTACTTTCACACAACAGAATACTATCTAGCTCTAGGGAAAAACAATTTTGTGAAATATAAAACATGATAGTTTCTAGAGAACATTATGCTGAGTAAACAAACTCAGTCTTATAAGGACAAATACTGTATAAGATAATTGTAAAAATAGAAGGATAATTAAGCAAGATGTATATAAATATTCAAAAGGGAAAGAAGAAAGGGGCATAAAGAGGGAAAGAAGGGAAATAACTAGCATAGATGATGTTAATAGGTGGATAAGTGGCTAAAGGAATAGGAAAGATTCAATGGGAACTTGAAAAGACAGTTAAATAATAGGGACAGATCAATGTTAATTAATCATATAAAATACAATGCATGTGATTGACTATATGAAATACAATGAAACTGAAAGATTGTATAAAACATAATGCATATGAATTAGATACAATGTAAATTAATTACTGCATAAAATAAATTAAAAAATGGTAAAAGAAATGGGCGGAAAGATGCAAGGGGAGATGATCACTGGTATGGTGGAAGTTAGTGGTGAGTGAGGAAGACAAAGTCGGCGAAGGTTCAGTGTGAACTCGGGGACAGTGTGATAATAGATATGGATAAGTGTTAGTTAATTTTATGGTGTTCAATTGTATAAGGGATTGTGTGGGGCACAATGTGCATGGATAAAAAAGCACAGTGAATACAGGTTGTTATATGCAAATTTTAAAAATTGGAGGAGGTGAAAACGCATTGTGTAAATGAAGACAGGATATTGTAGATTCAGAAAGTATGTAATTCAACCTTTGGCCAGTACTTGTTTGGAAGTACTAAAAGGGACGATCTGCCCTGTAGATAAGCTTGTTGAAAGTAGAATTTGGTAATAGGTGCTGAGGCTTAGTAGAGCAGAAAGATTAGGTCCCATTCAGTACTCTGGTATCATCGTCCAAGGATATCATTGCTGATGCCAGGTGGATCTTGACTGAAAGTAAAGAATAGCAGCAGAATGTCTATTTATGTTTTGACTACATGAAGGCTTTTGACTTTGTGGATCAAAACAAGATATGGCTGATATTGAGAAGAATGGGAATCTCAGAACACTTAACTATGCTCATATACAAAGCCGATACCTATAGAAAAATCTGTAGACAGAGCAAAAGAACATCACACGGTTTACAATTAAGAAAGGAGTGTATCAGTGTTGTATCATCTCCCCATACTTATTCAATCTGTATGTTGAGGAGATTATTCAAGAAGTTTGAGTCTATGAAGCAGAATGTAGCATCTCTAACAGAGGAAGACTCATCAATAACCTTCATCATGCAGATAACACAACTTTGCTTACTGAAAGTGAGGAAGACTTGAGGCACCTTTTGCAGAAGATCAAAGAATACAGCTTTCAATATAGATTGCATCTCAACATCAAGAAAACAAAAATCTTACCACTGGACCAATGGGCAACATTATGATGGATGGAAAAATAAGATTGAAGTTGTCAATGATTTCATCTTGTTTGGATTCACAACCAATATAGTTGGTACCAGCAGCTAAGAAATCAGGAAACACTGCACTGGGAAAGTCTGAAGTTAGGGACCTCTCCAAATTATTGAAGAATAATTATGCCAGTTTGAGGACTAAGGTGTGTCTGATTCCAGCCATTGTCTTTCTAATCACTTGCCATGAATCTGAGAGTTGGACAATAAATAAGGATGCCAGAAGAATTGATGCCTTTGAGTTATGGTATTGGAGAAGAGTACAGAATATCCTATGGACTACCAAAAGAACAACAACAACAAAAATGTCTTGGAGAAAATGTGGCCAGAGTGCTCTTCGGAAGCAGAGATGATACAACTTCATCTTACGTACCTTGCGCATGTGACCGAGAGAGGCTATTCCTTGGGGAGGGATATCATGCTTGAAAAGGTGGAGGGTTGGAGAAAAAGAAGACCCTCAACCAGGTGAAGTGACACAATGACTACTGAAAGGGGCTTTAGTGTGTCAGAAATTGTGAGAATGTTAAAGGATAGGACAGAGTTCAGATCTGTTGTTCATAGACTTGCTATGGGTTGTACTGGACTTGATGGCACATAACAGTAACAGTACTCTGAGGAGACTGGAATAGATTTGTAGACATATCTTGGACTTGTGATTGAAGAGGTTGACATTTGAAAGAATGGGAAGCAAGAAAGAGGGGACGGGGAAGAAAACACTGACTTTAAAATTGGAACAAGCTGTTTGGCTTCTGAGGCACGGTAAAATTGATGCCCATCAGAGACCACTTCCAGGACTTGAAGTCAAAGGAAGCCACCCTGATAGCAATCACCTGGGTCCAAAGGAGTGTAAGTAGAAAGAAGCATGACGAAACATGTTGAGCTTGGATAGGTTCCTTCAGCACTGTTCACCTGTCACCAATGGTCTGAAACACAAGGAGTGTGGACTCCTGAGTTTGCAGCTAATTCCCATTTAAAGTTAACCTCAGAGGGCTGGTAAGAGTTGTCCCGATCTCATCCAGATGAAGAGAAGATGACCCATTGGGGAGCTAGAGTAGACGGAGACAACCTAATGGTTTGCTCTGGACTGGACTATGCTCTTGGATGCAGATACACAAAGTTTCCAATTGGAAGAGCAAATCCTTCAGCAAAAGGGGAAAAAAAACAAAGGCAAAAAGCTTGTTCCCTCAGAGTACTGGTCTAACCTGGATGGACAAATCAGAAACTGGCTATCTAAAATGGGGATATTAAAGCATTAGGTATGATGTACACTTTCACAAATGTAGTTACTACTAAGACAATTGTAAGGGAGAAAAACCAACAATATATGTGAATGTGATGCAACATAAATAAAATGTATTAAAACACAATGAACATGCATGAAACACACTATATGCTTGTATGGAAACTAGTAAAAATATGTAATTAATTTTAAAAGGTTCAAAAAAATCTACAAGTTCTGATACTAATATGTTTCCTGTGTCTACAATTAGATTAACTTAAAATATGTTATGTCCAGATCTTCTCTGCTACATGGATCTGTAGGAAAGAGAATTTATTTGATTGATTGATTGATTGATTGATTGATTAAATCAGTTAGTAAACATTTAAGGAAGTGTTCACGTGCTAGCTTTTCTATTCGGCTCGCATGAGGTGATAGAAAGATGAACTCAGCACAGTTTTCATATTCAAAGAACAGCACTTGCCTTCTAGAAAGAAAAGCATAAGAAACAATGAAAATTTACAGTATAAAGTAGTCCACCCTCTATCAGAGTTGGGCACAGAGTGATTTACTATGCTAATACAAAGGAAGAGCTTTTCTGAGGCCTGGAGGGTGAAGGGTAGGAATTTGTTGAGTGAAATGAGGGCATCGCCCAAGAAGAGCATTTCAGGCAAAGGAAAAGCTGGTGCCAAGGCCAGGGAGATGAGAGGATGTTGTTGGGAAGAACTCTAAGTAGCTCGATGTGCTTTTAGCAAAGTTGGAGAGATGATCAGGACCCAGATCATGAAAGGTCTTGTCTCTTTAAGTGTTTGCTCACTTTGTGTCAGAAGCGATTTTAAGTATCCTAAAAGGCCACAAATACCATTCTCAATATTTGGAGCTCTTCCAATGAGATTGGCAAACCTCAGGAGAGCAACAAGATTACATTTGCATTTTAGAGAGATGGTGGTCTTAGAGAAGAATGGCTTATAAACAGCAAAGAAAGACAGAAGCGGAATTGCCAATTACTAAATTGCTGTAGTAAATCTGGTGAGAAATTAAAGTCAGGAACCAAATTAAAATAAAAGCAATGAGGGCAAGAAAAAGTTAAAGGGTTCAAGAGATAAGAAATAAGCATAGTTAACATGATTTAGCAATAAACAGTTTCTCAATGAATGAATGAATAACAATTAGATGTGTGGGATTAGAAGTTAATGATGAATTACAAGTTCAGGCTTGAGAAACTAGAGGAGTGACATTAAATCATAGCTTGTCTTGTGAATATTTTTTTTCTTCTACAGTTTTTAACTCCGTGTATTTCATCTCTCTGATGTTGATGCTTCATCAATCATGCAAGATCTAGTCGACAGCATCCTTCAGTATCGAAACTTGAGGCTTGAATTTGTTTTTTTTCAATTTTAAAAATGTCAACTGAGTGCTTAGTGTTTTATTTTCTAACTCTAGCTCTTTGCATATTGCATTATAATATTTTGGTGTGTCTTCTTGAGTTGCTGTGCAAAATATTCTGTTAAACATTTTTTCTTTGTTATTTCTTCACTTTGTTTTAGCTTTTTGAAGTCAGAGTCTCTTATATATTAACTTTTTTCTTTCTCCTCTGTTTTTCCAATGATATTTTGCTTTCATCATGGATGATATTCCTAATGTTATCCCACACTTTATCTAATCTTCTTTAGTTAGTATCCAATGCCTTCAATCTTTATTTGAGATGGTGTTTAAATTCAAGTAAGACACACTCAAAGGTGTATTTTTATTCTTGTGGTTTTGTTTTCATTTTCTTTGACTTTGGTTTGAACTTGCGAAGAGTAGTTAACAGTCTCTTTTACCAGACTCCATGTGGTCTGCTTTTGACTGCTGATACTGAACTTCTCCAATGATTCTTTCCACAGACATCATCATTATGACTCCTGTGTAGTCTATCAACTGAGATTCATGTATATAGATGCCATTTGGTTTTTTTAAAAGATATTTGCAAAGAATAAAAAAAATTTAATATGGCATGAGCTGCCATTAAAATAAATAAATCTCAGAATGTTTCTTAGAAGTCAGGATTGCAAGATTTCCCCATGCTTACTTACGTTATGTTGTCAGAGAACCTAACTCACTACAAAAGGATATTAAGTTTGGTAAGGTAAAGGGTCTCTGAAAATGAATTAATTCCTCAGGAGGTTGACTGACTCAATAGCCACAGCAAAAGATGCAAATGAAGCAGAGGTCATGAAGATAACTCAGGATCATTTGTCATGCTCTATTTACCGAATCCATGGGAACCAAAATATGACTTTGAGTTCATCCCACCTGAATTTCAGAACCACTTCAGGAACAGGATTGAGGCGCTGAACACTAATGAGAGAAGAACAGATGAGTTGTGGGAGGATGTCAAATATACTGTCCAGGAAGAGTGCAGACGGTCATTACAAAAACAGAAGACAAAAAAAAGACCAAAATAGATGTCAGGAGAAACTCTGAAGATTGCACTGGAGTGTAGAAAAGCCAAA
>NW_006399930.1:1359306-1372660 GCF_000299155.1 Elephantulus edwardii | reverse complement strand
GAAGAGATTGAGATTGTTCACAACTTTAGTCAGCTTGGCTCCACGGTCAACACTCTTGACACCAGTAGCCAGGAAATAAAAAACGTATTGTGATGGGAAAGTCTGCTGTTAGGGACCTCTCCAGGGTACTGAAGAGCAATGGTGTCTCTCTGGAGACTAATGTGCATCTGATACAGACCATGGTCTTTGCAATCACTTGTTATGCGTCAGAGAGTTGGACAGTAGCTAGGGAGGGTAGAAGGAGAATTGATGCCTTTGAGCTGTGTTCCTGGAGAAGAGTATTGAGTGTACCATGGACTGCTAAGAAAACAAACAGATTCATCCTGGAGAGGGTTAAACTGGGCTGTTTCTTGGAGGCAAGGATTCTGGGGCTTTGTTTGACATATTTTGGACATGTTGTAAGGAGGGACAAGTCCTTGGAGAGGGACATTATGCTTGGGATGCTGGAGGGACAACGCAAGAGGGGAAGACCCTCTATAAGGTGGATTGATTCAGTAACTGGGGTATTTGGGATGGGTGTGTCTGAGGCAGTGCGATTGGCACAGGATAGAGCAGGGTTTAGGGCTGTTGTACATAGGGTCACTATGAGTCACAACTGACTTGATGGCACATAACAACTACAACAGCAACAACATTTAAAGTCACTCGGAACTGGAGCTAACTCAATGGCAGCCAATAACAACAACCTTCCTTGAACCAAGTATAGTACAATTGATCCAGTAGGTGGTGTTAACCATCTTTAAAATTAAAAGTTTACTGGAATGTTAGTTATGGTTCTTTGGTTGCGTTCATCAGAAACTGACTAACCAACATGAGTCAATTTAATAATAAATTACTAGGATTTTCAAACTTGACAAAAAGTCTGGGAGAGAAACTTGGCGTTACTGAGGAAGTTGAACAGTGCAGAGACCCCAGCAAAAACCACTGGAATGTTCTGTAACATGAAGGATCGATCCAGAATGCCACTCCGGAACTGGACAAACCACGACAGCTTTTTATTTTCTTTGTTCCTCTTCTCAAGTGTCAACCTTAAGGAAGTACTAAATTATTTCCTGTTTTGGATTTAGTTCCCACTGCTTTACTGAGAGAGCATTGAGTCCCTCATTTATATTACAGCCAGAAGTGAAGGGGCAAGTGCCCATACTATTTGGACTTTATGGTACTCTTAGAAAAAGGATGGGATGTTATCTTGTCAAATAATTACGTTTGTCCTCAACAGACTAGTTCTAACTTTCATTGTTTTTTTCTTAAAAGGTTCTTAAAAACCAAAAGAAAGTTTTATGAGTGTGACCATTAGAATTTCGTTTTTTTGGCTAAACAAATATGAATATTTTTTTATTTTGTTCCCTTTCAGAACATACCTATTATTTAACACTCGGAAAACAAAATGGACTTTTCAAAATAAAAGAACACAGGTACTGAATTAATAAGACATAATAGGACATTCTAATAATGGATGGAAACTTATAGGTTCTGCAGGGCACAATGGAATAATTAGGAATGGAATAGAAAAGAAAATATGTGTAAAAAAGAAGAGACATTCGGAAGAGATAAATCTAGTGTTTTTGGATAAACTTCAGAACAACATTCTAACCAAACCTCTAACTCTCAAACTTTCTAACCAAACCTCTAACTCTCAAACATCCAGAGAGAACACCCACCAGTAATTACAGGACTAAGATACAGGAGAAGCCACTTCAGGGCTGTGGGGTCCAACACAATCATCTTGATGATGGTTTTTAAGATGTGGTTCTGGTTGTTTGTTTGGTGGTAGAAGAGAGTTTAAGTTTACGTCCACAGGCCTTGATAGATGTTGATGTTTCTTCCATCTCAAGTCTCATTTAAGAATGAGGAATATACCTGTGCCAACTCTGGCTTCATTTGGTACGCCACTACATCCGGTGCTGCAAAGTCAAGTCACTGTGAAGCATATTTGTGCAAGTGTGGAAATAAGACTAATCCTATTTGAACTGTTGCTTAGACGTTCTTGTGAATGTTTCCTACCTCTTGTCTTTAGAAAAGAAATTTAAAACTACTAGTTTGACTGATTGTTTTTATTTCCTAGTACTCCCAGGATCTCTTAAGTTTGTCTACTTCAGACAAACCAGTATGTTGTTTACTCCAGGTTTCTGAACTTTTTACATTTGGTCTCTGTTATCTTTCCTTGTCCTTTCTCAAATGGATTTGTTGATCTAGTAAAAATCACTTTTTATGGTGTTTGTCAGTTTACAGTTCCATCACTCGCATACTTATTCCTTGTGCTTAAGCTAGTATTAAATCAAGGATGATCCTTCAGCAGGTTTTGTGAGGCTGTAGATCACACAGGAGGAGATTGCTAATCTTTCTCTTTTGGAGCCTTTCATGGATTTGGGTCATCAGAGAAACCCCACCGTTGGGTAAGCAGCACAACTCCTTATGGACTATGCCAAACAGATCCATGATAGTACTATGCCCTTAAACGTGTGAAGTCTTATGATATACATGCGTTGCTTAGTTTTATCCTACGAATGTCTTCATCCAATGCCTCAAGCAATTTTGTAATTCCTGGAGCAGTTTGTCTGGGAGCTTCCTCATTCTTAGTGTTATCTCTGGCAAGTCCAGTCCAGAAATCGGATCTCTGTTCAGTGCATAGTGGGGTTATTATATTTGGTGTGGACTTTCTTTCACTGCTGTCAAATTTAAGGGCTTCCAGATTTAGAATGTTGTTGTGATAATGTAATTCAAACACGTATTCCAGCCTTGTCTAATGCATGAAAACTGTTGTTTCATTATTTTGTCAATTTTTTAACTGATAAAAATGAAAAGTAAGTTGACTTTCTTTTGATTGAGTCATAGGCACAATTAATGAATGAAATAAGTCATTCAAAGCTTTTTGAAACTTTTGTCTTGAAATTTGTATGCACCCAACATTAGTTTGTGATGATTATCTTTGAGAGAGGAATGATGTTGTTGCAGGATGTTAAATGTTGATAGTTCAACCCCACCATCTTCTCAGTGGGGAAAGCTTCTCTGTGGCAGTGTGATTTTATAAAACTTACAAGCTTTGCAACCTCATAGGGCACGACAGTTCTACTTTGTCTTATAGGATTGTTATGACCTGAAGCACTTGCTGAAGAAAGTCAAGAACTGTAATCGTCAATATGAATTGAAGTGCAACATCAAAAAGACAAAATTTTCACCACTGAGCCAACTGGCAGCATCATGATGCATGGAGAAGAGCTTGAGATTATTAACAGTTCAGCTTGCTTGGCTCTACAATCAACACTTTTGACAGAATCAGTCAGGAAAGCAAAAGATTAATTGCACTGGGAAAATATGCTACCAGGGACATCTTCAGAGTTCTGAGTAGCAACGGTGTCAGTCTAGTGACTAAGGTGCACCTGATCCAGGCCATGGTCTTTGCAATTACTTTCTAAATATCAGAGATCTGGACAATGATGAAGGATGACAGAAGAGTAGATGCCTTTGAGTTGTAGTGCTGGAGAAGAGTCTTTTGATCATACCATGGATTGCCAAGAAAACAAATAAATCTGTCTTGGAAAGGGTGAAACTAAGTTTCTCCTTGAAGACTAGGATTTTGAAGCTCCATCTCATATACTTTGTACATGTGGCCAGGAGGCACTTGTCCTTGGAGAGGAACATCATGCTTGGAAGGTAGAGGAAGATACTGGGTGAGATGGATTGGTAAAATAACTGGGGCACTGAGATTAGATGTGTTGTAGTCGGTGAGACTGGCTCAGAGCAGGGCAGGCTTCAGTGCTGTTGTATACAGGATCACTATGAATCACAGGTGACGCAAAGGTATATAACAATAACAAGAGCATGTGTTGAAATCGACTCAACACATTTTTTTTTCTGTTATACATTGAGATTGCACATGCACATTGCATACACTCATCCTACAAAATATAGTGCAATATTTTAAACATGGAGAAAGAATTGAAAATTAATGATTTTGTTTTGCTTGGATCCATAATCAACACCCATGATATCAGCAGTCAGGAAATAGAGAGGCATATTGGTTTGGGCAAGTCCTCTGATAGGGACTTCTCCAAAATATGAAGAGCAGTGCTGTCAGCTTATGGACTAAGGTGTGCCTGATTCAGGCCATGGTCTTTTCAATCATTTGCTATGCAACTGAGAGCTGGACAATGAATAAAGATGACAGAAGAATAATTAATCCCTTTGAATTGGGTGTTGGAGAAGAGTACTGAATATTCCATGAACTGTCAAAAGAATAAACAGCTCTGTCTTGAAAAATTTGCAGCCAGGGTACTTCTTGGAGTCAAGGATGGCAAACCTTTGTCTCCTTACTTTGTACATGTCACTAGGAGAGGCTATTCTTTAGAAAAGGATGTCATGCTTGTAAGGGTTCAGGGTCCCTGAAAGAGAGGAAGACAGACTCCCATTAAGATGGACTGACATGGTGACTTCAGCAAAGGGTTTAAGTGTATCAGAGATGGTGAGGATGGCACAGGATAGGATGGGATTCAGGTCTGTTTATTTTGTTACTATGAGTCATACTTGACTCAATACCACCTAACAAAAACAATCATAGTGGAATTCTTTACTTTGGAAATTCTTAACTATCTTTCATTATCAGAATCATGAATTTTTTTTGGTGCCATCAAGGAATAAAACATTTTAATAAAAATTTTTTCAGGAAGCAAAGTAACAAATCAAACTCTTTTATATTCTTTAAGGTAGTAAAAGAATTTTTATCATTTCATTGTTTTGTTTATGACTCTAAGAAAAAAATCATATTGAGAGTGATTTGGACTGCTGGAAATGTTCAATCTCATATTATTCACATGCTAGAGTCAGACCCTTATATTAAGTTCAAAGGCAAGTGAACAAAAAGAAATAATCAGATTATCAGTGAAAATCTTGTACTTAAATTATTTTACTCTTTTTCAGAATAATTTTCCCGTATAAGTAAGCAAACACCAACAAAACAACTAAGGAACAGTGTCTCCTAGCATATAATGTATAAAAGAGAATGTCAGTGTTCCTTTCTGGAAACTTTTAATTATATTCTGTCTCTAAACAAGAAAGTAAAGAGATCTCTTATATTTATCCTGTATCATCAGTTGTTCTAACTCTGGTCATAGTCTCACTTTTATTATCTTTGCTTTCTTTTATTATATAAATCCTTTCTGGTTTTGCCTTTAATGATTTTGTTTTGCTTGGATCCATAATCAACACCCATGATATCAGCAGTCAGGAAATAGAGAGACATATTGGTTTGGGCAAGTCTTCTGACAGGGACTTCACAGAGGTAGTACAGGGATTTTTAGGTGGGAAAATTCTTGGTTCCCAGGTGAAAAATCAGAATTTCTATGTACTTGCTGAGTCTTAGAAGCTCAAAGAGGTGTTAGTTTTGGTCTGTGTTTGCAGTAGGAGGAGAAGGAAGGAGGAGGTTGGGCATGGCATTATACTTGCCATAGAAGGGACACTGAATGGCATGGAAATGTGAAGTGTTATGAGGACATGAATATGAACTTGGACCCTTTTGATCAATAGATGAAAGTTGCTGCAAATAGCATTGGCAGATCATTTAACTTCTGGTCATGAATTATTGATCTCGTCCCATAAAAATGCAACAGGGCAGGTGACCACACATTTTTAAATTAGCTTTGGCTTTTCCTGCTTCTGGTCACCCCTCAGTGCGTGTGTTTTCTCCCACAGGCAAATAAACTAACACCAGCTGTTCTGGTGTGTCAACTCTTCCAATAGGCTGAGCCATTAGTTCTAATTTGGCTGAGTACACGCCAAGCACTGTTTTCCACCTTGGACTTAGTTTAACTTTTCATTTCCTAGGCCCATATTACATATGAGGGCTTCTTGAAAAATTTCAACACATTTTTATCCCATTAAGCAAATATTTATCAACAAGGAACTCTAGAGTGTATGTGTAGTATGATGTTTCATGTTTAAGTAGCTGATTTGTGTAGTCTTTGAATAAAGTAGTCTTCTCATGTGTGTCAAAGTACAACAGCACTCTATGACTAATTTTTCAGAATAATCAGGCTCTCATCTGAGGAACCTTTAAGTGTACTCAACTGTTTTTTTTTTCTTTTTCAGTACCCATTAGCATTTTATTACAGTTCTGGGAGAAAGCAATGAGATTCTTCTCAGAGACTGCCTTCTGTATCAACTTCTAAACTTTTGGTTGATGGATGAGACTATTGGTTGTTTGCATCATTAGGAACCTAATGTTTTGGGCTGATGTTACTCTTATTGTTGTTTATAGGTACTATTGAGTCAAGTACGACTCGTAGTGACCCTTGAACAAAAGATCTGAACCCTGTCCTATACTGTGTCAACCTCACAATCCATAATATACCTGAGCCCATGGCTGCACTCACTGAGTCAAACCATCTGGCTGATGGTGTGTTTTTTTCCCCTCTCTTTTGCTGTCTCTTTACCTTCTCAAGCATAATAACCCTCTCTAAGGAATAGCTCTCTTAGGAGCAAGCTCAAAGTATAACAGACGAAGTTTTATTATCTTTGCCTCCAAGGATCACTCTGGCTGCACCTTTTCTAAGACATATCTGTTTGTTCTTTTGCCAGTTCATGGGATATTCAGTACTTTCTTCTCAAACACCACAATGCAAAGGCACCAATACTTCTTCTGTCATTCTTATTCATTATACAGCTGTCAGCAGCACAGCAAATTATTGAAAAGACCATGGCCTGAATCATGCATACCTTAGTGCTGAAATGAATATCATTGTTCCTCAATAGTATAAAGATGTCCCTGACTACAGACTTGCCCATTGCTACACATCTCCTGATCTTCTGAGTACCAATTGTATTGATTGTGGAACCAAGTAGGATGAAGTTGTCGACAGTTTCAATCTTTTCTCCATCCATCATAATGCTCCCTAGAGTTACAGTGGTGAGATTTTTTTTTAAATATTGAGATACAATCCCTATTGAATACTGCAGAGACAAGCACTTTTGAAACAAGTACTTCAATTCCTCCTCATTTTCAGCATGCAAGGTTGTGTTATGAGCATAACACAGGTTATTGACAGGTCTTTTTCTGATCCTGATACCACATTTTTCTTCATAGAGTCCAGCATCTTGACTAATTTGTTCAGATTCAATAGGTAGAGAGAATAGATACAACCCTGTAACACACCTTTCCTTAATTTTAACCATGCAGTATTTTCTTGCTCTGTTAGCACAACAACCTCTTGGTCTAGGTATAGATTCTGCGTGAACAGTATTTTTACTCTTAGGTGCCACCAAATAAATTTTTACTCATGGCAACCCCATGAATAAGAGAGAAAAAAAAACTGCCTCGCAGTTTCTCCTGTGCTTAGGAACATTGTTGTACTCTCAGTCTTTTTCATGTAGGGACTTTCTCCATTTTGATGACTTTATAGCTTATCAAGCATATCTTTCTCCAAAGCCTACCACCTCCTGAAAACATATCGAAAGTATGTGAGGTAAATTGTCACTGGCTTTGCTTCTAAGGAGCATCCTGGCTATCCTTACTCCAAAGCAGATTTGTTTATTCTTTTAGAAGTACATGGTATATTCAGTATTTTTTAATAATTCTATAATTCAAAGACACCAATTCTCTTTTGGTCTTTCTTGTTATTGGCCATCTTCATATGCACATGAAGCCACTGAAATACCCTGGATTGGGTCAGGTGTACCTGAAACTGTTAAAGAGTCCTTGCTCTTTAGAGCTGTAAAGACGTCATTGGCAGCATATTTGCCTAATGGAACACATAATTTTATTTCTTGACCACTCTTTCCATGGATATTAATTATAAATACAAGTAAAATGAAATCCATGGCAACTTTTACCACGTATCATGATGTTTTCTTTTATTTAGTTGTGAAAACTTTCTTTATGTTGAGGTATAAATACATACTGAAGGCTAGAGTCTTTAAACTTTAACTGAAGTGTTTTAAGTCATCTTCATTTCTGTAAGATTGTGTTATCTGCATAGCTCAGAATGTTAGTAAGTCTTCTTCAATCCAAATGTCATGGTTTTATTTCTATAGTCTGACTGCTCAGATTATTTGTTCATCACATAGATTAAGTTGGTATGATGAAAGGATATAACCTTGACACACACCTTTCTTGTAAAAATACAAGGTTCTCTTATTCTATTTCATTGACAGCTTCTTAGTTTATCTATTCTAGATGTTCTGTACATTTAGGTTGTTGTTGTCTACTGTACAGTCAGAATCAACCTATAGCTGACTCTTGAGAGTGTTTTCAGAGGCAATAATTACACGAGAGGAGATTCCCATCCTTCTCTCATGGAGTAGCTGGTGACCTTGAACTATGTGCAGGATATATGTCCTCTGCACTTGTACTTACATTAAGCAATAGGTTTATCAAATGTTTTACTCCAATAGAGCTTTGCCATCAATTGCTAACTGGATGTAGTAAAAGTTGAACTTACCTAGTTGCACCTTAGAAGAAAGGCCTGACAATCTGCTTATATAAAAATTATAGCCAAAAAAACACTATAGTATTTCTATTCTGTAACACATGTAGTTCCATGACTCAGAATCTCCATCATAATATCAATGTGTTTTTAAAAACAACAACAAAAACACAAAAATTCATTTTAGTTAAGTCAGCAGTAACTCATAATTGACTTTCCAGAGGTTGTAAATGATTCAGTATATTTCCCATCTTTCTCTCAAAGAGCATCTAGTAGATTCTAACTGCCTACCTTTGGGTTGGCAGCACAACTCCTTACCCATTAGGCCACCAGAACATCCCATCAATCAGTTAAAGATAACAACAGTTGGAAAATGGATCTACATGGAAATAAAATGAAATATTAAATTCTTAAAATATCTATCACAGAAATGTAAATTCAATTTTCAAGAAAATCTGTGCTTTGATAAATTTTTAACAGATCTCACAGAAATCTTCTTTCTTTTTTGCTGTTGTGTTCGAGAGGGTAGAGGGATAGCACCAGAGAGGAAGACCTTCGATGAGATGGATTGATTCAGTGACTGGGGTAATAGGAGTAGGTGTGTCAGAGACAATAAGATTGGCACAGGATAGAGCAGGGTTTAGAGCTGTTGTACATGGAGTCACTATGAGTCTCAGGCAACTTGATGACACATAACAACAACAACATACATATAATATCTACTGTTGTTGTTAAGTGCCATTGAGTTGAGCATGACTCATAGAGATCCTATGAACAAAAGACCTGAATCCTGCTCTGTAACTATCATCTTTTCTCTGTGTTAATAGAATTTCCAGAGGCATGTTGTTTTGGAAGTAGATGCCACTCTTGCTTCCAAACCTGTCTCAATCTGGGGCTCCACCGAATATTGTCCATTATAAGTAACCATTATGGCATTTGACACAACAGTGACATAACATTCAGTATCACAGAAAGTTACCTCAGCACAGCAAATTGACAGACCAGTACTGTACCACTTAAGAGAATGTTCATCCTTAACATTGTTAGCTAAAGCCCACAAATCCAATCGGCTCACACATGATTATAAACAAAAGAAAAACAACTAAACAGTATACATCTGAACCTCACCAGAACAAGACAGTCCACCTTCCCAAATCCAACCTCTTCACAAATTAGTCTCCTAACTGGAGACTTAGTTGGAGCCCAACCGCCTTTTAAGTACAAGGCCTACCCACCAGGTCCCGGATGATTCTCAACAAAAGGCTTCTAGCCCACAGCTCATTGTTAATGTCTAGTCATATATTTTTTTCTCAGACAGTTCTTTCCCTCATGTATTCCACTGCAGTGCTCATTATCTGCTCTTTTCCTATTATGCAGTATTTGTACTTTCGTGTCTGAGATACTTCACTCAGCATAATGTCTTCCAGGCTCAACCATGTTGAAATATTCTTATAGTCAACATTTCCTTCCATTCTTTCCATTTTTCTGAGTCTTTCTATTTTTATCCATGACTTGATTTTGTTGGTATATTTCATTTTCATTCATTAAATGTGACTGGAAGTGAAGTCCCATTAAATGTTTGGCACAGACATAACTGGTTTGCTTCAGGGTAGGCATATTAACGAAAGGTGGAAAAAAATTCCAAAATATTCTATTTTCTGGAAAATTTGCTAACAGTTTTTATTACTCAAAAGCTTGCTTACAATGTGGAATTTGAGGGTGGGGGCTTGGTGGAGAGAATATAAAATGGAACACATCACAGAAACGCATTGGCATCAATCTGATTGGAGTGTATTAGCAAAACAAATTATGAGAGAACTATGAAAACAGGCTTTGTGCTTTGTAAAGTGGAACTTTTCAGAGATGCCAATTATAAAGATTGGAACTAACAGTAATGCCTCAAAGCAAAATTTCTGTTTCAGGTCTGAGTGTGCACATTTTATGCTCCATTCATTAAGAAATCCTCGTTTACAAACAGGCTGTATACCAGACCTCTATAATATCTTAGAATTTGGTCTACATGGAGAATTAACGGAAAATTCTATTCTTCTTTTAGCATTAAAAAGAAGTTAAGCTAAAAATTAAATGTTGTTCATCTTACTTGACTTTTTAAAATTAGCAAATGAAAATATATGAATTAAAATTACATAGCTTAAAATACTTTAATTTTTCAGACATATTTATTTTCTTCTTTCATTTGTTGACTCTGCAGTGAATTTAAAGAGGTTCTTGTTTTGTCATTGGTTTATTTGACTTAAGATTTTAAAAGGCAGAGAGAGCAGTCCAACATCTAAATTTGGAAGAATGACTTTGAAGTGAGGCTTTCTTAGTTTCCCAGAGAAAGCTCCAAATGAATTGGCCCTTAGAGAAAGAGCATAATATTGTTAACAAAAAGATTTGGTTGAGTCTTCAAGAAGAGGGAATGGAATCTTTGAGTGTGAAGATGCAGATGAGTTTATCACATTAGACATGTCAGAATGGTTCAGGAAGTAGGTTAAGTGTTGAAATATCTAGCTTGTTCAGTAACTGTTAAAATGGTTGGAAATTTCAACCTACCAGGAAGGGTCTTGCAAGTTTAGCCTGGGGGGATTGTGTACCAATGAGGGAGTTTTTCTTTTGCTTTTCAAGGAGAGGAGCAAACGGGGGGGGGGGGGGGGGGGGGGGGGGGCAGGACAAAGGGTGCAACAATGAATGAATGGAATTCCAAAATCTCTGCAGATGTTCATTGAAATGAAAAATAAATAAATTTAAAAAAGTAACAATTAAAAAAAAATAAAATACAGCCATAGTGCTCCTTGGAGGCAAAGATGGTGAAGCTTTATCTCACATACTTTGGGCATCTTGCTAGGAGAGGCTATTCCTTGGGAAGAGATATTATCCTGGGAAAGATGGAGGGTCAGTGAAAGAGAGAAAGACCTCAAATGAGATGGATTGACATAGTGACTGCAGCAGTGGGTTCAGATGTGTCAGAGATGGTGAAGATGGCACAGAATAGGACTGAGTTGAGATCTGTTGTTCATAGTGTCACTCTGAATTGTACTCAATGGCACCCAACAATATGTGTTAAATAGTCCTTTAAAAAAATCAACCATATGTGTATGTGTATACAGACACACACAAACACATACATATGTATATATATATATGTATACACACACACACACACACACACACACACACACACATATTTGGAAGCAGGAGTGGCATCCACGTCCTAGATAAAATGCCCCTCTGGAAACCCTATGAACTTTGATAAATGTCAATATTTGTTGAGGAGCATCAAGCCTTTTGTTCATTATGGTTGCTATGAGTCATGCTCGACTTGGAGGCAAACAACAATAACAACATATATCATCTCTATCTATGTCTATATATCTATATAGCTATCTAAATAAATGTTAAGGACAAAGTGGAGATGGAATAAGAAAAATAGTCCTGTGCACATTCTGGAATGACAGGATGGTTTTAATAATTGGCACTTGATAGACTCTGACAATTTGAAATTGAGCTCCATGCAGAAAGGGTGGGTATGCCATAAAGGAAAAATTATGAAGAGCCAAACATTGGTAGAGTTATGGTAGGTGCTATATAGATATGTCTCTTTTCACTATTACGCATATAGGCAAAATAAGTGTCAGAGATGCCAAAACTTTCTAAGATCTATAGGTTGAGCACGTGGACCTTAATTTTGCTATTGTTGTTAAAGTCCCGTGAAATTGGCTTAATATTCTAGTGATTATGTGTACAACAGGATCCAGGTTTTGAAAATAGACATACTACTTGGGAAAACAAAATTCTAAGGATTCCTTGGAAAAGCCAAGGAACAGCTACATTCCCAACGTACGTGAGATGAAATTTCATCATCCTTGCCTCAAGACATATCTGTTTGTTCTTTTGCCAGTCCGTGGGATAGTTAGTACTCTTCTCCTACCACAGATCAAAGGCATCAGTTCTTCTTCTGTCATCCTTAATCATTGTCCAGCTCTCAGAAGCATAGCAAGGGATTGATAACACCATGGCAATCAGTTTGCTGTGCTGAGGTAACTTGTTGGTGCTGTGATCCTAACAGCTGTGCCATTAGTGTGTCAAATGCCAAAGAAACCACTCATGGTTGACAAGTTTTAGTTGAGCTCCTGAGTACTAAAATTGTACTAAAATCCAGAATACAGTTCTTTACTTCATTTCTTCTAGATGCATCGGATATTCTTTTGGGTATTATAAATGTCAGCATACAAAATGTCAGGAAGTAGTGGGGGCAAGCATTGTTATGAGTTGATTCTGTCTCATTGTGACACTTTGTGTACAGAGTTGGACTGCTTATAAGTCTTTGCAAGGCTGTGAACTTTTGGAAGGTGATTGATCACCAGACCTGTCTTCTGGCACCTCTGGGTGCATTTGCATTGCCAATTGTTTGGTTAGTAGTTGAGTGAGTACTTAGCTATTTACATTACTAGGGATTTCTAGAGACAGACACTAAAATCCAAGCCAAATCCATTGCTGTTTAGCAGATTTTCCATTCATGGTAATCATTTATCAGATTTCCCAAGCTGTAATATCTTTACACTATCAATTTTTTTTTCTTATGGAGAAACTGTTGAATTAAAACTGTCAACTTCTTCTGTCAGCAGCATTACATGTAATATATTATGACTCCAGGACTCTCAAGAGACAAATAAATTTAAAAAAAAAAACACAACCCAAAACCCAAGCCCATTGTCATGGAATTGGGTCTGACTCATAAAGACAATCCAGTTGCTTTCTAAAAATATTTACATTGGGTTATCTATCTTTCTCCCTCAGAGCAACTGGTAGATTTGAAAAGATGACTGTGGTGTTAGTTTAACTTCACCAAAGACGACATTCAGATGGCTAACAAACACATGAAGAAATGCTCAAAATCCCTAGCCCTAAGAGAGATGCAAATTAAAACAACTATG
>NW_006399930.1:1338629-1357641 GCF_000299155.1 Elephantulus edwardii | reverse complement strand
GATAGGGAATGGCAAGGGACACACTGACAAAGGAGGTTAATCAGAACTGGCTTTGACAAGCACTGTGGCAATTGGACAATTAAAACAGACATGGGGGGGAAAAGAAGAACGAACTGAGGAGGAGGGTGGAGAAAACAGTGCAACAATGAATGAATGTAAACCCAAAATCTCTGTAAATGTTCATTAAAACTAATAAAATTTAATAATAAAAAAGATCATAAAAAAAGTTAGTTTTTCTAGCCATTTACATTAGGCCTTGCTTTTCTCCAACTACCTTAACTGTGGGCACATGGTCTTTCAAATCATCACTAGCTATGGGACTAGGATAAGAGAGTGAGTACTTCCCACAGTGTAAAGTGAGACCTTGTGAAAGTGAGACCCTGGTGATGACAGTCTTAGAGAGATTGTGGAGAAACTGTGTCATAGCTGTGGAGAGACTTTGGCAAAGTGTAACTTAAGGATTCTTGCATTTGTGCTGGTCAAAATGAAAGGTTTGCTGTTCTTACCAGGTGATGGAAGGAGAAGTTTACTTAAAACTGCTCTGAGGTAAATCTTGCTGGAAGACTGAGGAAAACACAGGCTTCTTGAATTTGTGTTGCTGAACTGAAACTCGGATTTTCACTAATTAAACAATTGTGTTTTGCTGTTAATCTGGCTTGGGACTTCTGGACTAAACCTGTGCTTGCATTGTGGATATTCTTTGCCTCTCCTACTTCCCAAACTATTTCTTTAATAAACCCCACTCTTGGTCCAAAACTATTAGTAAAGTCTGTGAGTCGACAATGAATATAGAACCCAATGATTAGTGGAAACAGGTGGAGGAATGGAGGAAAATGCGAGGTTGTGTGTCTGACCTAGCAGTTGTTTGTTGCTATATATATTATTGATGGAGAAAGTTACCCTTTATGAAGCTGGCAGAAGTCACACTTGGACACCCCCATATTGTATCTGCTCCTTTTGCAACAACCTTTCATTTCACAATCCCACGTATCACCACTATACTACCAGACAGAGAGATGTGGGGAAATATTTCTAGAAGCAACCTGAAGATTGGAAGAAGAGCTAGAAAGTGAATTCTAACATTTTAGGAGAATATCCCACTTCTGGAGTGGAAGAAGATCCAACTTTAGTACTCAAGGTATACACTAGATCAAAACTTGCAAACTTCCACAAGCTGAGCTAGTGATTATGCACCTCCACTTGGAGGTTCAAGAAAACAACATTAAAACTTGAAGTATATCAAGCGTGATATAGACACCCTCTCACTGCAAAAAGCATCTCTACATATAACTTTTTTTCTCCATTCAAAATTAAGTGACTAAAATGAAACAAAAGCCAAACTATAGCACTAACTAAAAGTAAAAATACAAAAGAAAGACAACATTGCTGCAAGAAAATATATTTTTTCACCCACAGCTTATTGGCATCTCTTGAGATGTATCCAAAAAACAAAAATAAAACAAAATAGTAATACCTGTATTTCAAATACAAGAACCCATGACATTTTGTAAAGAAGAGCTGAGTGACTTTAGCAGAAATTTTGAACCACCAACATAGAGCAGTAATATTTCTCTAGAAATATTTCCTTCACTTACACTTCGTTTTCTTACCTGCAGAATAAACAACTATGAGATATCATCTCACCCCAGTCAAAATAGCAAATTTTAACAGAACATCAAGCAACAAATGCTGGCAAGGTTGTGGAGAAACTGGAACCCTGATTCACTGTTGGTGGGAGTGTGAAATGGTGCAACCCCTGTGGAAAGCAGTATGGCGCTTTCTCAAAAAGTTGCAAATAGAGATACCATTTGACCCAGAAATTCCACTACTGGGAATATACCCTGAAGAGACCATAGCTGACATCCAAGCAGATATATGCACACCCATGTTTATTGCAGCTTTGTTCACAATAGCAAGGAGTTGGAAACAACCTAAGTGCCCATCAACAAACGAATGGCTAGAGAAGCTGTGGTATATTCGCACAATGGAATACTATGCTGCATTAAAAAACAAGGAACTCATGCAATATTATTCAAAAAGGTTGACTCTGGAGAACATTATGCTGAGTGAAATATCCCAGTCACAAAAGGACAAATATTACATGATGCCACTGTTGTAGAATGGGACTGTCCTTGGGGTTGGGAGAGACTGAGTAAGATGGGTTCAATAATGTATACTGCACTGAAACAGAGGAGGGAGAAAACTGTTTAAAAGAGATATATGACTAGGTATTTCTGTCATCACAGGAGTCTAGAGCGAGGGCTACATGGTGGAGGGGACGGGCTTGTAAAACAATGAAAGAATCCTTTCTTTTACTTTTCCATAATTTTTGACTCATGTACTTATAACTTGTTAGTCAAATTTGTGTCTTCTAGGTTGCAACACCCCCATGATACATCTTCAAGGATATGAACATGTACGGCCAAGCACAATCAATAAGAGTGCATCTGAATTCCAAAATCAATCTCCATAATAGTCTATGTGTTTCCTACTGCCAAAGGGGCCCTTTAGAGTAGTGAGAGAAGATCTTCACCCTGAAACCCACAGCGTCCCTTTTCAGCAGGAAGTAGCTAAGGGAATATGCCATCCACTTTTCCTTATGAATCAGGGTGAAGTCTCTCTCAGGGAGGAGTGATAGGGAATGGCAAAGGACACACCGACAAAGGAGATTAATCAGAACTGACTTTGACAAGCACTGTGGCATTTGGACAATTAAAACAGACGTTCGGATGGCGGGGAAGAAGAACAAACTGGGGAGGAGGGTAGAGAGAATGGTGCAGCAATGAAGGAATGAAAACCCAAAATCCCTGTAAATGTTCATTAAAACTAATAAAATTTAATAATTAAAAAAAAGAATAGGCACTTTGATGTGACAATACATCATAAATTTTCCCCTGCTTTCTTGAGAACATAATTGTTCTTCTATAATATTTATAATACTTTATAAAATATATTTAGGGAGCTCTGGTGGCGTAGTGGTAAAAAGCTGTGCTGCAGTCCCGCAGGCATGTAGTTCGAATCTATTAGATGCACTACGGGAGAATGATGGGTAATCTACTCCTGTGTGATGAATTTCCTCTGAAAATCCATTGGAGGTTCAACTGTAGGTCAGTTCTGATTTGACAGCACATAATAACAACAACGATATATAGATAGATAGATGATAGATAGATAGTTATAGACAGATAAAGATATATAGAAGAGCTGAATAACAAACAAATTAAACTAAAATTCCATTCAATTGAATATTATCTCTTTGTGTATTTTTAATTTTATAAAATATTCTTACAGCAGGATAGGTTGAATTCATTTTTCAGCACAATGCTAATAAAATCAAGGACCGTGAGTTGGTGCCTATTCATGAGAATATTTAGTAGACTATGTTCCCAGCCACATACCACAAAATCATCTGTTAAATGCTTAACACTTACAAATCTAAACCAAACCCATCACCATAGAATAGACTCTGACTCTTACTAACTCCAACTGCTTTAACCACTGTATAATCAGGCTTCTCTAACCAAAAAATATAATGGATTAGAACCACCAAAGTGGTACTGCCTTTGGGTTAGAAGCAAAAAACTTACAAATTAGGCCTACTGTATTGTTTATTGGAGCCAATAACCAGACCATTTTCCCATGGAACTATTGGATGTGTTCAAACCCTAACCTTTCTGCCAGAAGCCAAGAACTTAATAATTATGGCACTAAAACTCATAATTACTCAATAATCAAGATTAAAAATACTTTAATGTCTTTTAAAAAATTATGCAAAGGTCTCTATCTGTGTTTCATTGATAATGCAAAAGCATTTGACTGTGTGGATGACAACAAATTGTGGCTAACCTTAAGAAGAATGGGGATCCCAGAACACTTGAATGTGCTCATGTGAAAGCTATACTTTAACCAGGAAGCAGTAGTCAGAACACAGCAAGGAAACAATGCATGGTTCAAACTAGAAAAGGTCTGTGTGGGAGATGTATTCTATTTCCATACCTTTTCAATCCATATGCAGAACAAATCATTCAGAAGACTGTAATTTATGAGGAGGAATGTGACATCAGGATTGGAGAAAGGCTCATCAACAACCTGCATTATGCCAATGACACAACTTTGTTTGCTGAAACTGAGGAGGACATAAAGTGTTTGCTGTAGAAGGTCCAAGATTGTAGTCTTCACTATAGATTAAAGTTTAACATCAAGAAAACAAAAATTATCATCACTAAGCCAAATGACTGCATGATGATTGATGGAGAAGAGATTGAGATTGTTAACAATATCAAGTTCCTTAGATCTACAATAAACACTCTTGGCACCAACATTCAGGAAATCAAAAGACAAGTTGCATTCAGAAAATCTGCTGTCAGGGACTTCTTCAGAGGGCTGAAGACCAACGATGTTAGTCTAGAGACTAAAGTGTGCCTGATTCAGGCTATGGTCTGCAATTATTTGCTATGCATCAGATAGCTGGGCAATAACTAAAGATGACAGAGGAAGAATCAAGTCTTTTGAGCTGTGGTGCTGGAGAAAAGTATCAAAAATATCATGGACTAACCAGAGAACAAACACATCTGTCTGGGAGAGGTGTGAACCCAAGGTGCTCCCTGGAGCAAAGATTTTCAAGCTCTGTCTCACATACTTCGGGCACATGACCAGGAAGGATCAGTTCTTGGAGAAGAACATCATGCTTGGAAGGGTGGAGGGACAGCGCAGGGTAACTGGAGAATTGGACTTAGGTCTGTTGGAGACAGATTGACTTAGGATAGGTGCAGCATTCAGAGCTAAAGTATATTGGGTGGCTATGAGTTGCAGGCAACTTGATGGCACATAACAACAAGAAAGTGCATGATGAACAAAACATTTAACTATTAAAAATAAAGACATTTCATTTTCAAGTATAAATTCACTTTATATTCTGGATTAGAATATATGATGTTTGGCAAAGATACTATTCAACTATATACCTAGGTCATCATTCTTAAATTAAACAGTTAGGATTAATAACTATAAAGATACTGAGAATTTGGCCATTTATTCAATAAAAGATTTATAGTTTAACATAGGGCATTGAACTTGGTGAAATAGGAACAGAAGCAGACTTATACAATTAATGTTAAGACAAGGAGACAAGGCAAGAACAGAAGTGTATCTAATAGTTTAAAAGAGTTGCTATTAAGTAGATTTGAATCATAGTGCCCAAGTATGGCAGAGAAAAACAGTGTTCCATAGAATTTTCAATGGCCGTTTTTTTTTTCAGCAATAGAGTGCCGGACTTTTCTTCTGAGGTACTTCTAAGTGGAATAGAACCTCTAGTTTTTCACTACCAGCTGAGTACAGTAACTGTTTGTACCATATAGGGATCTGTCATTAAGTCATTTTGTTGAGTAAATTATTTTGAGTATGTGTCTGTATGCATGTGCAGTGAGGACTCTTTATCTCTACAGTTTCTTTGAAACAGCTTTCCTTTCCAATAAATGTTATAATATGGGTGGTATGAACATTTTCCTAACCTCAGTTTTTACATTTACCAACTTATTAGCTTTAGTTCTAACCTTCTGATGAAGTAAAATAGTTAAGCTCTGTATTCCCCATGAGAGAACAATTTGGAAATGCAGTATCATTCTGAAGTCCCTTTCCTAGCCTTTTATTTTGTCATAACAAACAAGTCATATTTTAAATCTTTTACCTTCCCAACCTTATTCTAGGTCTTGATGGCCATGGAGGGGAAGGAGAAATGATAGAAAACCAATTCAAGGTAAAGAAATAGCATGGAAAAAGCATGGAGATGTGAGGATACAGAGAAGAAGCAGGAAAGAAAACTGCCTTTGTATGTAAGCTTGGTCATAATAGTGAGACACATGGCAGGGAAACCAAGTTGGAATTAGAATGCTTTGAGTACCCATCATCTGCTGGATTTGAGTCAGGTTCTCTGGGATGAAGGACTGAACTATAAATATTCTTTAAAGTGTGGAAGCCCCACAAATGAGAACCTACTACATTTCTAAATGCAACTGTGTTTTGGAAGCTAGTAGCTCGGACCTAGTAAAGTTAGCCAAAATGATTTAGTTAACAGGAAAACATGCTGCCTCCAGAATTTAGCTTTGAACTAACAAGAGGAATTATTCACTCTCCCACTGACATCACCTGCACAGTAAATGAAGAGCCAAGTTAGCACATTTTAAGGAATCTTCCTTAGTCTTGACTGTGCATGTACGTCAATACAGAAGTCTGTGTGTGTGTGTGAGGTTTTGAGTTGAGCCAAGATTGATACTTATGATTCAAGATCACTTCAGTGGGAAGAAAACAAAGCACATCAAAGTGCAATTATTATTTTTTTTAAATTTATTATTAATTTCAATGCAAAGTGCAATTATTTTTTTAAATGACACACTCTTTCCTAAGGATGTAATGCTTTTAGCTTTGGCTTGAAGTTTGTAGTGCGAATCTTTTAGGAGATGGAAAGTAATGGCTTTATATAGTAGAAATAAATAAGAACCTCGGGAATTCTTCTGATTCTGGCCTGGGGCAAGTTCATTTTATGTATATGTGTAAAAAAGACTAATAATTGCATAAACACGTAAGCACAGTTTCAGAGTGTGTCTTTGCCTCATCTTACCTGCTCTTAACCACAAACAATGCTGGTTGACCTTCTCTCTCATCCTCTTTCTCTCATTCGTCTGATTTCTATACTATCATAGACTTTGGTTCCTTTTTAGTTTCTAGATTTCTTGCCATGCATTATTGATGATGTGCCATCTAAATTAGAAAACTGTAGGTAGAAAACAAAGAAGAAACAAATTCCTTTTTTTACTATTTGGTCAAAGAGAATAAAATTAGAACTGTTCTAAATGACCAAGCTTAAGCATATGAGGTTTGTTACATGGCAAAAATGGCTCAGGTTTCTATCGGCTGTTCATAGGCTTGCTATGAGTGGTAGTTACCTTGACAGTACCTAGCAACAATAAAAATAACAATACATATAAGTCGTTCTTAGAACTCAGATCCTTAAACAAAAGAGTCATTATCTGTAGTTTAATGACTCATACTGGAAACTGAATTTGGATTGTTAGCTGTAGAGCCAAGATTTTTTCATTTCCTGGAATTTTCTGAAGGCCAGATCATGCTCATTTATAGCACTTTCTATTTGAACATACATACTATTTGCACCTAAACAAAGCTTCTTCTCATTTTTTTTTTCATGTAGCTATATGAAAACATTCCTCTTAGCTCATTCATAAAATGTGTAAATTTGGTTCTGGGCACAATAAAAATTTTATGAAATAGAAGAGTCAGGGCTTGTTTCTTGCAATCAGTTGCATGTGGCTGGAAGCAGGACTAACAATGATTTATAGTAATTGCTTGTAATCAGTCTATGCCATCCTCACCTGCATAATGCATCAATTGTCCCAACAATGCCTATAACGTATAATATATGTGAGGTTGTTTGGTTTTCAGGAAATATATACAACTGCCAATGCTCTATGGACTCAGCATTGGCTCTGAGCTCTTACCGTTCCAGCTCTATAATAGCGTGTGTGTGCGCGCTCACACACACACACACCCCTAACATGCACAGGCATGGTGATTCACACAGAATTAGGAGGTAAAACTATTCCACAATGTTTTACTGAGAATGCTTCTTACATGGGCAGAGCAGGACAGGGGCTTGTTAAGCCCTTGCTTCTCAAACTCAGCACTGTTAGTGCTTCAGTCTGAACGATGCTGTGTCAAGACTATTTGAATGTAGAGTAATTGAAAGAATACTTAATCCCTATATATTAGGAGAACTTTTACACCAGATGTGATAATAAAAAAAAAAGAAAAATTGCTCCAGATATTGTCACATGCCTTGTGGAGAACAGAATTACATCTGGTTGAGAGTCACTGTAAAGCAGGAAAAAACTAAAGCTAGGATTTTATAATGAGTCATTATGGCCAGATAAATTGTGTCAATTCATCTCCTTGGGGATTTTCTTCCCCTTAGCTGATCTTTATGTTTCCAAGAATGATGCCCTTTCCCAAGGACTGACTCCTTTTAAGAGACTGGTGCCAAAACTCTTAGAAGAGTTTTAGAATTCTTTTAATAGTAAGTGAAGGAATAAAAATAAAGAGCATCAGGAATGCTTTACCAATGTTATAATAGATTGGTTTTTTTTTCTAGCTGAAGAAGGATACAATGCACAAAACTTCCTTTCTCCCTAGGCATTTTAACTACCATCTTTGGGGCTTAGAGGTAAGGAGTTGTGCTATCAACCTGAAGGCAAGCGGTTTAAGTCTGCCAGCAGTTCTGTGGGAGAAAGATGGCCAGTCTCCTCTTGTGTGATTACAGCATCTGGAAGGCTTCAGGGTTGGCTATGAGTCAGTTTCAACTCAACAGCATATAACAACAACAAATAATCATTATCAGCTATGGAAAACTAAATCCAAGGCCAACTAAATAAAAAGCACACTGCTTTCCAAGTCAGGTTTACTCTAACTCAGGACAACATTATGTGTTTTACAGCTCAACTACTCCATCAGAATTCCCTTACTATAATATGCATTTCTCAGTTCATATTGATTTGTCTACAGTCTCTGACTGGTTTTCTGTAGAAAGAATGCCAAAGAGATTGATAGGGATTACAAGTGAGGTCTGTGACTTAACTATGTTGTTGCTGTTAGGTGCCATCATGACTGTGTGAAACTTTACGTACAATAGCTCTGAACTCTGCCCTACCCTGAGAATATTTCACTCTCTCCAATACATCTACCCTCACTACCCTAGTCTCATCCAGAGTCTTCCTCTCTTATGTTGTTCCTTCACTCTTCTAAGCATGATGTCCTTCTCCAAGGACTGATCCCTCCTCACCACATGCCCAAGATAAAGGAGACAAAGCTTCAGAGTCCTTGCCTTCAAGGAGCAGCTTGGTTTCACCCTTTCCATACTTCTCTGTTCTCTTAGCAGTCTATGGTATGTTCAATACTCATCTTTGGCACCACAATTCAAAACCATTGATGATTCTTCTATAATCCTTAGTCACGGTCTAGCTCTCTGGTGCATAGAAAGTAATTGCAAAGACTATGGCTTGGATCAGACACACCTTAGTCTCTAGACTGACATCATCACTCTTCAGCACTCTGGAGAGAGGTTCCTGACAACAGATTTTCCCAATGCATTTCGTCTTTTGATTTCCTGACTGTTAGTGCCAAGACTTGATTGTGGAACCAAGCACTTTGAAATTATTAACAATCTCAATCTCTTCTCCATCTATCATAATGCTGCCAATTGGCCCAGTGATAAGGATATTTCTTTGTTTTCTTGATGTTGAGCTTCAATCTATGTTGAAGACTGCAGTCCCTGACCTTCTGCAGCAAATAACGCATGTCCTCCTCAGTTTCAGCAAGTAAGGTTGTGTCATCTGCATAACACAGGTTACTAATGAGACTTCCTCCAGTCCTGATGTTACACTCCTCCTCATAGATTCCGGCCTCCTGGATAATCTGTTCTGCATTTAGATTGAAAAGGTAGGATGCATCCCTGCCTGATCCATCAAACCAGAGTTGGATGAGGTGGGAGATGGAAGGTGCTGGAGGAGCAAGGAGAAGGGACTGAGTGGGATGCTGGCAGGATGGGGTGAGGGTGGGAACACAATACATGTGTCAAAGGGATGGGCCCAGGACCAACAACTGATATTTACCTGCATACTTCCATCTGCTTTTTTAGGTAAAATATTTATATGTCAAATAAAGCTAAGCACTCAAGTTAAGACAGACTCGGGAGAAGGATTGGCTATCCACTTCAGAAGCAATAGTCCATTGAAAACCCTATGTAGAGTAGAGCATACTTAGACTATACTAGTAGACATGACACTGGAGGCTAAGCCTTTGTACTGAGAATTACAAAGGAATAGGAGCAGTTGCAAACAGAAATCAGTCATTAGAATGTGAAATGTGAGAAATATGAATGTAGAAAAATTGGAGGTTGTTAAGGAAGAAATGGAATGCATAAATAATGACGTATTAGGCACAGACAAGATGAAATGGATTGGCATGGGACATTTTTAATCTGACTTGATCATGTTGTTGTTAAATGCCGTCAAGTCACAGGCAACTCATAGCGACCCTATGAACGAAAGTCCTGGACACCTCCTGTATAACTTTCATCTTTTCTCCAGGTTCGTAGGGTTTCTAGAGGCAAGCTGTTGTGGAAGTGGATGCCACTCCTGCTTCCAAGCTTGTTTTAATCAGGGAGCTTCACCAAACACTGTCCACCATGGGTAACCATTCTTGCATTTGACTCATCAGTGTTACAGTGTTAGGTTTCATAGCAACCACGGGTTACCTCTGTACAGCAAGTGGACATAGCAGGGTTACATGATCTAGGAGAATATTTCACCAAAAACAATTAAAGGCAGGCCTGATGGTTGCAGAGTAAAGTCACTCACCTTTGGCTTGGGAGCATGGTTTTCTGTCCGCTAGACCTACTCCTCATGTGCGCTCTTCTCTCTCTCTCTCTCTCTCTCTCTCTCTCCTGTAGTTGTTGGTGGTGGTGTTAAGTGCAGTTGATAAAATCAAACAAGATACACGCATTTGCCAGAGCTCTGGTGGTCTAGTGGATAGAGAATTGTGTTGACAACCCAGTGATGAGTGGTTCAAATCCACCACTCGGTAAGAGAAAAAGTGACAATCTATTTGCAGTTAAGAGACTCTAGATGAACTCATATGTATATAGTCCTACTCACAAAGTTACAGAGGTAACTTGTGGTTGCTGTGTTGCTAAACACTGTGACACTGATGTGTCAAATGTGATTATGGTTACCCATGGTGGACAGTGTTTGGTGGAGTTCACAGGTTAAAACAGTCTTGGAAGCAGGAGTGGCATCTACTTCTGAAATAGACTGCCTCCGGAAACTCTGTGAACTTAGAAAAATTATGAAAGTTATACAAGTGTTCAGTTTTTTTCCATTCATACGGTCACTATGAATCTTCTACAATTCACAGCACTTAACAACAACAAACAACAACAAAGCCCAATGAAGGGCTATGAGTTGCTTCTGACTTGAAGGCAATTAGTTTAAGTAGAGTAGTGTGAGCTGTTTTTGAAATTATGCAGCTAGAAATAGAGCAAATTATAAGGTTAGATTCGTCTCACTTGATACATTTTTTGAAGTACATATTTTCTCTTCTTTTTATTTTGATGAAAATTTATAGAGCAAATTGGTTTCCTATGCAGTAATGGGTGCACATTTTATTTCATGACATTGTTTGCAATACTCATGTTGTAACAAGATTCTTCCCACTTTCTCCTTGTGTTTACCTTTTCCATTATTTTTTCCTTATTATCTCTTCCTGCCATCTGAATTCTATGCCTGGTAAAATGTTGTCTTTGCAATTGCTTATGATTGATTATTCTAAGGAGTGGGTACCTCCCTGGTTTTATTAAACACATTGTAGGCTTATCTGTCTTTGAAAGTTGGCCCAAAGAGTCGGGTTCATTTCCGGGCTTGAAAGATATCTAAAGGACATAATTTCAGGGGCTCTTCTAGTCTCTACCAGACTAGGAAGTCTGTTCTTTTCCCCCATCTTTTAATTTTGAATTTGGATCAACATTTTTCATCTTTCTCCATGCCTCTAACTGTAATCCCTTAAAGAGAAGACAGCAATGATAACCAGGCTCTATCTAGTTCTAGTCTTAGTGCCATGGAGAGTAGAGTTCACATAATTAGTTGTTTGCACTAATTTTTACAACTATCTTCGATTTTTTTATTAGTCTTATTTATTCTGGCCAGCGAGAGATCAATAGTGCACTTTAGGTGGTTGTTCATAAGCTCTTAAGACCCTAGTTAATATTGATTGTAGCTGAATGTAGAACATCGTCTTTGTGGTCTATGCTATACAAAATAAGCTTGTTGTATCCCTAAATTATTTCTGAATCCTCAGTTTAAGTTACTCATTCTTCCTAGCTGTTTGGTTAGGGCTAAGAAATTTCCATAATTTTGTCCTCTGTACATTGTACTATATCCATGGGTAACATGAGGTTCAAATCTATGAGTTGCTCATGGAAAAATGATGGGCAATCTCTTGCGTGATTTACTGTCTCTGAAAATCCACTGGAAGGTCAGTTATGAGTCTTTTCTGACTTAATGGCACACAAGAACAATAACAACACAACTAATTATGCAGAAATACACTGTCAGACCTATATATGGAAATACATAGTATTTTAGCAGTATTTATTCCTAAATCCCAATTCCACTACATCAACAGATACCCAAATCTCTTCTTGCATTTTCAATTGTTTTTAAGTAGAATGCTTCTGTCTCACAGAGTAATTGCTTTCTGAAGTGTTGAAATGCTTCTCCTTGAGAAACATACCATCTAGGAGAGAAAGTAAACAAACAAAAAAAACACAACACCCACCAAAACTCAAAAACCACCCCAAAACAAACTCTAATAAAAATCAGTTCATCTCTCCACCCAGCCAAGATGGCACAAATAAGTAAGCTTTTGACTATTAACCTAAAGGTTGATGGTTTGAACTCACTCAGAGGCACTTAAGATAGATTTGATGATCTGCTTCTGAAATGTCAATCCTAAATCTCTATTAAGTAGCTATACTCTGCTTAAACTAGGTTCCCATTACGTCTACTAAATTGCAACTAACAATAACAACAGTACTTATGTACCAACTTGCTGCTGGCATGACCTACCACATGGCACAAACATGCCAGTGCACTAGACGAATCTGGCTGGCTGCATGGAGATCAGACTGGCCTGCTGGGTGGAGACAAGACTGGCCTATTGCTTCCCTGCTGTTCTGTGTCAGGCGCACCAATACCACAAACACTTTGCCCTTGAACATGGCTGTCTAACTACATTACATGGGATTTCTTAAACTCAAGTAGAAAAGGCTAGCTGTAGCCACAGTTTCTGGAGGGCAAAAGTCATCCCGCATGAGATGTTGTTCCCCAAGAGGGGAGTATCAATATACAGGTTCTTCACAAAACAACTTAACATCTATGAAGAAAAGATTCACGTAATGTGAAGAAAGCAGCAATCTGCCTCAGTCATCATGAACAAAACAAAATATCCCTTCTCCCAAAAGAGCAGACCCAACGAATACCCCACATAGAGAAAACTGGAAGAAATATGCTGATGTGGGATTATTTGAACACCCATAGAATAAGATATAAATGATAGAAGAAAGAGTGAAAGCCATTCAGAGAGCAAATACCCCAGAGACAGTGATTCAGAAGAAACATATTGATGAGGAACAACAATATGAATGGCTAAGGAAGAAAATGCAGAAGATGGAAGAAAGAATTGATAGTATAAAGAGGTACAAGAACTTAAAAAATCATCACATTATAGAGAGGGTGCAGCCAACACAGAACTGGAAATAACAGAAAAACATGAAAATGCAATCCAGCATATTAAAACCAAAATGGCAGAAGTGCCCAATACACTGGTGGGACAAAAAACTACCACTGAAGAGATGTCAGTGAGCTGGAAGACAAGAGCCTCACAGGAAATATACTAGAAGAAAAAACAGAAATGAGGCACAAAGAAAATGTAAAAAAAACCCCACATTAGAGTCATGTGAGATAACATTAAAAAAAAGAAAACTAACCGAACATACATATGATTGGAATTCCAGAACATAGGAATTACAGGGAAATCACTGAGAATAATGTAGAAGAAGTACTAGAAGAAAACTTCTCAGGTATTTTGAAGAAGGGGAAAATCCACATTCAAGAAGCATAGTGGACACAAAATAGGCTAGACCCAAAATGAAAAACATCAAGCCACATCATAGTCAAAATCTTGAAATTAAAAGATATGGATAGAACACTAAAAGCAGCACAAGAAAACAAAGAATCTCCTACAAAAGGAAAACAATTAGATTAAGTTCTGATTTCTCAGCAGAAACCATGTGAACTAGAAGATAATGGAATGACATATACAGAATACTGAAACAAAAAAAGAATTGCCAGCCAAGGATCCTATATGTGGCAAAGCTCTCTGTCAAATGAGGGAGAAATTAGATTCTTTGCAGAAAAGGGAAAAAACCCCCAAAACAACCCCAAAAAACTTAAGGAATTTTTGAAAACAAAACCAAATCTACAAGAAATTGTAAGTGAAGTCTTTCAAGTGTAGATGCCAAAGGAAAATGAATGAACCATAGTGACCAGAAATAACAGAAAAAGAAACAAAGCATAATGAGAATGAGAAAACCTGGACTGACAATAATCACACTTAATGTGAATGGGGTAAATGTCCCAATTAAGAGAAGGGGGGAAAAAGTAGCAGAATGGACTAAAAAAAAAGCCCATAAATATGTTGCCTGTAAGAGGCACATCTAAAAACTGGAGAGAAAGACAGACTCAAAATCAAAGGCTGGAAAAAATAGACCAAGCAAATGGCAACCACAAAAAAGCAGGAGTGGCAATACTGATCTCTGATAAAATAAACTTCAGAAAGAAAACCACCATAAAAGATAACAGGGTATTACACACAGATTAAAGGCACAATAGATCAAGAAGATACAATGTTGGTCAAAATTTATGCATCAAATGATAGACTTGCAAAATACATAAAACATTGATTAACAGAACTGAAGAAAGAGATAGATAGCACCACAATAGTGGTAGGAGATTCAATATACTTCTCAGCAAAGGATAGGACAACTCAGAAGAAACTTAACAAAGGTGAAGATGATCTAAACTATACAATCAGCCAACTCAACCTTGTGGATATATTCAGGGTATTGCATTAAAACTAAATTCTAAATTCAGACTAAAACTCAATTCACTTTCTTATCAGGGCATGTGATACATTCTCCAGAATTGATCACAAAGGACACAAAGCAAGCCTCAAAAATTAAAAAACATTGAAATACTATGAAGTATCTTATCAGACCATAATATCATAAAAGTAGAAATTAACTGTAGGAGGATAAAGTTTACAAAACCACCCATATGTAAACTAAACAATTTTTTGCTAAAACACAATTTAGTAATAAAAGAAATAAAGAATGAAATAAAAAAAGTTCCTGGGAATAAATGAAAATGAAATTACAACATATCAAAACCTCTGGGATGCAGATAAGGCAGTCCCCATGAGGCAGTTTATAGCAATGAACACACACATATAAAAAAGAAAGATAAAATAAAAAATCAATGATCTAACACAACACCTTCATCAAATAGAAAAAGAACAACAATCTAATCCTACAGCTTCTAGAAGAAAGGAAATTATAAGGATAAGAGCTGAAATATATAGAAAATAGAAAAATAAAACCATCAGTAAGACCAACTCATGGTTTTTAGAAAGGGTCAATAAAATTGACAAACTTCTGGCAAACTTACAAAAGAGGGGGGAAAAAGACAAATAACTTGATTAAGGAATGGTAGAGGTGACATCACAACAGATATAGTGTACGATGATATCAGAACATTATGGAAAGCTATCCTATGATATAGTAAAATATATAGACAAAATTGACAAATTCCTTGAAACTCATGCCATTCCCAGATTAACACAGACAGATGTACTTGAACAGATCCATCACAAAAGAAGAAATTTAACAGGTCATAAAAAGTCTTCCCCATAAGAAAAGTCCTGGACCAGATAGCTTCAAAGTTCAGTTCCACTAAACAGTCAGAAAAGATCTACCACCAATTCTACTTAAATTATTTCAAAAACAGAAAAAAGAAGGAGCATTCCAAGAGTCATTCTATGAAGCAAACATAACCCTAATATCAAAATCAGGAAAAGATATTACCAGAAAACAAAACTACAGACCAAGGTCTCTCATGATTACAGATGCAAAATCCTTAATAAAATCCTAGCCAATAGAATCCAAAAGCACATAAAAAATAACTAGACCAATGTAGTAGAGTGGCAGGATACAAGATCAATATCCAAAAATCATTGAGCTTCCTCTACAGTAACAAAGAAAACTCAGAAAAGGAAACTAAGAAAGCAATACTATTTACGATAGCCAACCACAAACTGAGATACTTGGGAGTGAACCTAACTAAAGACACAAAAGAGCTATATAAAGAAAATTACAGAACATTTCTGCAAGACACAATAAAAGACCTATAGAAATTAAAATATATTTCCTGTTCATAGAGAGGAAGACTCAATAATATGAAAAAGACAAACATACCAAAAGCAATCTACATGTTCAATGCAATCCAGATACACATACCAAATTCATTTTTCAAAAAGATCAAAAGGGAAATTGTCAGGTTTATTTTGAGAGAAAAGGTACTCCAAGTACACAAAGCACTTCTGAGAAACAAAAATGAAGTGGGAGGCATAGTACTCTCTGACCTCAAAACCTACTACACAGTGTTTGTAACCAAAACAGCATAGTACTGGTACAATGACAGGAACATAGTCTTTGTTACTGTAGAGAAATACCACAGATTTTTATATATGGATCTTGTATCCTGCTACTATACTAAACTGATCTACTAGCACTAACAATTTTTTTTTGTTTAGTTTTTTTGTGTTTCTGTATACACTATCATATCATCTCCACATAACGGCAGTTTCAGCATCTCTACCCATCTGGATGCCTCTTGCTTCCTTTTCTTACTATATTGCCCTAGCAAGTACTATCAATACAATCTGGAATAGGAGTGGTGACAGTGAGCATCTCTGACTGTTCTTCATAAGGAGAATGTTTTTAGTCTTTCTCCCTTGAGAATGATATTGGCTCTCGGAATTATTGAGTATATACTTTTGACTATATTGAGGGAATTCTCCTCCATTTCAGTTTTTCTGAGTATAATCAGGAATTGGTGTTGGAGTTTGCCAAAGGACTTTCCTACATCAATTGCTGGGATCATGAGGTTCTTTTTATTTTCTTTGTTAAGTTGATGAATTATGTTGATTTTATTTCTTATATTGAACCATCCTTGCGTCCCTGCTATGAATCCCACTTGGTTATGATGAATTATTTTTTTATATGCTTTTGAATTCTATTGATGAGGATTTTATTAAGGATTCTTACATCAATATTCATGTGTAACTTTCCTTTTTGGTAATATTTTTGCCTTGATTTTGCTATTAGAATTATGCTTGCTTCATAGAATGACTCTGGTAGTGTTACTTCTTTTTCTGTTTTTTGAAATAATTTAAGTAGAATTGGTGGTAGATCTCCTATGATGGTTTGGTAGAATTCAGCTGTAAAGGCATCTGATATAGGACTTGTTTATGGGGGAGTCTTTTTATGATTGTCTCACTTTCTTCTTTTGCATGGGTCTGCTCAATTGTTCTACATCTGTCTGTTTCATTCTGGATAGGGCATAAGTTTCAAGGAATTTGCCCATTTCTCCTAGTGTTCAAATTTATCGGAGTATAGCTTTTCATAATATTCAGATATTTTCAGGTTAATTTCATCAGGCTCTATTTTGATGTATCTCTATAATTTCTTAATTGAGTTGTGTCTTCTCTTTTTTTACTTTTGTTAAGTTTGCAAATGGTTTGTCTATTTTATTGACCCTCTAAAAAACCATCTCCTGGTCTTGTTGATAGTTTGTTTTTGTTTTCTATTTAATTGATTACAGCTCTTGTCCTTATAATTTCCTTTCTTCCAGAGGCTGTGAGGTTAAATAATTGTTGTTTTTCTATTTGATGGAGGTGTTAAATTAGTTATTTTTTCTTCTTTCTTCTGCTTTGGGTGTGTGTGTGTGTGTGTGTGGGTGTGTGTGTGTGTCTGTGTGAGTGTTTGTCTATTGCCGTTAACTAGCCAGTGTGACAGCATTAGCTGCATCCCAGAGGTTTTAGTATGTTGTATTTTCATTTTCATTTGTTTCAAGGAACTTTTTTAATTTAATTGATTATTTCTCTCTCTCTCTCTTTTTTTTAAGAGAAAAAGGACTTTATTTTTAGCACTGCAAAAGTTGGAGCATCATGTGTGTGTTGAGTCTTGCTGTGCCACACCCCAATTTCCATGAGAGTGACTCAGAGACAGGCTTATATGGATGCCGGTGATTTAGTAGTGATACATTATAACTGAGGACTTCTGGTTCTAGAAAGCTTTAACATTTTAATAGGCAGTACTAGGAATCTGTCCAACTTTCATCTCAGGAGAAGGGATATTGTCTTTATTTTCTTGGAAAAAAAAGAATTTCTCTACGCTTCCACAAAGAGAACCACCACTTGTATTCTGCAAGGCTGTCTTTCTCTATAAGCATATTTGAAAATATAATCTGTACCAACGATAATTAACACAATCACATTCTAGTAGGATGCTATTTAACTTCCACATGGATGGTTTTATAAGCTTTCCCCTCTTTTGGTTAATTTCTAGTTTTATGCAACTTTGATCTGAGAAGATTATTAGTACTATTTCAATATTTTTAATGTGTTGAGGCTTGCTTTGCATCCTAATATATATGATCAATTCTGGAGAATGTACCATGTGAACTTGAGAAGTGAATAGAGTTTTACTTGAGTGCAGTATCATAAGAAGGTCAAGTTCGGTGAGTGTATAGTTCAGATCTCTTGCAACTTTGTTAAATTATTTTTAGTTGACCTATCCTTTGGTGAGAATAGTATGTTAAAGTCTCCAACCACTAACGTGGTGCTATTTCTTTCTTCAATCCTACTAACCATTTTTTAAATGCATTTTTCTTCAGGTCTATCATTTGCTACATACATGTTGACCAAGGTTATATCTACTTAACCTATCAAGTTTAATTATTATGTAGTGCCCTTTCTTATCTTTTATAGTGGTTATCATCTTGAAGTCTATTTTACCAGAGGTAAGTATTGCCACTCCCACTTTTTTGTGGATGCCATTTGCTTGGTATATTTTTTTCCAGCTTATTTTTCTTCTTGGGGTCTGGCAGCTGTCCTGTGAGGCGCCCACTTCAGCCAGTCAGATCTGAGCCTCTGTTTTGACCTTTCTGCCGGAACGGATGTCACGTGCTTCTGGCGTCTCCGATTACCTGGGGAGATGGGGGGTCTGCGGGGTCAGATGAGTTGTGGGAGGATATCAAGGGTATCATCCAGG
>NW_006399930.1:1275521-1336813 GCF_000299155.1 Elephantulus edwardii | reverse complement strand
GCTGGCGACTCGAAGGCACGTAACAACAACAACAACAGCATTTTTTTCTTCATTTCCCAGATGTGACCGAATAAGGCTGTAGATAGAATGGTAGAATTCTGTATTATCAATGACCTATTCACTGGAAACACCTATGATAAGAAACATAAATGGCCACTATACACATGGACTTAATCTGATAGTCTATCCAGGAATCAGATTAACTACATCTGTGGAAGAAATCACTGGGGAAGCTCAATATCAGCTGTGAAACTAGGCCAGGTGCTGATTGTAGAAAAGACCATCAACTACTCATCTTCAAGTTCAAATTGAAGCTAAATAACATAAAATATATCCATTAGAACCAAAGTTTGACTTCAACTCGATCCTACCAGAATTTAAATACCATCTAAGGAACAAGTATGAAGCCTTGAACACTAATGAGCAAAGATCTGATGAACTGTGGGAAGATAACAAGAATATCATTCATGATGAATGAGAAAAGTCATTACAAAGACAGAGGAGAAAGAAAAAGCCAAGATCGATGTCACAAGAGACTGAATATTACACAACAATACTAAAAATCCAAAGTAAAGGGGGGAAAACTAAGAGGTTAGGAGCAGACCAGAAGATTTCAAAATGCATCATGGCAAGGCAAAGCAAAGTTTTATAAGGAAATATGCAAGGAGCTGGAGTCAGAAAATCATAATGGCGGACTCATTCATAATTTCTTAAGCTGAATGAACTGAAGAGGAAATTCAAGCCTCGAATTGCAATATTTATGGTTGCTAAAGGTAGAATGTTGAATGATCCAGGAAGCATCAAGATGCAAGGAGTACACAGAGCATATCATTATGCAGAAATGACTAGAATAGTACATCAACAAAAACTTCCAGATGTGAAGGCTGGACTTAGAAGAGGTTGTGACAGTAGGCACATTAAAGCCACTGTTATAGACAGATCTTAGCCAAAGGCAGGGAGTACCAGAGGTATGTCTGTGTTTCACTGACTATACAAAGGCATTTGACTGTGTGGACTATAAATTGTGGCTAAACCTTTAGGAAAATGGGGATCCCAGCATATTTGATTGTGCTCATGCAAAACCTATACTATACTTGGACAAGGAAGCAGCAGTAAGAACAGAGCATAGAAACACTACCTGGTTCAGGATCAGGAAAGATGTGCATCAAGGATGCATCCTATCTCCATACCATTTCAAACTATGAAGAACAGATCATTCAGGAGGCTGTATTTTATGTAGAGGAGTGTCACATCAGGATTGGAGGAAGGCTCATCAATAACATGCATTATGAAGATAACAAGTTTGCTTGCTGAAACTGAAGAGGACATCAGGTATTTGTTGAAGAAGGTTAAGGACTGTCGTCTTCAATATAGACTGAAACTCAGCATCAAGAAAACAAAGATTCTCACCTTTGGGCCAATTGGCAGATTCATGATGGGCAAAGAAAAGATTGAGATTGTTGATAACCCCAGCTTGCTTTGTTCCACAATCAATACTTTTGGCATCAGTAGTCAGTAAATCAAAAGACTAATTGAATTGGAAAAGTCTACTGTCAAGGACCTCTCTAGAGTACAGAAGAGCAATGATGTTAGTCTGAAGACTAAGGTACTCCTGACCCAGGCCATCGTCTTTGCAATTACTTCCTATGCATCTGAGAGCTTGACAGTAACTAAAGCTAATAGAAGAAGAATCGATACCTTTGAGTTGTGCTACAGAAGAGTGTTGAAATATCATGGATTTCCAGGAAAACAAACAAGTCTGCCTTGGAGAGGATGAAACCAGGCTGCTCCTTAGAGACAAGAATTTTTAAGCTCTGCGTCACATAGTTTTGGCACGTGGCAAGGAGGTACGAGTCCTTGGAGAGGGATATCATGCTTGGAGGGTGGAGGGACAGCACAGAAGAGGAAGACCCAGGATGAGATGGTTTGACTCAGTTACGGAGGAAATGTGATTTGGTGTGTTGGAGATGATGAGATTGGCTCAGTATAGGGCATATTTCAGAGCTAATGTACAAATAATCTATATGAGTCACAGATGATTCGATGGCACATAACAACAACCACCTTATACTTTCCTTTGGAGAATTTGACAGATATGTCTTTATGTTTTTCTTTTCGGGTCTAATCTGTTTGGTGTTCACTGAATTTCTTGGATATAGAGATCTCTGTTCATAATTCCTAGGAAGTCTTCTTTTAGTACCTCTTTTAGAATTTTTCTTAGCAATTGTCCTGTCCTTCTCATGTTCTGGAATTTCAAATCATATATACATCTTCCTTTTGATGTTATCCTACATAATTTGAATGTTTTCTTCTTTACTAATCTCTGATTTTTCTTCTAGTATGTTTCCGTTGTGGCTCTTGTCTTTCAGCTCATTGACTCTCTGTTCCATCTCTTCTGTTCTCCTTTTTTACCTCCAGTATGTCGGCTTCTTCTGTTATTTCAGTCTTAATATTCTGTTTTGCATTTTCAAGCATTTCTATTATTTCTAGTATTGTGTGGCTATACCTGCTCTGTCTTGTCATGATTATTTAGGTTCTTATATCTCTTTATTTATAGTTTCAATTTTTCCTTTTTTGCATTTTCTTCCATAGTTGTTGAAGTTGCTCCTAATCGGTATATTTCTTTTGCTGTCTTGCCTCTAGAGTATTAACTTTCTGAATAGCTTCCATTTTTTTCTTTTATCATTTGCACCTTCTTCTGCAGCTTTTCAAGTAATTCTGCATCTACTTATTTCTTTTGGTTTTCTGTGTCTTGGGTATTCATTGAGTCTGCAATATGCTTGACTTTTTTAGGAGAAAGGTTTTTTGTTTTTTTCATGTTTGAGGCTGCCTTCTGCTTTCTTGACATGTGAATCTTTTCTTGGTAAATATTAAGTTGTTGTACATGTGCAATATCCCACGGGAGGGTGATGTTCTGATAAGGACCTGTATATTGATGTTTCACTTTTGGAAAGGTGCTCCTCATTCACCAAAGAGTAGTGAGTGTTGTTCTCTGGAAATCTACAGTGATTCCCCTCCTGTTATCCTTTAGTTTAAGGGCTTTTTTAGGGGTTATTTTTGTGGGAATATAGATTTTTTTATTGGTTTGCCTACAAATTTCATATACATTGTGTTTCACACTATTCTTCATTCAATTTATATTTTATGCAATCATTCTCATACATTATGTTTTATAAAACCAATCATCATTGGACCTTGCCCGTCAGTATCCCGACTTTTCTCCTGGATCCTTCCCATTTCTTTCTTTTCCCTTCTTCCGTGCACCAAACTGTGAAACCCTGTGGTTTTGCCCCTATCCATCCTCAGCTCCCCACCCCCTTTGAGTTCCCACAGATTTTTTTACTAGTTATTCTTCTATTTTTAAAATAATGATCTTTTCCAGTAGGTGTCCTTCTGAAACTGTGTTAGTTCTCTCAGCATAATGCTCTCCAGCTTCTCCCAAGTTATGTACTTAAAAAAATAAAAAATAAATTGCTCCTGAATGCTACATAGAATTCCATTGTGGAATTTCTCAATCCATTCAGTTTTGGTTGGCCATTTGGGCTGTTTCCACATTCTTGTGATGGTGAATAATACTGCTGTGAATATTGGGGTACA
This sequence comes from Elephantulus edwardii, assembly GCF_000299155.1. Classification (NCBI taxonomy): domain Eukaryota; kingdom Metazoa; phylum Chordata; class Mammalia; order Macroscelidea; family Macroscelididae; genus Elephantulus; species Elephantulus edwardii. The sequence goes on along the minus strand of NW_006399930.1, from coordinate 1,333,216 downwards.
AATCTCCATTTCTGTCTCAGTTCTAATTTGCATGGGTTATTCCTAGTAGTGGAATACCTGGGCCATATGGAGTTTCTATTTTCAACTTTTTTAGGAAACACCGAACTGTCTTCCAGAGTGGTTGCATAATTTTACAATCAAAACAGTGGATGTGGTGAGACAGCAACTCTTATACATTGTTGGTGGGATTGTAAAATGGTACAACCACTCTGGAAGGCAGTTTGGCATTTCCTCAAAAACTGAAAATAGAAACTCCATATGACCCAGCTATTCTACTGTTGGAATAGACCCTGAGAAAATGAGAACTGAGGATCAAATAGAAACACGTACACCAGTGTTCATAGCAGCATTATTCACCATGGCAAGAACATGGAAATAGCCCAAATGCCCAACCACAATGGAACGGATTGAGAAATTATGGTACATTCACATGATGGAATACTATGCAGCAGACAGGAGCAATGATTTTGTAAATTACTATCTAACATGGGAGGGACTGGAAAGCATTATGCTAAGTGAACTAATTCTGTCTCAGAAAGACAAATACTGTATAGGACCTTTACTGTGTAGAGTGTGTACAAAGATCCAAAGGGGGAAAAAGCCTTAAACACAGGGTTGCACAATTTGATGGGTGGAGGGAGAGATTGATAAAGGAGAGGGCAAAGGTCAAGTGAGAAAAACAATGCATATAAACTTTATGAACTTTGTATGTAAACCAGTATAAAATAGAATTTAATAAAATCAACTCAAAATAGATCAGAGATCTGGGAGTAAAGCCCAAACCATAAAGTTCATAAGAGACAATCTGGAACCAAGTTTAGAAGGCCTAGTCTATGGTATAAAGTGACTGCCAAATACAGCCAGAAATGCACAATCAAGAGAGCATAAAATTGATGAATGGGACTTTCTAAAGATTACATTCCTGTGCTAAGGTGAAAAGAAAGCCTACAAACTGGAAACAATCATTTGGCATTAGCATCTCTGACAAAGGTCTCAGAACAAAAGTTTACAGAATACATCAGGACCTCAAGAGGAAAAAGATTACAAAATAGGCAAAAGGCCTGGAAAGACTTTTCACAGAGAGAGATATGCAGGTTGCCAACAGACACATGAAAAAATGTTCAAAATCATTGGCAATAAGAGAAATGCAAATAATAATCACAGTGAGATACCATCTCACTCCAGTAGTAGTGGCAAAGTTTAGTAGGGTAGCAAACAATAAATGTTGGAGAGGATGTGGAGAGGTGGGAACTCTTCCTTTTTTTTTTTTTTTACTTCTTGATTTTTTTTTTACTTCTTGATGTTCTAGTGTAATTTTCAGAGTCTCTTCTGACACACATTTTTATTTTTGTTTCTCCTCTGTCTTTGTAATAGCCATTTTTAATCTTTATGGACAAAATTCTGCTGCTATTTCACAGCTCATCTAATCTTCAATCACTGATCACTGATATTTAATGCCTCAAGTCTTCTCTTACTATTCCAAAGTAAGTTCAAGGGAGATAAACACACATGGTCATATTTAGATTTTTGTGGTTTTGTTTTATTTTCTTCAACCCCCATGAGTAACTGATCATCTGCTACTTGGTCAGCACCTGGCCTGATTCTGACTGCTGATGTTGAGTTTTTCCAAAGATTCCTTCCACAGACATAAACAATTTGAGACCTGTGCAGTCCATCAGTGAGATCTGTGTATAGTCACTGTGTTTTTAAAAGATGTATTTAGGATGAATAATCAATTGAGCATACAAAATTTTATTATAGACCTCATTTCCCAAGTTCTGATTATGATTACCACATCTTGATTGAACATTTGGTCAATTTTGGATTATAAAACTTTATAAAAGTCATAAATTTCCTCCTCTCTGGCTTTAGATGTTGGTGCATGTATTTAAATAATAGTTGTCTTCAGAGATCTTCTTTGTATGCCTATAGATGATACTCTGTCACTCATAACATTTTACTTCAAGATAGAACTTAAAAATGTTTTTTAAACTATGAATGCAAAACTATTCATCAGTTTTTCATTCCTGTCTTAGTAGAGCATGCGATTGTCTGATTCAAAGTTATAATGCCATGAAGATTAACATTCATGAAACCTTAATAAAATAAAGTGGACTGGCATGGGCCATTCTGGATCAATAACCATATGCTCTATTATGCTGAAAATAAAAAAATTGGGGAAGAATAATGTTGACTTCATAGGGAAAAAGACAGTCTCAAAATCTATCCTAAAGTACCATGTTTTGTTCCATGTTTCAATTGTTAAATGATGTTTGTTATTATTTTTCCTCATTTCAACAGACTTCAATCTGGGCTTTACCACTATAGCTAACCTCTTTCTTTAGAGTTCGTAGGGTTATCAAAAGTCTGTTATTTTGTAAGTAGATGGCCCATCTCACTTTCTAGTCTGTCTTAATTAGAGAGCCCCACCAAAAACCTGTCCACCATGGGTAGCCTTTAGACACACCAGTGACAGATTTCAGTAGGACAGCAACCCCCAAGTTATCTCAATACAGCAAACAGACAACAAGTGCTGCACCACTCAGAACAAAGCCCTTCCCAAACATAATTAACAGTAGGCCAAGGGAGTGTCCCAATCAAGTTTTAACTACAAAGAACCACCTAACAGGTTCAGATTGCTTAAACAAGAGTGTTCCATCCCAGAGCTGATTTTCAATGAAACCAGAAATGGCCAATCAGTTTCCACAAAATAAAATGTCCAAACAAAATTAAAAATGCCCAAAGAGTCCACACTCTCCCTTCAAGTAAATAAAAAACTCTTAACCTCCAGAATTCAAAGGCTCCAAGCTGGAGGCTCACCCTCAGGCAGGATCCAAATGACTTTTAAATACAAAGGCCTGTCCTGATTGCTTAAAAAAGAGGCTTCCAGCCCATAGCTGATTGTTAACAAAATCAGAAATAGCCAATCAGCTTACACTTGACTGTTAAAACATTTAAAAAAAAACAACCCAACCAACCAACTAAACACCCAAACAGTTTATATCCTTCTTTTAAGTAAATAAAAACTCATGATACTGGGAAGGGTGGAGAGTCAGTGAAGGAGAGGAAGACCCTCAACCAGGTGGATTAACCTGATGACCAGCACAATGGGCTCTTGTGTATCAGGATGTGAGGATGGCACAGGATAGAATAAGGTTCAAATTTGTTGTTCATAGGATCACTGAGTTGAAGTCTATTCGATGGCACCTAACAACCACAATAACAACAATATTGTGTTAGAATATTATGCATATGTGTTAAAGGAAGACCTGTTAATACTACTCTTATACTCACCAACTAAAGCCAAAGATGAGATAATTAAGGATATCTACCAATATTTTCTATCTGAAATTGACCAAACATGTAACAAAGATGCATTAATAATTATAGGTAAATGAAATACAAATTTTGGAACTAATGAGGAAAGACTGTAAGTTGGCAAGTAAGGTGTTGGTATCAGAAATGAGGCTGGACATAGAATGATTGAATTCTGTGTGTTCAATAATTAGTAACATGCAAATTCCTCAATACCACAAACTGAGAGATTAGTGTTGTATCCCTAACAAATAAGGAATATAAATATTACAGTGCAGGGCCCAGCTATGCCCTTGGTGACTTTGAAGGATGGAACCCCTAGGTGCACACTAGAGCCTTCAGGCTGAGGTTTTTGGCTGGCACAATATAACAACATATTTAAAGAGAGTATTAATTTAACAACAATGCCCAGGGACTGAGGGCTGCAGGTAGTTTTGACCCCACGCTGCCCTTTTTAGACCCCTGGACTTCTGCAGGGATCTGGCTTTGGAAGAAAGCAGTTTCAACCCCAAATCCTACTTTGGGCCCTAAGGTTGTTTGAGATAGTAATAGGTTAATCCTTGCTAACATTCTTGTAAATGAAGAAATCTTAACAAAAAATTAGTTCAAGGGTTGCTGCTACTGGTTTTGGAATGAGTCTCCTCACTATAAATTAAGATTCCAAGATTAAGAAATATCTTTTTCAGTTTTCCAAGAATAAAATGGTTCCAATCATAATAAAAATTGGGAAAAAATGTATAATTAGGACGCTCTGGTGGCCTAGTGGCAAGAAGCTGTGCTGCAATCCCAAAGGCACTTAGTTTGAGTCCACCGGCTGCTCCGTGAGAGGATGCGAAATCTCCTCCTGTGGCGATTAACTGCCTCTGAAAACCCACCGGCAGGGCAGCTATGAGTCAGTTCTGACTCTATGGTATGCAACAACTATGTATAATTAAAAGTCAAGACAAAATTATTTGATAAAGGCTGAATTAAGGGCACAGGAATCTCTGGAAAAGGAAACCTGTGTTACAGAAAATTGCATCACATCTTGTTTAAGGCCTAGGATTGCCTTTTATCTTTCTCTATTCCTGGAATTACTCCATCTGACTAATCACTTAGAAATTTAGATTGTCTTTATTCATGTCATAGATGAAGAGGGGAACTAAGAAACAAACAAAAGAGCTACTCCGCTGTTATCTCTTCATCTTCTTAAAGACGTGATAGATTCTTTGTTAGAGTAAGATTAATTTAAGAGACAGAATACTCAATACTCTAAGGTGAACCTCAAGAATCTACAAAGTAAACAGGATGTTTTGTAAACAGGATGTTTTGTGTTTGTGTGTTTATGATGAAGTTGATTCTGACTCATCTCAAGCCCATGTGACACAGGTCATTGGTCTCCTAGGCTGTGATCTTTGTAGGAGCAGATTGTCTTTTCTGCCTCAGAGCAGGTCATGGGTTCAAAGCAATGACCTTTTTGGTTGACAGTCCAATTTCAGTCACTGAACCATGAGGATGCCTCAAGGAGACAGGGACTTAACAAATGTTAAGTCTAGTTAAGTCATTTGCTTGTTTCATTATATTTTCCATAAAAAAACTGGGGTCATTCTCATGCCTCTGACCTTGCTTAAAATCTAGATCAACTTTAAGCATGAAAGAGTTTGCAAGATTAAATTTATCAACTCTTAACAGTATGTATTTCTTTCTAAATCAAGTTCTCTCCCTCTCTTTAAACAACAGTCCTTTTTATCAGTCTAAACTCGTGGCTCTGCTCTTGCTGCTTTCCTGATTTCCACAGTGCCAGTCACTTTCAAAGAAATTTTAGAAATATTCTTGCTTTTACTCAGGTGATCAGCTGATTATGTAAATTTACTTCCCATCTTTCTATAGGCCTGCCTTCCGTGTCTAATGAAATATGATTCATTAAGACTTAAAACCTTCAGGATGAAATGAAGACAAGCATTGATTATAAATAATCAAAGCACCAACAACAGTTCTTGAGAGCCAAATAGGCATCAAGTTACTCTGGTGTGACTATCATTTTGTAATATTGGGATCTTAAAACCAGTATCACAAGCCTATGGAAAGAATGTGTGAAAGAAAACCTGTGACGTGCTTACCACAAGCCCAACTCAAAGAGATCCTAAAAAAAAATCTTAGTCATATTATTGTGGCTAATTTTATACATCATATTATAAGAGCATTGTTGTTATGTGTCATCAGTTGAAATTGACTCATATCTGACTCTCCAGCAGGCTTTCAGAGGTTCCAAGTCTCATGGTGAAGATGCTCTCTCTTCCTCCAACAAAGAAACTGTTGTTGTGTACCACGAGTTGGAACTGACCCATAGCAGGATCTCTTGATTGGCTTTTAGAGGCAGTTCATTGCATGGGAGGAGACTGACCATCATTCTCTCTCAGAGCACCTGGTGGACTTGAACCATTTGCCTTTGGGATTGCAGTGCAGCTTCTTGCCACTAGGCCAACAGAGCTCTAAAAAAAACCTAGTGGATTTTAACTGCCTTTCTTCAGTTACCCAAAGGTGGCCCTGCCTAGACCACCAAATCTCCCTATTATAAGAATATGCATTTTTACTGGTTTCTTAAAACTCATACATTCTAAAGACAACTTAAAGCATTACAACTCTAGACTCATGCTTGATATGAGAGCGAAATGTAACATTTACCATGTACACTAAACGGTTACACTCTCAGGTTTAAAAGGAATTAATACCCTCAGGAACTTTAATGTCATCAATTTATTAGCATTAAATTAATTTTCCATAATGAATTATAATCTTTTCTGAATTCCTGTGCCTGCATTATTTTCTTAATCCTTTAATATGCTGAAGTATCATTTATTTTTAAAATGTGAAAAAGAAGTGGTAAATGACATTATTTTCAATCACTTCAATTGACTCATCTCTTTGTAGCATATACAAATTTAACACCGGATTTCATGTACTTGGCAGACTTTGGTGGTGAGAAGCAATCTGTGCTATTGTCAGTGATGGATGATAGAAATCTTTAAGACTTGGTGCTGCCTCTACTATATAGAAAATATATAACAGATGGATAATAATGTCAAACCTTTCAAACATATTATATGCAGTAAATACTTTAGCCTAGTTTAAAACAGATATTTATTATTCCCACTGAAAACACAAAACCAATTTTTAATTTTACAATTTGAAGTCACACACAGGGAGATTCTTTACAAAGCAGGATATTGTACCTCAATGAAATAGATTACAGTCTAGATACCAAACCTTGTAGTTCCAGTTGTTTATCTGAACAACAGGGCTGTTGTGAAATGCAGGCAACAGGACACCATAATGCTTTAAAACAGTTTATGCAGGTCTGAAATTTGACAAAACTAAAGAGACAATTTAAACAGCACCCGTCTTAGTTTTGCAAGAGTTTTGGTTTTTCAGTTGCATCATGTTTACTGAAAAAATGCCATCTCTCCTAAAACAAATGATAGTTACATGCAGCTGACATTCTATTGCATATGTGCAGTCTGTAAATTGCCCATGTTTTGCTCTACCTAACGTACTTTCCAAGATTTAGAAACTTCTTTTAATCTGAGTTAGTCTTATTATTTGATTTTTCTCATTCTTTCAAATAGCAATTATGTATTTGTGCCAATGCTTATGTTAAATGGAACATATATGCATTCTATTTGTTAAGTAGTGAAGTCTATTTGCAAGCATGTGCATAATTTTCTCCTACTCATACATATTAGTATGTTAGCAGAATTTGTCAAATCCTAATAGCAACAAATTGAGCCAACAATGTTTAGTTTTATTTGACCATGTGATGCCAAAATTTGTCCCTACAAAAATATATGTATTTCTTAACCAAAGAGTTTACCCTCATAAAGACACAGGCAATTCCTATATATATGTATTTCCAATATGCTGTAAGCTGTAAGTTAAAGAAATGTTGAAGATACAGTAGTTAAGTGCTTACTATACACATGGGGTCACCATGGTTCAGAATTAACTCGATGGCAACGAAAAACAACATGAACATAAAACACTGCAAAATTTAAAAAAGTTAAGCTAGACATGTACAAGAAGAGAATGCTGCTAGCTTTCCAAGTGCTGAAACCTCACTCATTTAAAAGCCTACCACTAGTGTGTCTGTTTTCTGAATGCTGAGTACTTTATTATGCCAGTGTTGACAGAAAACTTAGTCTTTTCTTGAAAATAATTTAAAAATTGGCAATTAAAAAATGTCACACTTGACAGTTGATCTCTGAAGATATTAGCACCTCTATAAAAATATTTGGATGTGCAAAAAGGAAAAAAAAAACCAACCCACATCTTCTTTATTTACAAATCACAGTTTTCTCACAGTGTTGGACTCCGGTTCACTCTGATTTGGCAGTGCCTCATAAGATGGTGGCCTTCATTTGTCATCTGACTTATGGTAGTCAAGATGGATAGTTGGTGAAGCCATACTGCAAGGACCACAAACAAAATGTATTGCTAAAGTGCTAGTACATTAGTAGGATGTAGCTAATTGGATTAGTTCGTGTATATGTTTCAATCCTACTCTCTTTTAAAATATCTTCTAGTAACACATCCTTTTTTATCTTTTACATAAAGCCTACAGAGCACCAGAGTGATATCTGCCAGTTGAAATTATTTGCTGATCTGAGTATTGTTTGTTTTCTATGTAGCTAATGCACGGTTTTTAATTTCAATACGTTGACATGTATTAATTGAAAGAATATATTTGTGTATTATAGACTGGTACGTTTCATGGCAATAAGACTTGGTAAATCATTTGTATATTTCATGTTAACAGGGCTATTAGGAAGATCATATTTTTTAATGGACTAATTAAATTGAACTACCCATTTGACAATCTAACACTATAAATTATTGACAAATGAGAAAGATAAACCTTGTGCCTAAACCACCTTCAACTTGATTCTACTCTATTCTCATGATTACACCTTTTATTTTGTAGCTTTGTAATTATAAAAATAGAAAACCTTTTTATGAGCTAAAATATAATAATAATGATTAACAATTAGTAATATTCATCAATGATACCATAGAACTGCTTTAAGTCAACTTGTTGGCACCAAACAACATATAGTAAAAGGAATCCCAGTGGTCTAGTACTTAATATGCAGGACTGCTATTCCAGAGGTTGGTGGTTTAAACACTAGCAACTCCATGAAAGAAAGATGGGCAATTTCTTTCCATACAGATGTACAGTGTCAGAAACTCCATGGAGGGTCACTATGAGCTGGGATCCACTTTCTGCAATGGGATATATAACAAGGACTAAAAAAAAACATTAGTTTTCTGACTTAAAAAGTGTTTCTAACACAGCAAGGAAAATTTTTTATTTTATTATTTATGTTACTTAGTTATGTGAACACAACTTTCATCAAACAGCTCCTTTTCCAAGGTTGTCCGTGAAGTGAGTGGGTTTGTATCTTTATGTTTATCTTTATGAGAAGCTTCTGGGATAAATATGTAGCAGAATTAAAAACTTGGCCTTTATTTTATTGAATAAGTGGGTTATTTTCTTATCTGACCTACAAAAATTAGTGTTAATTAGACTCAATAGACTTATTAACATAATAAAAATTATGAAAAAAATTATGAACTCTGCTGGACATTAAAGGTCAAGTTGAATATTTCATTACACAGGAAATTAATAATATCAGAATTGGAATACCTATAAAATATATACATATATACCTGTTTCATGCAGAAAGCTTTCTGTTAAAAAAAAAATACAAAAGCAACCAGTGCTGTATATTATGTAAACTCACAAAGTGTACTTTATACACAAAATGAAGCATAAATTAAAAAATAGGACAACAGCAAAACACTTTAAATACAGAAGAATTTGCACATATTTTTTGTTAAATAAGAATAAATAAGTTTATCACACAAATTCACATACCAGTCTGAAAAACAATAAATTATTTTTTTTCAGTGCTGCAACTTTAAAATTTTTTGTTCATGATTAATACCTTAATTCTTAGCTCAATGGGTTAAAACTGTTTCCACAGGAAGGCAAAAAAAAGAAAAGTTGTAATTATTAAAACATTTAATCTTTTTTACTGTACAAGAAATACATGCTCCTTTTTTAATTAATACTTACTTCTTATGTATTTAAGTAAGATTAGATTCTTAACCAAACTAAGAATTTTTGGTTTAAAAAAAATTCTTTTAAGAAGCAGCCCCTGATATCCTGATGTGTATATTTTTTGAAAATGCAATTAGTAACAATGGGAAGGAAAAGATAAAATCCAATGTCAAAATGGATTAGAGTTAGATTATGTTTTAGAGAATTTTCTCTTTGTTTATTATTACAGATACACTCTACTTTTCTGAATTTCAGTTGTTTTTTTAAATCAGAAGTTCAGCCATACATTCCTTAGTCAACCTATTAATGCTCATAACAAAAAAAAAAATAATACTAGAGAAAATGCCTTAAGGATATGGAATAGTGGTTTATTTGTCCAAGATCTTTAGGACTGTTTCAATGAGAAGTGTAAACTATTCTGTCTATAGCAAAAATTAGTACGAATCACTGATAAATAATTGTTGAAATCTGTGATTACAGTTTAGAAAAGCCAGAAAAGATATAATAATGCACCAATTTTACTTTATTCTCCAATTATACTTTCAGTGTTACTGTGAATAGAATAAAATATGTCATATTTTAATAACTTGATCAAGACTATTCTAAAAATCAAACACAATTAAAGGGGGAAAATTTGTCTGTTAATTTCTTTTGCACAACGAGATGGTTGGATGATTTATTTGGAGTTTCTGACTGATTTGATTTGCTTTGTTCCCTGTCTTTAGTATCTGGTGACTGACAACTGCAGATTTTTCAATTTTGTATAAGCATCAATTCTCAAACTGATATTTTAGAAAAAATTAACAGTTTAAGTAAAGTCAATTGATCAAACTCCAAGACATGATTATTAGTTTTGGAAAATAATTATTTGTCTTACAAAGAAATACTTTAACATTTAAAACAGTAAGAAACCCATTCTCTTGACTCACCAAAATTAATATGATATAGAAAATCAATTACTTAGTTGTTTTATAATATTAAAACATAATAAAACACAGTATTAGAAATTACTGGGACTCAAGCAACAATTTCCTAATATTATTACAGGAAAATCTTAAGCAATAGGCACCTTTGGTATGATTATTACAAAATTTTATAAAGATAATTGGTTTTACCATATTCCAAAAGGAAAGAGAAATCCTAAATGCAATAAAATACCTTAGATTTTCTCAAATATGGAATGAAAGGTTTCAGTTTAGTATTTAAAGTAAGATTTTTATGCAACTGATTGCAAAAATATTTCAGCTGTCTATGCAAACTTTTAAATTTCCTAAACATGCAATGGAATAAAATTAACAAACTTCTAGAAAAGCATCACATTTTACCACTCAAACACATACTGGTACAACCAAATAATTTTTAATTGTGAGGAATTTTTACTATGTTATCAATATATATATATATAACTGATTTTTTTCTCTTTAAGCCTATGGTGTGGAAACAGTCTTATTAATAATAAACACTTTTAGGTATGGTTAACTGCCAAATGACCTTTAATAGTCCAATTAAACTAAGTCAACAAAAAATAAAACACATTGCTAAGTCTTACAGAACCTTTACCAAAACATGCAAAAAGAAACACATTTTAAAGGCTTGCTGGTAAGAGGTATACCAGTGTTGGAGGGTATTAAATGTGACAGGGAACTCGTTGCTGTGTGTTTTATATTATATGTATATATATATATATATTACACATTGTGAGATATCAGATGGGAGTCATAGAAGAAGAAAGCCATTGTGTAAAAGGAAATGGAAAACACAGTGAAATATTTTGTTTTCTTACTTTTAAATTCTTGCATAAGAAAACTAATTTTGTGTCATCTTGAATATTGAAAATACCCACGCAAACATACACTCACACAAGATAATATTTCTCTACTAATTATACATTAGTTTGGCTGTCTGCCTGAAAAAAATACAGGCAGTTAATGGGTTTAAATAAATGGACCCGTCTATATGTTTAGATGGTTAGATACACTGAGATTCTCTTTCTTTTGAAAGCTTCTCAGATGCTTGCTGTCAAAAATGGTATTTGACTTAAATATTATATCCTGTAGACAGAAGGACACTAAATCTTATTAAAACAGCAGCAAGGTCTTAATTTCCAGTAAAACATCCACAGCTCTTTCTAGTAACTGCAAAGAGTTGAAATAGCTGTAGACCTACTTTGGTCAAACACTTTTTTATAGAACTGCAATTTTTTAATAGAACCAGGTGATATAAAGTGACATAACAATGAAGAATGTATTTACAAACAGTAAAAATTAGCTAGTGTGTATCAGGGGTGAAAATGAACATAATGTCTTTAAAGACATTCTAGAAGAGGTAGGTGACAAAGGGGAGATTGTTCTGACATCTTCAAATATTCCCTGAGTCTACATTCATTAGTGTTTTAATTCTTGTAGGCCAGGGGATTTGTTAACTGCCAAGTCTTACTGTATGCCAAGATCACCGTTGCTACAGGAAGCAGTGCCCACCTTCATCTGGCTGTAGAGAGCAGATTCTGCCCATAATTTGACTCTTGTTGACAATGACATGATCTCTGTTACTTTAGGCAGACTGCTTATTCATCACGACGTCATCAGTGATGACTTTTCCAGTTATCTTTGTGCACACTCTTGTAACCACAGGCTAACATTTCTTTAGCAAACACTGCTTGAATGCGGAAGGTCTCTGAGAGAGCAGACATCCCTTAGCAAGCTTCCGGTTTCCATCCTGGCACTGCACCGTCCTGGTGTGCCAGCCTGTGTCACAGGTCCTAGAACAGGCAAGCCATGGGCCAGTGACCCACTGCAGCTGTGATGTGTGTGACCCCACTTTATTGCTGCCATGGTTAATGACAGAGTTTATTTTTTGCATCGATTTCTTAGGAACAAAAAAACTGTAACGAACATCCAGTGCTTTAGTTGGGTCTGTGGCAAGAATCTGCACTATTAGAATTTCCTTGGTGGCTGCATAGCCCATCCCATGCAAGAAGTCATCCCTGTGGCTCCAGCCGCTGTAGTTCATGACTGTTCCATTGATATCAACGATTGTTTCTGAAGTGGAGATCATGTATTTTCCATTGATGAGGTACTCACCATTTTTCTTTTTTAGAGCTAAGTAGGCAGTGAATCTGGTCTGGTCTTTGGCTTTGAATTGCCGGACTTTTATGTGGGTTGCCCCTTCTGGGATCCTCACAACATCTGTGTAACCCTTACTGGAATCAGGAAGGCCCATGAAATAAACATGGAGAGAGATAGAAGAAGAATTAATTAAACATTTAAAGACAGATGGGTAAACAGAGATCCTTATACAAAGCCTTAATGCATTTAAATGATTCATTTAAAATTGGCTTTAAAGTGAATTTTTTAGGAGAAAATACAATTACAGTCAGATAATCATATTATTCTTATAGGTTCAGATAGATATATGCACATACTGTTGTTAAGTGCCATCATGTCAGAACTGACTAATTACTGACCCTCCACCTAGTTTTCAGATTGTAAACTGCATGGGAGGAGACTGTCCATCTTTCCCCCATGGAGCAGCTGGTGGATTAGAACTTGCTGTATTTATGTCAGCAATAAGATTTCTTGCCACTAGACTACCAGAGCCCTCTAAATATAGACAGATAGACAGATACACAGATATTAGATAGACAGACAACCAGATAACTAGACAGCTAGAAAGAGAGAGAGATAGATATCTGTATATATCTATAAATAGATATAAAACACTTAAACTCATTGCTATAGAGGTAGAACCAACTCATAGCTGACCCTCTATTTTTTTCTGAGGCTGTAAATAGCAAAAGAGAAAGAGCATCCATCTTTCACCCAAGGAACCACTGGTGGATTCAAATTACCAGGGAGGTACAGCTTTTGGCTTAGCAGTGCAACTCCCTGTGGTCAACTCCATTAGATAAGTATATATATATATATAAGTATATAGATTTAGGATAACAACAGCATCATAATAGATGGTGAAGAGATTGAGATTGTTAACAGCTTTAGTTTGCTTGGCTCCAAAATCAGTACTCTTGGAAGCAGCAGCAAGGAAATCATAAGACGAATTATATTGGGAAAGTCTGCTGTCAGAGACTGGTCCAAAGTGCTGAAAAGCAATGATGTCAGTCTGGAGACTAAGGTGCACCTAATCCAGGCCATAGTCTTTGTAATTCATGCTATGTGTCAGAAAGCTAGACAATGACTAAGGATAACAGAAGGAGAACTGATGCCTTTGAGCTGTGGTGCTAGAGAAGAGTATTGCATATACCATAAACCACTAGAAGAACAAGCAGATTTGTCCTAGCGAGGGTGAGACCAGGCTTTTCCTTGGAGGCAAGAATTCTAAAGCTTTGGATGACATAATTTGGGCATGTTGCAAGGAGGGACCAGTCCTTGGAGAAGGATGCCATGCTTGGGAGTGTGGAGGGACAGCATAAGAGAGGAAGACCCGCAATGAGATGGATTGGTGCAGTGACTAGGGTAATAGGGAAAGGTGTATTAGAGACAATTAGATTGGCACAGGATAGAGCAGGGTTTAGGGCTGTTGTACACAGGGTCATTTTGAGTCGCAAGTAACCTGATGGCACATAACAACAATATAAACATATCTTGATTTCTTTTTTAACAGAGCTGTGTTTTTTTTAAAATTTTATTTTATTATTTTTGTGTGAGTGTACCATCAAATCAGATCTGACTGGTACAGGAGGAGATTGTCCCTCCTTCCCCGGCAGAGCATCTGGTGGATTCAAACCGTGAGCCTCTGGGATTGTAATTGCAGCTCCTTACTACTAGGCCACCAGAGCTCCCCATATCTTGATATTTTCATTGAGTTGATTTGCACTTTAAAATTTATATAAACTTTAAATATTTATGGAAATACCACTATCCTTATCAAATAAATACTATATTGATAAATATATTTCTTTCTGGCACAAAACTACACATATATAAACACAAAATAAGAAAAATCTACCTCAAATAATCTTATGAATTTTTTTTATACTGGTTTAAATACCAAGCTCATATACATTGTTTTTCACACTGGATCTTTCTCCTTATGCGAAAATTTCTGAAATAGTAATCTCAAACTTTTCTTTACATGTGAATCACTAAGATACATTTAAAATCCCTAGAATAAGGTCACAGCTCAAATCAATTTAATCATAGAATTTCAGGGTAATATACAGACAACCAGACTGTTTAAATCCCACTGACTGTTCCAATGTTAGCCTAGATTTGGGAACCATGGACTGATGGTTTCTGACTAGAGACAGAGTGGAAGCTCTATTTCTATTTCTACTAGAACTTTGTATTTCTTAGGCAAGGCAAAGGAAAAAAAAAGATAAAATCCTATAATTGAACAATAATTTTTCCTTTTTATAAAGGGAAAGAAGTGAATTTTTCTTGTCTTAGGATTTGTCCCTGAATCTCAGTGCTCATGGTCCATAGAACATTATGGTAAATCAAGTGAGATATCAAAGAATACAGGGTCTCTAATCACACAGAACAAGGAAACATTGTGTGTTTCAAAAATTGGAAAGGGTGTGTGACAAGGATGTGCCCTATCTCCATAACTTTTCAATCTATATGCGGAACAGATTATCTGGGAGGCTGGGCTCTATGAGGAGAAGTGTTGTGTCAGGATTGGTGGAAGATTATAAAAAATCTGTGTTATGCAGGTGACACAACCCTGCTTCCCGAAACTGAGGAGGACCTGAAACACTTGCTCCAGAAGGTCAAGGACTGCAGCCTTCAATAGGAATTGAGTCTTAATATCAAGAAAACATATTTTCACCACTGGGCCGATTGCCAGTATTATGATAGATGGTGAAGAGATTGAGATTGTTGACAGCTTCAGTTTGCTTAGCTCTACAATCAACACTCTTGTTACCAGCAGCCAGGAAACTAAAAGACTGCATTGGGAAAGTCTGCTGTCTGAGATATCTTCCAAGTACTGAAGAGCAATGATATCAGTCGGTAGACTAAGATATTCTTGATACAGGCCATGGTCTTTGCAGTTACCTCGTATGCATCAGAGAGCTGGATAATGACTAGGGATGATAAAAGGAGAGAGTTGATGCCTTTGAGCTGTGGTGCTGAAGAAGAGTACTGAACATACTATGGACTGCTAGGTGAACAAACAAGTTTGTCCCGGAGAGGGTGAAACTAGGCTGCTCCTCGAAGGCAAGGATTCTGAAGCTTCATCTGACATACTTTGGACATGTTGCAAAGCAGGCTCAGTCCTCGGAGAGAGATGTCATGCTTGGGAGGGACAGCATAGGAGAGGAAGACCCTCGATGAGATAGATTGATTTAGTCACTGAGGCAATGGGGATAGGTGTGTCAGAGACAATAAGACTGGCAAATGATAGAGCAGGGTTTAGGGCTGTTGTACATAGGGTTGCTATGAGTTACAGGTGACTCAGTGGCACATAACAACAACAATAGCACATTATCTATTCAGAAAAATAGTCAAAGGCATCTAAAACCCAAACCCACTGCTATCAAGTAGGCTCTAACTAAGCAGTTATCAATTCATCTTATTGAAAGTTTCTTTTACCTTTGCTGACCCTCTATCTACTCTACCAAACAAGATCCGTAAACTGTAAGAAATACTCTGAAAGTAATACTAATTAAGCAACAAGGAACTATATGGCCAAAGAATAATTATCTGTTGCTAAAATCTTGGATTCCGTAGGCAGTTTCATAATTTGGTTCTAATATCCTTCACTTTATTAGCTATTTATATAGAAATATGACTTTGAGAAAGAGAAAGAACGATAGTAATAGAAAGATTTCAGGTCTTTTGTTCATAGGTTCACTATGAGTCGTGCTCAACTCGATGACAATCAACAACAACAACAATTATTATTTATAGAGTCTTATGAGGCTCAAATTTGATTATCTGAATCTTATGAGGCTCAAATTTGATTATCTGACTTCAAGTTCTTATTCAAGGGAAGATGAGTATTAAGCTACAAAGTCAAATGTATTCCTGAAGCTCAAAGTTTTGGTTTCACATAAAGAAGGGCTTATCCACAGTGAGATAGGGGGCCCCCTTGCCCACCAAGCTTTTTACATCCAACAACAACAACAACAACAACAAACAGGTGTAAGAGCTTCCTATACTGAGAAAATACAAGGTGAGGTATAAAGGATGTCGCTTATTCTATCAAACCATTTCTACAGGTTTTACTTTTGTAATACATCCCAGGGTCACTGAGAGTCAGAACTGACTCAGTGGCAACAGGTTTTTAATTTTCAGTTAATAAAATATGAGTATTTTTGCATTTTAATTTTTTTTAATCTTCCTTGGTACTGTTTAAATCCTATACATTTCCTGCAGTGATAAATGAATAGAGTTGTTTTAGATCAAGCTGTTGGCAAAGAATATTGAATATGTTATATTGCCAAAAGAACAATGGAAAATTGTCTTGGAAGAAAGTCAGTCAGAAAGCTCCTTAGAATGGTAAAGACTTTGTCTCACATAATGTGGGGCATGCTATAAGAAGACAGTCCCTGGAGAAAGATATAATGTTTGGTAAAATTAAGTCTTTTCAAAAGAGATCCTCACTGGGACAGAGTAACATAGCAGTTGCAATAATGGGCTAAGGCAGAGTGAGGATGGGGCAGAACGGAGCAGGGTTTCCTTCTATTGTCCAGAGGGTCATCGTAGATTAGAGCAGGCTGGATGGCATCTAAGCAGCTATGATGAAGCATTTACCATCACCCATCTGTCAGCTATATCGTGATGGTTTCCTTGCTATTACAAGGTAAGCCTTCAGCATTTCTAACATCAGCAGTCACCCATGGTGGATATTTCAGCAGAGCTTCCACAATAAGACAGGCTAGTAGAAAAGATCTGGTGATCTACTTCTGTAAATTAGTCAATGAAAATCTTATGGAGAACACTAGAAAATGAAAAAGAAAATAGATATGTTGGATAAAGGGAAAGGCAATATACAATAAGAGTTTTATTAGACATTGTACTAAATTAATCTCATTAATCAATTATAATTGTTACAAAATATAGTATCTATTAATGATTGAATGAAAAACTTGTATGATTTGTAAACTTTTACTCAAACAAAAAATGAGGAGAAAAACCTGCAAACATTCACTAATAAGTAGAATGTAGAATGCAAGAAGTATGAATCTAGAAAAACTGAAAGTTGTAAAAAATGAAATGGAAAGTATAAGAGGTGGCCATCCTAGGCATTAATGGTACAAAATGGCCTAGCATTGGCCATTTTGAATCAATCATGTTGCTATTATTTTTGTTAAGTGCCATCAAGTCAGTTGTGACTCACTGCGACCCTACGTACAACAGCTCTAAACTCTGCTCTACCCTGAACCAACCTTATCATCTCTGACATACTCACTCCTATTCCCCACAATCACTGAGTCATTCTATCTCATCTAGGGTCTTATTCTCATGCACTGTCCCTCCACTCTCACAAGCATGATGTCCCTCTCCAAGGACTGGTCTCTCCTTGCATCATGCCCAAAGTATGCCAGATAGAGCTTTAGAATCCTTGCCTGCAAGGAGCAGTGTGGTTTCACCCTCTCCACGATGAACTTGTTTGTTCTCCTAGCAGTTCATAGTATATACAATACTCTTCTCCAGCACGACAAATCAAAGGCATCAATTCTTCTATTATCCCTAGTTATTCATAAATTCCACCATGTCAAGAACAACAAATTGAAGAGGGAAAGTGACATGTTCATCATCAAAAAGAATATTTCTACATCTGTCCTGAAGGACAACACTGTTATAGGATAAAATCCAGTCAACACAGGGAATACTTGCTAGTGTGACTATTATGAAAGTAAGCCCATCAACCATTAAAGTAAATGATGAAGAATTTGAGGATTTCTACAATCTTCTGCAGTCTGAAAATTGATCAAATATGCAACAAAGATGCATCAATAGTAATTGGTGTCTAAAATGTAAAATTTGGAAACAGAAGGACCAGTCATTAGAAAAATATGAACTTATTGACAGAAATGAGGCGACTATATGAGAGAATTTTATATAATCAATGATCTATCTATTCATTAGAAATATCTTCTTGAGAAAAATATAAGTGGTAACTATTACATGGACCACAATAGATGGAATACACAAGAATCAGACTGACTATATTTGTGGACAAAGACAATATAAAAGCTCAGTATCAGTAGTAAGAACAATCCCAACTGAGGAAAAGTTTATCAATTTCTCAGCTAAAAATTAACTGAAGCTGAAAAAACTAAACAAAGAAACAACAAAAAAATGCCACCCCAAAAAAACCCACCTCACAAATGCAAAACTATGATCTTGAATGTTTAGCACTTAAATTAACAAAAAAACCCTCACGATTTGATGGATTGATCATTCATGACCAAAGATCAGAGATGAGTTGTAAAATGACATCAATAACCTCATACATAAAGTAAAATATCATTAAAACAAATAGTGAAAAAAAAATCTATGAAACTCCACAGCACGGATGCGTCTGGAAGACACTGTTGCTGTTTACCACAGAGTTGGAACCAACCCAGAGCTGATCCTCCAAAGGGTTTTCACAGGCATTAATCACAAAGGAAGAAACTGCCCATCTTTCTCCAGAGCAGCACCTGGTGGATTCAAGTAATATACCTTTGGGTTCCCAGCTCATCTTACCACTAAGCTACCAGAGTTCCCCAGAAGACAGTATGCAGAGTAAAATATTAGGTCATAAAATGACAAATACTGCATATGAACAATGTTATAATAATAGGATAGATATGAGGTGGGAGGCGTGCAGGAAAAGAATTGATACAGAATGACCACTGCGCTGTAGGGAAGGACAATCTGGAAGGAATGGATATTATATGTTTCACAATTAGATAATCAGATATGTATTACAACAACCTTGCACAGGACAAACATTATGAGGTAACATGGAGGAGACAGAGGGAGAAAAATGTGTATGAATGAATGAATGAAAACTAATCTTTTTATAAGGTTTCACTAAAATCACAATAAAAAAAGAGTAAATTTTTTTTTAAAAACCCTTTAACAGAAACTCAATATATCTTAAGCAATATGTCCCCTGTTTTCCATTCCTACCATCCTTGGTATTATTAATAAATTCTAGTTTATTTGCCTATTCCATATAAATTAGATCATACTCTAGATGCTCCAGTGGAGAAGGAGAGGCAATTGCCTCCTATGCCGGTTGGATCTGACTCGATGGTACACAACAAGGAAAAATCACCTCCACAACCAACTAAAATAAAATGTTAAAAAATAAAGTATTAAGTAAAAAATAAAACAAAAAACCTGCTAGTGCCAAAGGAGTTGATTGTGAATCTAAGCCAGATGGAATTGTTAACCATTCCCATCTTTTCTCTATTTACTATGATGTTGCCTATAGGTCCAATAATGAGGATTTTTACCTATTCAATTTGTGTGCTGGACTATACGAAGAAGGATTTAGCATCTGGATTGCAGGAAGACTCATGAACACTTTGTTACACAGATGACACAATCGTGCTTGCTAAAAGTGAAGAAGACTTGAAGCATTTACTGAAGATCAAAATCTAAAATCTTCAGTGTAGATTATACCCAAACATTAAGAAAACAAAAATCTCCACCATAAGATCAGTAAATAATCTCACTTGTGATGCTTTTGTGTGCGTTCAAGTTGGAATTGACTCACAGTTCCCTGCAGTGAATTTTCTGAGGCAGTAAACGGCATGAGATGAGATTGCCAATCTTTCTCCCACGGAGCAGTAGGTGGATTAAAATTGAGTGCCTTTAGTTTGGCAGTCCAACTAAACCATCAGAGCCTCATGAAAAGATTGAAGTTGTCAAAGATTTCACTTTACTTGGCTCCACAGCCAACATCCATGGTTGGAACAGTTAAGAAATCAAAAGACATGTTGCAATGGGCAAATGTGTTGTCTAGGACCTCTTTAAACTGCTGAAGAGTAAGAATTCCAGTTTAAAGCCTAAGGCATGCCACACCGAAGCTACAGTATTTTCAAATATTTCACATGCACGTGAAAGTAGGAAAATTAATGTAAAAGACCAAAGAATAATCAATACCTTTGAACTGAGGTGTTTGTGAAGAATATGAAATAAAATAGCAAATTCTAAAAGAACTAATAAATCTATCTTTTGAAAGAGTGTAGCCAGAGTTGTTCTTAGAGGCAAGGATGGTGAGATTTTTTTTAACATACTTTGAGTATATTGTCTCTTTATCTGATCCTTCACATTTCCAAGCATGATGTCTTTTTCAGATAAGAAAAAAGATATCATGCTTGGAAATGTGAAGGGTCAAATCAAAAGGAGAACTTCTTTGAGATACATTGATACAGTGACTGAAACAATAGGTGTGACGACAGCAAAGATCATGAGGATGGCTCAGTACAGAGCAAAGTTTGTATCTGTTGTACACAGAGTCACTATGAATAAAGTGGACTCAATACCTGGATACCTAAACAACACCAATGAATCATGTCCTCAGAGAACAAGTGTTCTAGTGGGGTTCCATCAGAGATAACACAGCTGTTGGTAAAAAAACCCAGAAATTGAATTAAAAGATTTTGGCTGTCACAGGAAATAGAAAATATCCAGTGTGAAAACAATGTATTTGAACTTTGTTAATAAACCAGTATAAAATAAAAACCAAACAAAAATGTATATGAATAATTGTATGAAACACAATGTAAATGAAATATTACATAAAACACAATTAATATGAATATAACATAATGTAGTTATTGTATGAAAACCAATAAAATATTAAAAAAATATTTTCTCTGCAAAAATCAATATTCTTTCTTCTAAATAAAATAGGTCAAGATAATTCATTGATAATATTTAATCTGATCATTTCCTCATCAATTATAGTCTTGTTCATCTAGCTTTATAAGTGACTCTATTGTAAAATGACATGGATTGACACTGTAATCTGGGAAGTGGGCTCAAGTATATAAAAGATCACAAAGGTGGTTTATTATTTGCTTTATTATATATAAGATCAAGGATTCTGAAGCTCAGTCTGACATACTTTGGTCATGTTGCAAGGAAGGACCAGTCCTTGGAGAGGAACATCATGCTTGGGAGGATGGAGGGACAGCACAGGAGAGGAAGACTCTGGATGGGATGGATTGACTCAGTGACTGGGGTAATGGGAGTAGGTGTGTCTTAGACAATAAGGTTGGCTCAGGATATAGCAGAGTTCAGGACTGTTGTACTTAGGGTTGCTACAAGTTGCAAGTGACGGCACATAACAACAACAACCAGAGTCATGCTAGATCTCCTCCTCCTTCTTACAGTTATTGTCCGGAACAGGGGTCCCCTGTTTATCATTTTCACAAGAGCTTCACAAGGGGTCAATGCATATAAGAATACTTGTTATATTACCTTTTCTTGTTGAAGGTTCCAATAACTTTTGTACAACTGGAATTGTCTCCTCCACAGACACCGCACTTGTCATACTGCAGCTTGGAGCCAATGATGCCGTCACAGCCAGTGCGCACACACTTCCCTCGAACACAGACAGAATTACTGTATGGCCGGCATTCAGTGCCATCCGTCACCTGAAGAATGAAAGACTCACTGTAAGGGTGCAGCTTTTGAATATAAGCACCGGTCCTTTCAATCAACAAAATTAAAATCAAATCTGCTGTTCTGAAGTTGATTGAAACATGGTGACCACATGCATTACAGAGTAGAGCTGCTCAATACGTTTTCCTTGAATAGAATTTATACATAGGGGAGCTCTGGTGGCATAGTAGTTAGGGAGTTGTGATGTCAACCCAAATGTGCACAGTTCGAATCTACCAACTCTTCCGGAAACAGGCAATTTCATCCCTTGTGATTTACCACCTTTGAAAAATCAAAGAAGGGTCAACTATGAGTCAGTTCTGATTCATTATCAATGAGTTGAGTTTTGGATTTGTATGAAGAAGCCCTAGTGGTGAAATAGGTAAGTGCCTGGCTGCTAACCTGAACGCTGCCTGTACAAACCCATTCAATAGCTCACGGGACAAAGATCTAGCAACCTGTGTAAAGATTAGAGTTTAGAAAAATATAGGGCAATCTCACTCTGTTACCTGGTATTATGATGAGCTGAAATGGACTGAACAGCACTATCTATGGAAATAGATTGCCAAGCCTTTCTTCCAGGGCACTGTCTGATGATCAGTGATCAGAGTGTCAATAGACAGTCTCTGCATACTCTGAGATACTTATATATGAGTTCTGAGATTTATTATATCAGATGATACAATGAAAAGGAAAACAAAAACATAACCTAAAAATAATTACATTGATTTAGTCAAGAGATTCTTCGGAGCATCTTAAGAAAAATCCTTATGTTAGGAGCAATCTAAATGCCCATCAGTAGATGAAGGGATAACAAAATCTGGTATAAGCATACAGTAGAACACTACTCAGTCATAAACAAAGTTAAGTTCTGCTACATGATACAGCATAGGCGAACTGCGAAAACATGCTGAGTGAAAGAAATCAGTTCAAATGTGAATATATTGGTTAATGCTCTCTTTTCACACATGTAAGTCTGAGTCAGTGTATGTTTACCAAAATAGAATCTACTTCCACAAGTTAATAGCATTTATCTATAAATGGTAAGAAACACCTAGGTGATTTGTTTTGTTGTTCTAGCTCTGAAGTATTTTTAAAGTGAAAATGTAGTATTTTTACGGTAAACAGGTGTAATATTTTTAAATTCTTGAAATTAGACATTAGCTTATTTGCAATAAAATTTCATAAATAACCAAAAGTCAGGTTTATAAGCTTTTAAAAAAAGTAACATCTATTGGCAAACTATTGTTGTTAGGTGCCATTCAGTCAGTCATGACTTTTAGCAACCCTATGAACAACAACAGATCAGAATCTTGCCCTATCAGTAGAAAGTCCCTGGGTGGTGCTTGGCTACTAACTAAAAGGTTGATGGTTTAAATCCTCCAGGATGTTCCCTGTAAGAAAGTTGGCAAATCAGATAACCATTATTTTTAAATTGTTACAAAACAAGGGAGCTCTGATGGCCTCGAGGCATAATGGTGCTGACAACCCAAAGGTAGGCAATTTGAATCCACCAGCTGCACTGTGAGAGAGAGATGAACAATCTCCTCTCAAGCATTTTATAGCCTCTATAATCTTACTATAGGATCAGCTATGAGTGGGTTTTCACTTGATGACAGATAGCAGCAAAAGATTCATTTTAAGAAATAAAAGTGTAATAATTTAAAAATTATTGATCATTTGAAAAAAATAATAGGAGATAATGCTCACTTATAAGTCAAGATTCAGGTTAAAGGTGCAAGACTTATTTAGAAGTCTGGCCCCAGAGGTAAGCCTGAAACCTAGCTTCAAGAGTGAAAACAAATTCTTATGTAAATGATAGATAAAATAAGAAAATATTCTTCTAATTTTTAAATAGGCTAATAAATGTACTTCATTCTTTTTTTTTTTAAATAGGAAATGTACTTGTCTTCATGGTTATTTAAAAGATCATACCTTCCCTTCTTTCACAGTATGCTAAAAAAATTAGACAGTTGCTTTTTCTGTTTATAATTTCAATTGTACAGAGCTTGAAAATAATGGATTTTATAACGGTGAAAACAAAATTCTTCTTAACGTAATCACCAAGGAGCTCTGGTGACTTAGTCTGTAGGGAGTTGTTCACTAACCTAAAGGTCACACCTCGCTGGTGGATCGAATCCAACAGTGGCTCCATGGGAGAAAGCTGTGTACCTGTTTCTCTGGGATTTACAGAACTGGAAACCTAATGAAGGGTCAGCTATCAGTCGAGTCTAGTAAGTTTGAATCAAATCATTAAGAAAATAATGCTAAGGTAGTATCTGGCTTCGAGTCTACCAGTCCTTTAGTCACCCAGGACTTTAGACAGCTGGTGTGTGGTTACCTTTGGAGAAAAGACCACGTAGTAGCCAGTTCCCTTTGCTCTACAGGTCAGCTTGCACACGTCCCCCGGCAGGATACCTGCATATTTGGGAACCCATTCCACAAATACTTTCACTCCTTTGGCATCTGACTGATAGCCATTTTTGGCTTCACATTGCTCATGACGAAAAGATTTACCTAAGAAACAAAGATTTGACATTATTTTATTTGTTCTAAACTTAGATATATCCGAATATTTCTAACAAGAATTTCTATTTAACAAGAAAATATTGTTTTATTTTCTCCTAGTGGATGTTCTTTATGTATCATTGCTGAAAAAATTTATCAAGCTATATATAGTTAAAAGCAGCAGCTATTTTCTTCCAAATCCCTGAACACTAAAACTAAAATTGATGTCTTTTTTTTTCACTGACTTGTACATAGGTGGAATCATCTAGTTAAGCCCACTTGCCCAGCCCATTTATGAGTGCTAGAATACAAAGAAAGCTTTCCTTGTAGTAACTGCTTACCACTGGGGGGACAGGGGACGACGCTACAGGAACGGTAGATCGCCCTCTTCCCGGTGCAGTAGCGGCCACTGTTTCTGGGAGCAGGGTTATTGCAGTGGCGATAGGCAAACTGAACTCCTCCTCCACAAGAGCGAGAACATTGGCCCCAGGGACCCCAAGACCCCCAGTTTCCATGGCTTGAAGTCTAAAATTACAAAAAAGTCATGTCAGATCAGAGAAGAGGAAAATGTTCATTTGGAAATCACTTCCATTAATGACCCAGATGAAGCATCGACATAGATATAATCTAATTTTTATCTTCATGGTCATAAGTATTGGATGCTTGAGGATTGAAAATGTTCCCTGATTCTAAGAATTTTTTCCTCCAGACACCTCTTAACACTAAACATCTGAAAGTTCTACCTGAAATACTGAGTATAACACAAGTTTAACTTTTGGGTTCTCTAAGTCATTTTATACTTATGCCTTCTGATGATATATCCTTTGGTAAATAACAGCTGAATTAAAGTTTACATTTTATGCATTCTGAATTTGAATCTTCAAAGAACTTAAAATCATTGCTGTCGAGTCAGAAATGGCTCTTAGCTGATCCTCCACTGTATTTCTGGGCTGTAAAAATCACACAGGAGGAAACTGCCAGTCTTTCTCTTATGGAGCTGACGGGTGAATTTGAATAGTCAGAAAGGGGTGGCCTTGGATTTGCAGGGCAACTCCATATGGACTAAACTATCAGAGTGTTACAATGGTTGTTAGGATGGTAAGGGTTTTCAAAAATGTTAGGCGTTATTTACTGTGCTCAAGTATTTTTTTTTCCCTCTTTAAGAATATTTTGTCTTTTTCACAAAAATCCTGTTGTGACAGACATTGTGATAGATATAAATACTGAATTTATTTGGCCTGTGTTTTGCCTGGTTGAATTCCTAATTAGATGACAGTCAATCCAGTAGAGAAAGAATGTGACAGATATGGAAGTTCAGGCACATAACCCAGGGATTACAACGCCCTGCATCCTTTACACTGGAAATGTTACAGGAAGTAAAGAACTTCCAACAAGAAGAATCTTACCAATTCCTTTCTTGAGAGGTTATGTGAAATACTTTTCCTGGCTGCCCAGATCATATCTGGGACTGCTTGCTGTACGATATAGTGCTTGAAAGACATAAACCAAAACCAAATTTGTTTATGTTGCATATTCTGACTCACAGCACCCCTCTAGGACAGACGAGAAATAACTGTACTGTGGAGTTTCCAAAGGTATATATCCTCATGGAAGCAGACAGCTTCCTCTTTTCCTCTGGAAAGGCAGCTGGGGCCTAACAGCTGACCTTTCGATCAGCAATGATGCATTTTAACAAGGATTCCTTTAAAAATAAGAAACCCTATGGTGGCCTAGTAGCAAGAATCTGCATTGCAATCTTGAAGGCAGGCAGTTCAAGGCCACCAGATGCTCAGCGGGAGAAAGATGGACAATCTCCTCCCAAATGATTAATTACTTCTGAAAACCTGCTGGAGGGTCAGCTATGGGCTGGTTCCCGCTCTGTGGTACACAACAACAATAACAAATATGATAACACTCATTCAAGGATTCGCACACCTAGGAGAATGAATAATGATTTTGCTCCAATCTTGAAAATTACAAAGGTCTTTGCTGGACCCAGGCTAGCAGTATGCCACCAAAGAGGTATTGTCCTGAAGTAGGTGTAAATTACCTCAGATTCTGAAATTAAAACGAACTTGCTAACAGGAGACAAAATCAAACCAAACACTTTTTTTTGAAGCTTATTGTGTGTTTATGTAGATACAGTTGAGTGTCAACTTTGCTACTACACCTTTATTGAATTTAAAGTATACTAGCAAGTAAAAAAGTGTGAAACTAGACTTCAGAAAAGAAATCTATAAGGAGACCTGGTATTAGAGTGTTCAGTTGTTAATCGAAAACTGGGAGAATGGAACCTACCCAGGGACACTTGGAAAAAAATGCACAGTGATCAACTTTACAGCCTATGGAATAAACAGATAAAACATGTGGTGTATATATGTATGTGTATGTTGCTGTTGTTATATTCACTGAATCAGAATTAATCCATATCTGACCATCCAGTGGGTTTTCAGAGGTTGTAAATCATAAGGGAAGTGATTGCCCATCCTTCTCCTGCAGAGAAGTTGGTGGATTCAGACGATGTGGATACACACACACACACACACACACACACACACACACACACACACACTCTCCTGCTGTTATTGTTAGACACCATCGAGTTGATTATAACTCACAGCAACCCTCTGAACAACAGATCTAACTCTTGCTCTATCCTGTACCATCCTCACAATCTCACAGTGTCCATGGTTACACTGAATACTCTTCTTCAGCACCATAGCTCAAAGGCATCAATTCTCCTTCTATCCTCCCTAGTCATTGTCCAACTAGTAATTAATTATAAAAGTACAGTGTATATGAATGATTGTATAAATGACAACGTACATGTATAAAAAATTAATAATAAAAATATTTTAAAAAGAAACACACACCCACAAAAGGAAATAGGGAATTCAGATGTATGACAGAATAAGGATATAGTTTGAATAAAGAATGCTGAATCAAAGAAATCACTCAAATTACCTTACTTATTACATACACATATATATGTTTCTGGTGCTGCAGAAGAGTATTGAACAAACATACCATGCACTGTCAAGAATACACACACACATTTATATATATATTTGTTGTTGTATACCGTAGAGTCGGAACTGACCCATAACTGACCCTCCAGTGGATTTTCAGGGGCACTTAAACCCACAGGAGAAGATTGTGTATACTTCTCCAGCGGAGCACATGGTGTCCTCAAACCATGTCCTCTGGGATTGCAGTGAAGCTTCTTTGCCAATAGGCCACCAGAGCTCCATATTGAAGAGGGTAAGGAGATAAAAAAGGGTGGAATTAGGTGTGACTCAGCATGTACAACAGCCCTGAAGCCAGCTCTATCTTGTGCCAACTTTACTGCCTCTGACATACTTACCCTCATCAGTCCATCTCATTGACGATCTCCCTCTCCTCTGTCCCTCCACCCTTCCAAGCACGATGTCCCTCTCCAAGGACAAGGTCCCTCCTTGCAATATGCTCAAAGTATGTCAGACGAAGCCTCCGAATCCTTGCCTCCAAGCTGGCTTCACCTTCTCCAGGACAAACCTGTTTGATCTCCTGGCAGTCCATAGTATACTCAACACTCTTCTCCATTACCACAGCTCAAAGGCATCAATTCTTCCTATCATCCCTAGTTCAGCTCTCTGACACATACCAGGCAACTGTCAAAAGTATGGCTGGGATCAGGCACACCTTAGTATCCAGACTGACGTCATTGGAGAGGTCTCTGACAGCTGATTTCCCAATGCAATTCATCTCTTGATTTCCTGGTTGCTGGTACCAAGAGTGCTGACTGTGGAACAAAGCAAACTAAAGCTGGTAACAATCTCTATCTCTTCAACCATCCATTATGAAGCTGCCAATTGGCCCAGTGGTGAGAATCTTTCTTTTCTTTTTAAATTTTTTTTTTTTAATTTTTGTGTGCGTGTACCATCAAATCAGATCTGACTGGTACAGGAGGAGATTGCCCCTCCTTCCCCGGCAGCATCTGGTGGATTCGAACCGCGCACCTCTGCGATTGTAGAGAATCTTTGTTTTCTTGATGTTGAGCTTCAATCCATATTAAAGGCTGCAGTCCTTGATCTTCTGCAACAAGTGCTTCAAGTTTTCCTCAGTTTCAGCAAGCAGGGTTGTGTCATCTGCATAAGACAGGTTGTTGATGAATCTTCCTCCAATTCTGATTCCACACTTCTCCTCATATAGCCCAGCCTCCCAGATGATCTGTCTATAAAAAGACTGAAAGGTATGGAGATGGAATACATCCCTGGTGTACACCCTTCTTAATTTTGAACCATGCAGTGTCTCCTTGCTCTGTTCTGATGACTGCCTCCTGGTCCTAGTATAGGTTTTGCATAAATAAGCACAATCAAAAGTTCTGGGATTCCCATCGTTCTCTGAGTCAGTCACAGTTTGTTGTGATCCACACAGTCAAATGCCTTTGCATAGTCAATGAAACACAGATAGACTTTCCTTTGGTACTCTCGGCTTTCAGCCAAGATCCATCTTACTTTAGCTATAATATCCCTAGTGCCCCTGCCTCTTTTCTAAACCCAGCCTGCGCATCTGGCAGTTCTCTGCTGATATGCCTGCTCCAGTCATTTTAGGATAATCTTCAGCAGAATCTTGCTTGCATGTCATATTAATGATATTGTTTGATTTAATTTCTGCAATCTGCCGGGTCACCTCTCTTTGGACTGCGAACAATATCAATCTCTTCCAGTCAATTGGCCAGGTAGTTGTCATCCAGATTTCTCAGCACAACTTAGTGCGCACATCCTGGGCAGCAACTGTTTGTTGAAATATGGCAATTGGTACGCCTTCCATTCCTGGGGCCTTGGGGTGTGTTTTTTTTTTTGCCAATTCTTTCAGAGCAGCTTGAACTTCTTCCTTCATCATCACAGGCTCTTGCTCATACGCTTTTTCCTGAAACTCTTCTGTGTCAGCCAATTCCTCCTGGTTCAGTGACTTTGTATACTCCTTCCATGTTCTTTTAAAGCTTCTTGGATCACCTAATATTCTGCCCAAAGCATCATTAAGTATTGCATCTCGAGGCTTGAGTTTGTTTTTCAATCCCTTCATCTTAAAAAATGCTGAGTAAGTTTGGTCCTTTTGATTTTCCAACTCCTGCTCTTTGCACATTTCATTATAAAACTTTTTTCTTCCCAAGCTGCTCTTTGAAATCTTTCTTTCAGCTCCTTAATTTCTTGGTTTCTTCCCTTAGCTTTGGCTTCTCAGAGCTCTAGTGCAATATTCAGGGTCTCATCTGACATCTATCTTGGTCCTCTACCTTTGTAATGACAGTTTGTGTTCTTCATGGATTATATTCTTGATATCCTTCCACATCCTTGATATCTTTGCTCATTGGTGTTCAAGCCTCAAATCTGTTTCTGAGATGGTTTTGAAATTCAAGTGGGATAGACTTAAGGTCAAATTTTGGTTCATGTAGATTTCATTTTCTTCAACTTCAGCTTGAACTTGCAATGAGTAGTTGGTGGTCTGTTCCACAGTCAGCACCTGGCCTAGTTTTCACAGCTGATATTGAGCTTCTCCAGAGATTCTTTCCACAGATATAATCGATTTGATTCCTATGCATACCATCAGGTGAAATCCATGTGTATAGCCTGTGTTAGTATTTCTTGTAAAAGGAATTTGCAAAGAGTAAATAATTGAGTGTGCAGAATTTTATCATTCTTTCTCTAGCTTCATTTTTGTCACCAAATCCATGTTTTCCAACATGGGAAATACTAATCTTTCTTCCCTGTTCCCAAATTTTGTATTCCAGTAACCCATTATTATTAATGAATCTTGATTGTATGATCGATTGATTTATGACTGTAAATGTTGGTACAAATCTTCTATTTCCTCTTCTTTGGCTTCTTAGTTATCTGTGCCTTTATTTGAATGATCATGGTATTTATTGGACTTTTTTATATGCATATGGATAGTTTACTGTCACTCACCACATTATATTTCAAGATGAATCTAGAAATTATTTTTTTTAATTATGAAAGCAACTTCCCTTTTTCTCACCTTTTCATCTCCAGCATAGAAGATCATATGATCATCTGATTCAAAATGTCCCATGCCAAACCATCTCACTTCCCGAATACCTAGTATGTCAATATTTATGTGTTCCATTTCTTTTTTAACAATGTCCAATTTTCCTACATTCATGCTTCTCACATTCCACGTTCTAATCACTGGTGTCTGCTTACAACTGTTCCTCCTCCTTTGTGTTTCCATATTTGAGATCTCAGCCTCAGTTGCCACATCTGCTAGTCTAAGTGGGCTCAATTGTACTTAGGGTTTTTCGAAGACCAGTTATTTTGCAAGTGGATGGCCAATCCTTCTTCCTAGTCTGCTTGATATTTTTAGAATAATATTTGACAGACAAAAAGTTTACAGAAAGAAGCAGACTAAAGACATTTATCTAATTATAGACGTGACCAGTAGATTCAGTATTGCTACCTGCCCAGCACATGTGTCTTGAGTTTGCAATACTGGTGGTAGAAAATAGGCATGAGATTTGTGTCACATGTAGACACTGGTATGACTCAATTTTGCATATAAAAATTATTGAATTGGTGAATATTTTGTTGTGTACATTTGTACCACAATTAAAATAAATGCAAACAAGAACCTATTCAAGGGAGTAGAGTCCTACTCTGATACACATGAAATTTCCAATATTCAGAATCAACAATAGCTAGGTTCGACAAAATCTTGGCTATAGGTTTGTTAATAAATACATTCAAAGGGTGAAGAATATATACTGTCAGCATTTGTTACAGTGCCTAATTACTGACAACGGATAAAAGCTGGAACTAGAAGCTAAAGAAAAGTAGTTGTTATAACTATCAAATGAAGCTTTCTGTTGGCAGTGCCTATATATACATACACACACATATATATGTGTATGTGTGTATATATACATATGTATATATATGTATGTATGTGTATATGTACATATATATGCCAAAAAAGCACACCTGAGATCTTGAATCTCCAGGTGTTGTGTGAGAAGAAAAGAATCACTTACGGAGTAATATTTTTTCTTAGTTTTGTCCACACACTTTCCCTGCAGGCAGATCCTCCCTTTTCCACAGGGCGTCCCTTCCACAGCAGGCAACTTCTTGGTGAGACACACCATCTGGCCCTGGCGAACCACAGCACACCACAGGCGCGCGCAGACATCCATGCCCGGACACACCGTGTACTCAGGCCCGAAAGTCAGGTTGCACTGTTGTGTGGCATCATACGTCTGTCCTGGAAGCTCTTCTGGGCCAGGAATCTGCTTTCGTGGTAGATCTAGAAGACAGTTACCTGAAAGAAAACCCAAGATTATTTATGGTTTTATGTTGACATTTCAAACCACTAAAATACTTCATCAAAAAGAGTAACACGGTCGTTAGCTCAGATTATCATGTACCAACCAGTGAGAAGAGCTAGAGAGGGAATTCAGTGAGGTACTGGATTTCTTAAATGTTCTGCGCTCACCAACCACTCTCCAGGATTCTCTCCGGACCATGTCACTAAAATTCCCTTTAATGTGTGAGTGTGTATCTATCTATCTATCTGTCTATGTCTATATGTATATAAATATATTGGTATACATTTATGTTGCTGTATACCATCAAGTTGGAACTGACCAATAGCTGACGCTTGGCAGGTTCTCAGAGGCAGTAATTACACTGGAGGAAATTCTCCATCCTTTTCCCAAGGAGCTGCTGGTGGATTCAAATCGCAGGCCTTTGGGATTGCAGCATAGCTTCTTACCACAAAGTCAAGTGAATATTTACAAGTTTCAGAAAGAATTATGAGTTTGCACTCATCTTATGGGAACTGTTCTGCTACTAAGCAAAAGACTGCTGTCTCCAAGGATTTGAATTCATCTGGAAGAAAGACAGGCCGTTTCTGTCCTTTAAGACTTAAAGTCTTAGAAACCAGATACATGAGGCTCAGAGGTGCCATGAAGGAGCTCTGGTGACCTAGTGGGTAGGGAGCTGTGCTGCAACCCAAATGTAGGCAGTTTGAATAGCTATTCCTTGAGAGAATGATGCAGAATATCCTCCCATGCAATCGGCAAGCTTTGAAAACCCACTGAAGGGTTAGCTATGAGTTGGTTCCCACTGGAAGGCGTAAATCAACAACAGCAAGAAGTGCCATGGGTAAGAGCTCAGCTAACTAAAAGGTCTCTGGCTTGAACTCACTAGTTGTTCCACAAGAGAAAAGACCCAATTCTTTACTTCCATAAAGATCATTCTTGTTGATTGCCTTCATGTCGAGCACAGCTCATAATGACCCTATGAACAAAAGGCCTGAAGCCCCTTTACAACCAACGACACTTATCAAAGTTCATAGAGTTTTCGAGGCATGTTATTTAGGAAGTGGATGCCACGAGAAATCAGACAGGGTGTTTCTCTTCTGTCCCTACAGGGTCTTTTCTGAGTTAAAATTCCCTGCATATAGTCACAGCAACACACCACAATCTATCTAACACTTAGGAGAGCTCTAGGAGGCAGCTTCTATTGTTTTCCTTATTCTCCAAGTGAGACAACTGAGGAACACAAAATAGACCAATTACTCAGTGTCATGTAGCTGTTAGGGATTTATGCTCAGAGCCTGAACTCTTCACCATCTATCGTACAGCTTTTGTGAGGCATGTGGATAGCTTACTTTTTTTATTCCCAGAGAACAGGTATACAGAGAGTTAACCAGTTACCAAGAATTGAGTCCAACTAGTTACTAAGTTGCCAGTTACCAACATTTAAATTCAACCAATTACCAGGAATTCAATCTGATTTTGACAGTTTCATGTTGGTCAGAGCAGAATGGTGCTCCCTAGGGTTTTCAGTGGCTTATTTTCTAGATTTTCAGGACTTTCTTCTCAAGTACTTTGAGTTGAATTTATTCTCTAAACTTTTGGATAGCAGATAAGCAGGTTAAATATCTGAACCACCCATAGGGGAAGCCCTTAAATGGTAGACCTTGTGCCAAGGGGCAGAAGCATCAGTAAAAATAAAGAAATAAATAAAGGAATAAAGGAATAAATAAATAAATAAATTCATTTAATCCTGTCTAAACACTAAATTGACTGAGTGCTCTTGCTCTCATAGTTGTCCCCTCCATAATCTCTTCTCAATATCTGTGAATGGTTCCTCTCTTCACAGAAACACTTTACATGAAGTCAAACAGAGCTAACCCATAAAGAAGCATATGAAAAAAGATGAAATATATGATACTTAGGACTCTATTAAATAACTTTTGATGTATTCTGTTATTTTTCTTTCAACTAAAGAAAATCTTATTCAAATGACACTTTCCAAAGAGTGAATAAGTATTCTGTTTATTTTATGTGTATTAGAAATGCTTTGAAAAAAGACCTGGACAATGAATAAGGACGACAGAAAAAGAACTGACACCTTTGAGATGTGGTGGTGGAGAAGAGCACTGAACATCCCATGGACAGCTGAGAGAATGAACAGATGTCTTGGTGGGGGTGCAGCCAGAGTGCTTTTGGAAGGCAAAAATGATGAGGCTCTGCCTCACATACTTTGGACGTGTTGCTAGAAGATGCTATTCCTTGGAGAGGAACATGACGTTGGGAAGGGTGGAGGGTCAGTGAAGGAGAGGAAGATCCTCAACCGGGTGGATTGGCATGGTAACTGCTGCAATGGGCTCTTGTGTGTCAGGAAGTGTGAGGATGGCATAGGACAGGACTGGGTTCAGATCTTTTGTTCATAGGGTCACTGTGAGTCATACTAGCCTCAATAGCACCTAACAACCATAACAACGTGATGGAAGCATTATATGAACACAAATAAAAAGCAACGTCTTTATCTTCTGAGCCAGATAATTAGATAAGATAAGAAGAGGTAAAGCTTCATAAGACAAGCCAGAAAAAGCATTGAAAGTAAATAGGCAGCCAAAGAGAACTGTGGGAGAAAAAAAAAAATTCAAGTTAATAAGAAACACATCAGCATCAAGTCAATAGAAAAGAAAGATACCGAAACCTCAGTAAGCTTTGTTTAGAAGA
This sequence comes from Elephantulus edwardii, assembly GCF_000299155.1. Taxonomy (NCBI): domain Eukaryota; kingdom Metazoa; phylum Chordata; class Mammalia; order Macroscelidea; family Macroscelididae; genus Elephantulus; species Elephantulus edwardii. Next base: position 1,298,703 of record NW_006399930.1, on the reverse strand, counting down.
CACAGTAAGGTTTACTTCAGAACCCATGAATGGAATTATCTTCACTGCTATACAAATATATACACTTATGTCTCTTCAAAGGGAATATGTATACAATGCAAACTTGCAAATACTTAGTGGACTACTGATGTCAGAAAGCTGTCAACAAATCACTAAGAAAGCAAGTATGTTGGCCAGTTCTTGAAAATTACTATTTTAGACACTATCCTTCTGTACTGAAAAATCACAAACTGTAAAATTAAGTAACCAAATATTAGCTTGGAAGTCCCTATCATATTTGAGTGCAAATGGCATGTGCCTCCCTTATTTATCCTAAACCAAAATAACTCCTTCCCTTCCTGTGATCCACTCTTATGGTCAGTCATTACTCCTCACTTGTAGATGATGAGGGAAAGAATTGCTGAGTGGAAAAAAATTGAAATCAGCTTACAAACAGGAGATTTCAAGATGAAAAGTTTCTTCCCAAAGCTTTACATATGTGTGTGTGTGTGTGTGTGTGTGTGTGTTGTTTTCATTGTTATGTGCTATATAGAGTCACCTGTGACCGACAGTGACCCTATGCACAGCAGCTCTGAATCCTGTCCTGTCCTGAGCCAGTCTCACTAATCCCAACACACCAACCCCCCATTGCCCCAGTTACTGTATCAATTCATCTCATGCAGGGTCTTCCTCTTCTGTGCTGTCCCTCCACCCTTCTAAGCATGATGTCTTTCTCCAAAGACCTGTCTCTTTTGGCTATGCACCCATAGTATGTGAGACAGAGCTTCAAAATTCTAGCCTCCAAGGAGAAAGTTGGTTTTACCCTCTCCAAAACAGACCTATTTGTTTTCTTGGCAGTTCATGTTATGTTCAAGGCTCTTCTCCAGCACCACAACTTGAAGGTATCGATTCTTCTCCTGTCATCCTTGGTTATCATCCAGCTCCCTGAGGATAACAAGTAATTGCGAAGACCAGAGCTTGCATTAGGCGCACCTTAGTCTCCCAACTGACATCGCTGTTTTTTTCAGCACTCTGGAGTCCCTGACAGAAGATTTTCCCAAGGCAATTAGTCTTGATTTCCTGACTGCTAGTGTTGATGATAGATATCCTGCACCAACCTCACACTTCCTGACACACAAGAGCCCATTGCAGCAGTCACCTTATCAGTCTACCTGGCTGACTGATTGCAGCAGTCACCGTTTTAATCCACCACTTGCCGACTCTTCCCTCTTCCCAACATCATGTCCCTCTCCAAGAAGGAGCATCTCCTAGCAACGTGCCCAAAGTATGTGAGGTGAAGCCTCATCATTTTTGCCTCAAAAGAGCACTCTGGCTGGACCCTCTCCAAGACATATCTATTTGTTCCCTTTGCCATCTATGGGATGTTCAGAGTTCTTCTCCAACACCACAGCTCAAAGGCATAAATTCTTCTATCATTCCTATTCATTGTCCAGATTTCAGATACATACATAGCAAGTGATTGGAAAGAATATGGCCTGAATCAGATGCACCTTATTCCTCAAACTGACATCATCACTCCTCAATAATCTGGAAATGTTCCTATTTTCCCAGCCAAAAAATATATGTTTTATTTACACACTTTCAAAAATACACTTATTAACAAATACATTTATCTTAAAAATCCAGCTACTACTATAAAGGACTAAAATGATTTTGAGCATTACATTAAAAAATGGCATGCTAAATCCTAACTGCTAACTTTGCAGACTCAGAGAACTGGATTTCTAATACTGTTTTATCTCTAAAGTTCTTTGTTCAGTAAGAGGCTGTTAACTTGGCTCTTTGACTATGCTACATGTTAATTTTTCGTATTTGTCAGATTTCCTGATAAACTTATGCTTATTAATGTTCTTGAATCCTATCTACCCTGATAATAGCTTTTCTCATCACTTGACCTATTACAATCAGCATAGCTATCCCTCTGGCTTCAAGGTTACCAAGCACTGAAGAAAGAAATTTGATAATCTGCTTTTGCTGCACAATTCCTTTGCCAGGGCTTACCTTTATTTTGCAGGTTCATACTGCTGGCCAGTTTGCATAAAGCTAACCTCTATAAACACTGTAGAATGTCACACACACACACACACACACACACACACACACACAGCAGCTAGGTGGAGTGTCCTCGGAGAAGGGAGATGTAGCTTCTCCCTTTCTGGACCACAGTTGTGCATGCACAGTGAATGTGGAATGAGCACACTGACTTTTCAAACATAACCAAATTGTTATGTATTTCTTACTGGAATTCATTCAAGAAACGTTCAGTATTAATCAACCAAAATTTGCCAGCGAGTCAAATGCTATCAGGGTCTGGCTACTTATGACCAATAATTTAAAAAGTAAATTAAATGTTTTGAATTTAATTTTACTCTTAGACTTCATTTCTCTAGCATCACTTGGGGCAGGAGGGAAAGAAAGAGGTATTACACATAATCTCTCCAGATAATGGTTTTTCAAGAACAATCTATTGCATACATATATTTCTGAAACTGCATATATATTTTTTAAAGACTTACTTGTAGACAAGCAGATCTTTTCTTTGTTCCTCTTATATCCACGTTACTATTTAACTTTTCCTAAATGATTGCAGGGATTATTTCTGAGTACTCACTATTGTATCATGCTGGAATTTAGAAGCATCTTCAGGTACATGCAGGTATAACAGGGGTTTTGGTCCTTTGGTAAATGGTAGCAGACAATTTGTGTATTTTTCATGTCTTAGGTCTTTACAATTAGCCTGTCTTTTTCCTTATTGTCAAAGGATAGCACTTCTTGCTTTCAATTTACCCATTTGAAGCATCTCCCCAAATGACTACTTACTGTTTAAAATCATCAGGGACGTAAAACAATAATAAGACTCTATTAGGACAATGAGTATTGGTTGTATGAATATATTGACTCTGAATGGAAACCTGAGTAGTGTAAGAATCCTATAAATAAAGTGAAGAAACTTTATGATTATCGTTCATTTTATCTGTCTGATCTTATCACAGGGTATGTTTCTTTGTATATCTGGTTGCTTTTTCTACTGTTTGGCCTGAGGGGAAATGTCAGAGCATCAGCAACCTCAAAAGCACATATGTAAGGGTTTTGGTCACCACCAAAAAGTTATTTAAATTAACAGCGCTGCAGCATGTCTGACTGTTTCGATGCTGTGTTTTTTTTGGCTTTTTGAAATGAGATATAACTGAGCTTCACTATTGAACTATGTTACCTTTCTTTGTTGTTATTCTGAAATCACTTGTTATGCATCAGAGAGTTGGACAATTACCAAGGAGGATAGAAGGAGAATTGATGCCTTTGAGCTGTGGTGCTGGAAAAAGAGTATTGAGAATACCATGGACTGCTAGGAAAACAAACAGATTTGTCCTGGAAAGGGTTAAACCGGGTGGCTCCTTGCAGGCAAGGATTCTGAGGCTCCGTCTAACATACTTTGGACATGTTGTGAGGAGAGACTGGTCCTTGGAGAGGGACATCATGCTTGGGAGGGTGGAGGGATGGCGCAGGAGGGGAAGGCCCTCTATGAGGTGGATTGATTCAGTGACTGGGATAATCAGGATGGGAGTGTCAGAGACAGTGCAACTGGCACAGGACAGAGCAGAGTTTAGGGCTGTTGCACATAGGGTCGCTATGAGTCGCAAGTGACTCAACAGCACATAACAACAACAACAACACATATAGGCAAGTGATAAAATATTGCTTTCTAGGTTTTTTCCCCAAATTTTGCCAGGTTAATTTATTAAAAAATGAGAAAAAAGTTCAGATAATGCAATTTAAGTTCACAAATGAATAACTATATGAATTTCTACGAGAAAATTTGGTAACTGAATGTATATACTTAGTATGTACAATGATAACTCAGATAAGTGTTTATTAACATACTTTATACTAAGTTATGCTCTTGGTTGCTTTCTATCATGAGTCCTTTCTAGAAGAGTAGAAGAGATGCAGAAAGCATATAAATTCGCTGTAAATTGAAAGTAAATTTAGAATGTGGATTGAAAGACATAATGTGGAAAAAAGTAAAGACAATGCAGAAAGCATATTTACTGCAAAGAAAGTAAGATCATAAATTCCACAAACATGAAATAAATAAATCACCTCCAAATTATGCAGCAAGGAACAAAATTTTACACAGCATTGTAATTAGCTGACCTAATACTTGTGCAGGGAAAAAATATAGTCCCACTTTAGCCATAAGCATTTGCTGCTTAGCAACTACATCCATTCATTTAATAATACAAAGTTTAGCTCAACCTTGTGGAATGCGTAACGTATGATCTTGAAATAAAATATTGGTGTTATTTCATTTTCCAAAAACCTGAAAAAACAGTGAAAAGTAATAGCAAGATTAGAGGCTAATATTCTATTCATTAGAGACTTAAAAAGTGAGGTCTTGAAAGTATCGACACAGGTAGGCAGAAAACTAGGTAAAGGTTTTGCTAGTATTTTAATGAACTAAACAAAATTATCACATTATTAGTCTTGGGTAAAAGTCTAATACAGTGGCTTTTAACACTGCTTGTGAATCCATGAGATACTCAAATGCCTTTTCAGTTGAGAAATAATATTTATTTGCTATTGAGAGAAATTTTAAATCCAGTTGGACTTTAACTGGCTTCAGGAATAATGAATTTGAATTGCATAAAGTAACATAGCATTATCAGCTCACCAGAAAAATAGCAAAAATGAGTTCATTTTGGCTACATGATACCAAAGAATCACATAGCTGATGTATTTATTTTTTGTTACAATAAATTGCAATTATGAATTGTTAACATTCTTTGACCAAAGCTCCAAATGACCAACACACTAAGAAGTCATAAAAGTATCAGATGAGAATTTTTGTAGAACTGGGGGAAAATTGCCTAACTATAAAAAATGTATTTTTTAAAGCCTGACTTTGAATAATATATGAGTACAAATATGATCAAGAATAAATTCACATAATTTGCAATTTAACTATCAATTTCAGAGAGAGCGTAGATGTTAAAAAAGAGACTAAAGCAGTGAGAGTATATTTGTTTCTGCAGGTGAGATGTAGCTACTTGGTCTCTGAAGATTTCCTTTAACATTAGACATCTATCTGCCTGTGTTTCTATTATTTTAAAATAAAAGTGTTGAGAATTTGCAACAGCATATTTCAAAGATTATTTCTCAGTCAGAATTATAATTTCTAAAATTTGTGACTTTCTTGGTATTTTTTTTTATTCTTCAAGAATTTATTTTTTTTTTAATTTAGGTTGTTTATTTTTTCATTTCAATGAACATCTACAGAGATTTTGGGATTCCATTCATTCATTGTTGCACCCTTCTCCCCGCACAATATTTTTGTATCATTTACAAAGCGAACTTTCAATAGGAGAGCTCTGGTGGTGTAGCCCTTAAGGTGTTGCACTGCTTATCTACAGGTGGTGTCTGATAGTTTGAATTCACCAGTCTACAAGGGAGAAACAGAGGCAATCTACTCTTGTGTGATTTATGGCCCCTGAAAACCAACTCAAAGAGTGAGCTATGCATTGGCTCTGACTCAGTGATAATGAGATGCTTAGATGTATAGAATTTCTTAATGAAGTATGCTAGGCTCTTGAACTGCCTCTAAAGGATAGATTTCCTTTTGCCCTTCGAGTGTTTTCCCATCATTCAATTTGCTTTTTCTATTTCAGTTCTGCAGTTTTCTTTCCACTTTCAGAGGAACCTGCCATCAGGAAAGCCCTTGCCAATCTAGAGAAGGCTTCTTTTCCTAGCTTTAGGCTGTCATGCATATATAGTACCTGACAGAATTGTCACCTACATCTTTACCACACCCCTATAATAGGCATATAACAATCCCGAGAGTCATATTAATAGCAGGAAAACCAACATGTCTGCCAAGGTTCTCACAGGAAGCTGGTGGTGAAGGAGGAAATAAAAGCCAGGCTTTCAGGGCACTGGCTAAGCATTCTGTGTGGTCTCCCACACTATTTCTCTTTTGAACTTTTCAATTGAAAAGCAAAAATACCATAGTTATAATGCCACCAAAGACGCTGGTATTACACACCATTAGACACAGTCCTGCTACTTCTTTTTCTGGCACTACCTAAACAGCCAATGTCTTAGAGGTTAAATGGAACATTATGAGGACATAATGAAGCAAAACTGGTAATAATCCCAGGATTTGTTTAGGAACTTATGCTGTCCTCAATGATACATACCATGGCCATCATCCAGGAATTCAGTGATGGTGGCTGATGTGCATTTGGACCAAGGCTTGGATGCATCAATGCTGGTTAGGATGGAAGACATTAAACGTTTATCTTCTGTGGAACCAAAGTTCTCTTCACAGAATTTGGAATCATCATGGGAGAGGCCAAGTAGATGCCCTGAGGAGAAAAGATAGGAAGCATGAACATGAGTGAGTTTGCATTTTTAATTTTCCCTGAAAATTATGCTAGTACTTAATTCTCACCCCTGCCCTCCCAAAGTCTGTTTATTTTGACAGATTTCTCTCCCAGAAACTGGAAGCCTGGTGAAATTAAAGTCATATATGTAGTTAGTATAACAGCTGCTTTTGAGAAACATCTAGATAAAAACTAAAAGTAAGGGGTGAATGTTCTTGTAATTATCTTGCTCACATGGTTAAGAGCATACAGGAACAAGTCCTTATTTGTTGTTGTTGTTATGTGCCGTCGAGTCGTTTGCGACTCATAGCGACCCTATGTACAACAGCCCTAAACCCTGCTCTATCTTGTGCCAATCGCATTGCCTCTGACACAACCATCCCAATTACCTCAGTCACTGAATCAATCCACCTCATAGAGGGTCTTCCCCTCCTGCGCTGTCCTTCTACTCTACCTAGCATGATGTCCCTCTCCAAAGACCTGTCTCTCCTTACATGTCCAAAGTATGTCAGACAAAGCCCCAGAAACCTTGCCTCCAAGGAGTAGCCTGGTTTAACCCTCTCTAGGATGAATCTGTTTGTTTTCTTGGCAGTCCATGGTACATTCAATACTCTTCTCCAGCACCACATCTCAAAGGCATCAATTCTCCTTCTGTCCTCCCTAGTCAAAGTCCTTATTTAGAATCTAGAATTTATGAGGCAACTCTGGGATATATTAGAGCCCACACTGCATATTATTCTAATTATCTAGTTCTTAGCTGTCTCTAAGCCACGACAAGATCCATGCAAGCCAAGAGTATCTCTTGCTGTCCATTGTTGAAACCTCTGTGTTATTCAGTGCTGTCAAGTTGCTTCTGACTCAATGACTCCATGTGACAGAGTAGAATTTTCTTGCCTGCAATCTTTAAAAACAACGTTTAATCTGCTGTTCATAGTGTCACTATGAATCATAGTTGACTAGACAAATAGTGCTGACTAGACAGCACTTAACAACAAAACAACAAATCTTTACCAGAGCAAACTGTTAGGTCTCTTTGAGAGTTCGTAGGCAAGTTGGAACCACCAATCTTTAGGGTAATAATGGAAGACTTAACTGTTGTGACAAGAGGTGTCCTAGAAATCTCTGTATTTAGCATAAGGTCTACCCTATAAACTGTAAACACTTAATAAGTGGTTGTCGTTGTTAGCTGCTGTAAAGTCAGCCTCAGACTCATGGTACCTCACGTAAAACTGAATGGACCACTGCCTGGTCCCGTGCCATCTCCATAACCAGTTGCATATACGACTGTAATTTACAGAGTTTTCATTTGGTGAATTTTGGAAGTAGATCACCAGGGTTTGTTCTTAGTCAATCTACCCCTGGAATCCCCATTTAAACTTCCTCAGCACCAGAGTAAGAAGCACACCTCCTTTGACAGACAGCTGCCAGGTATAGATGAGAAACACTGGTCAGGAATTCAACCTGAATCTCTCATATTAAAAGCAAGACTTCTATCAATAAATAGCTAATGCCCCTTATTTGAAGGATAGTGACTTCAGTTCTCTTGTCTAATCAATTAGGTCTGGAGAGAGGATAAGAGACATCAAAGTACTGAGGACTCTCCTTCATAGGGTCGCTATGAGTCGCCTGCAATTCGACGGCACGTAACAACAACAACAACAATCAGTTAGGTAGCTACATAAGCAATAACTTGGGACAGAAAAGAAAGAACTAATATTAGTAACAAATGTAAGGCTGCCTCACTTTTTCATTTATTTGAATGACTTAGTGAGCAACAAATGTTTATTATATCAAAAGTAAATGGCATATTTTGGAATCATGTGTACTGTTAATTAAAATTATCTAAAATACCCATGATGAGGTGTTAAAACTCAAAGACGAAGCCAACACTGGGGATATATGTCCAGACCACTTGGGCAAGGGGTATTTATGCTTCATTATCCAACCAGGTGCTCCAGAATTCCAGACCGATGCCCTTTTCATTTTGCCAAGCTAGATATTATTTCAGAGCACATAATCACATTCCTATAATCCCATGTGGTCAGTTTTTATTATGTGAAATGAATTCTCAGTTTAAGAATAAAATAAAAGGACACTGCTCAATACATAAAAAATTGCTGTTTTAAAAAGAAATTCTGCACAGTGGTGTTTAGAAACTCTGAAAAGCAGACAACAAATCACCCTAGTAGAATTTTTTTGCCAGAGGGTACAGGTAACTCAGTGGTAGAACTCATACCTTCCATGGGGGAGATCAGGCTTAATTCCTGACCAAAGCAGCCTGAGCACAGGCCCCACCTGTCTGTCACTGGAGGTTCCCAGGTGTTGCTGTGATGTTGAACAGGCATCCACGGAGACTTCCAGTGCAGGAAGAAAGATCTAGTAAGCTGCCTCTAAAAATCAGCCAATTAAGAAAACAGTGGCTCATTCCTATCATGTATGTCACCATCATGAACTGGAAGCCAACTTCAAGGCAATTAACAACCACAGTTACAGTATTTTTCTAACGTTTTAAAGAGTGGTACACAAACCACTGAAGGGACTGTTGAAAACACTACAGCAAAAAGATTGTTGCATCCTCTTTTGGTTCTTGAATGCCCAAATCTGGAAAACTGGCCATTGTGCAGAGTTCATGGACAAAACTTGACTGAAATCTTTCAGGCTCCATTCCAATGCCTTCAGCCAACTTGTTAAATCACCAACACCTCATAACAAAACTGCCCACTGAGCAGCTGCTTGCTGTTGTAGCTGAAATAAAGCGGTTAGGATTCAGTGACTTAACCAAGGGCTCCACATTTTTATGATATTTATATAGCTGTTTTTGTCTTTTAAAAACTTGGATATTATTTACTAGACTTGCTAGTTTGTTTGGGAACCCCTCCTACCACCATTCACATTTTGTCTGGTCAGTAGCTTAGAATGTGCATTATAGTCTATAAAACCAAAGGAATCTATTGCTCTGGCTCATGGTAACCCTATGGGTCTAAGTATCACTGAGTCCCCATTGGTGTTTAGTAACTTTCTAACCAGGTTGGCAGGCTTTCCTGCTGAGGTACATCTGGGTGAACGTGAATTGCCAACCTTTCAGTTAGCAGTCAAGCACTTAATCATTTGTTTCACCCAGGGGCTCCAAAAAGGATGAAGTATATCTCAAACAAAGTACTTAAGAAAGATTTGCAGGGGCTTACTTAATTTTTACGTTATTGTTATTGTTAGGTGCTGTTGAGTACGACTCATAGAGACCCTATGAACAACAGATCTCAATCTTGTCCTATCTGGCATCACCTTTATCATTCCTGACACATTTGAGCCCACTGCTGCAGACAGTTTATTAATAGAGGGTCTTCCCTCTTTTGTTGACCTTCCACCTTTCCAAACATGATGTCCCGTTCCAAGGAGAGCCTCTTCTAACAACATTACCAAAACACGAGATGAAGCTTCACCATCCTTGCCTCCAAGAACCACTCTAATTGTACTTTTTCAAAGACCTGTTTGTTCTTTTGGGAGTCCATGGGATATTCAGCACTCTTCTTCAACACAACTCAAATGCATCAATTCTTCTCTCATCATTTTTATTCACTGTCCAGTTCCTAGATGCACAGCAGGTACCTGGAAATACGGTGGCTTTGATCAGGCACACCTTAGTTTTAAAACTGGCATCATAACGCCTCAATAATTTGGAAAGGACCCAGACTGCAGACTCTTCCAACGTAGTAAGTCTCTTAATGTCCTGATGGCTGTACCAAGGATGTTAAATGTGGCTCCAGATACGATAACATTGTTGACCTAGTGGTGAGGATTTCTTTTGTTTTCTTCTTTTCTTCATGTTAAGATGTTAATTCATGTTGAAGGCTCAAAAGTTAATTCATTAATTTTTGAGTTGTTTTGTTGTTGTTGTGTGTCAGTATGTCAGAACTGACCCACAGCTGGCCCTCCAGCAGGTTTTCAGAGATTGCATGGGAAGAGATTAGTCATCCTTCTCCAATGCGCAGCTTGTGGATTAGAACTGTGTGCCTTGGGAATTGCAGCACAGTTTTTTACTACTAGGCCACCAGAGCTCCAAGTTTTGAGTAGTATGTTAAATTTTCCCAGGAAGCAACATCTCAAAAGAAAGTAGATTTTTCAATCTTATTTTAGTCAAAATTGCTTAAAATTACTTAAGGCAATAACATGTGTTGAAGTTGCACTCTGCACTTTCCCTTTCACCTTTATCAGCTGTCGCTGTGCAACTTAGAGAAGGATTTTATAGCTGAGTTTTCTCTCCAAGTGGAGAGAGAGAAAGTGGTCCAAAGCAACCTCTGCAACATGCTTTCTTTGAATTCAAGCTTTATATAGATATATAAACAAGGGTCCGTTTTTTGCATTTTATTTCATAAAGTATTCATGCTTATTTAACAGAATAATCTTCTTTTTCCTCCAAAGTTATACAACTAAATAATACTTTCTATGTTAATTTCTATTACTGCATCAGGGAATTTTCACTTCATTGAAGATTTCAGATTTCTGATTTAAAATACAGGCCATCTGACAAACACCAAATTTGCTTTGAAAGGCCCAGGAGAGTACCTCCTTTTTTGCTTTTTCTTTTCCGCTTTTGGTTTTGAAAGATCTCAAGAACATAAGCAAAGTGATTCAATCTAAAATATTTTGGCATGACTTTATGGATCTCTTGGCTTGTATATGACATAATATTGCAGATTTATGCTTTATAAATTTACTAACTTATCAGTACAACGCAAGAAGCCCAGGTGACATTGTAGTTAAAGCACTTGGCTCCTAACCAAATCCACTACAGAGCTTTAGCATAATTCATTGAGGCTGTTTCAGAGTCAGCAGCTCAAATTCACTAGCTGCTTCATGAGAGAAAAATGAGGTAGTTCTCCTGCAAATATTTACAGCCTTAGAAACAGTTTAACCTCTCTATAGGGTCACTCTTAGTACCAGCAGCCAGGAATCAAGAGACAAATTGAATTGGGAAAGTCAGCTGTCAGGAACCTCTTCAGAGTACTGAAGAGCAACAACATCAGTCTGGAGACTAAAGTGCGCCTGATACAGGCCATAGTCTTCACAATTGCTTGCTATGCATCAGAGAGCTGGACAATGACTAGGGATGATAGAAAATTGATGCCTTTGAGCTGTGGTGCTGGAGCAGAGTGTTGAATATACCATGGACTGCCAGGAGAACAAACAGATTTATCTTAGAGACAGTGAAGCCAGGCTCCTTGGAGGCAAGGATTCTGAGGCTTCATTGACATACTCTGGGCATGTTCCAAGGAGGACATCATGAAGAGACATCATGCTTGGAAGAGTGGAGGGATGGAGAAAGAGAGGGAGACCATTGATGAGATAAATTCATACAGTGACTAGGGTAATGAGGGTAGGTGTGTCAGAGACAGTAAAGCTGGCACAGGACAGAACAGGTTTCAGGGCTGTTTTACATAGGGCTGCTATGAATCTCAAGCAACTCAATGACACATAACAACAATCACCACCTAGGGTCACTATGATTGGAAATTGACTTGTCAATAGAGGGTTTGGGTTTGGTACTGGATCAATATAATGTAAATGTAATTTGTTTAATTGAAGAGCTCTCTAGGAAATATTGTGAGTATTGCGCTCTCCTAATCTTTATGGGATTACATTGATATTAACTCCAAGACTTGAAATATGTACTAAGAGAAAAAATCAGCTAGAAAAGAGGCATTTCCAGATGTAAACCTCACTGAATTATGCTAAATCTCTATAGAAATTTAGGCAGCAAAGGGTTTACATTACTTGGGTAGGAAAAATGCAGAAAAGACAAGGAGAATGGTTACATAGCTTGAAGATATAGTCAAGACCACCGAACTGCATACGTAGAAACTGCTGAATTGGTCTATATTCTGATGTCTATGTTTCTAACAACTACAAAGAAGAAGAGAGAAGTCACACTAATAAGGCTGTAATTCTGAGAATGAATAAATCTTCTCTGTAACTCAGCAAGAGCTAAAAAGAGATGTGAATTTTGTAAGGTCTCCAAAAGTCAGCTGCAACAGATTATCAACTGGCTGAAACAGGCTGTTTCGGGGTCAGAACAAAGTTCTGTCTTCCATCAGGAATATCTTCCTGCTCACCGTGAAGGGGAATGAGGGTCCTGGGTTAAAATGAAGAACATTTGATCACCCAAAGAAACAGGGAGCCGATACCACAGGAGCTGGAGCCAGGGCACAGTGGAGGTCCATGTGACTTCCCTTCAAGGACTGGATGGCAATTGAAATGGAAGATCGGCATGAGGAATGTTTGGACACACTTCAAGAAAGACGTGACACACATACCAAGGTTGTAAGCAGCAAGAGAAGAGGGATTTCTAAACGTGAATTATGCTCACACATCTAACACCAGTAGTCTCAAATTTACTAGTATCCTTGAGCACAGAAGTGGCAAATCACATGTAAAAGTGAAAGTCATTCTAAGGAGAAGGATCTCTGGTGGCATAATGATTAAGTGCCTAAATGCTAATTGAAAGGTTAGTGGTTTGAATTCATCCAACGGTTACAGGAGGCATTTAAGACAGACCAATCTGCTCCAGGAAAGATTACAAAGCCACTGCCATCATGGCAATTTCCACTTACAGCTCTCATAGAGGACAGACTTGCATTCTCCCATAGGGATGCCAAAGTTGTAATCTTTACAGAAGCAGACTGGCACATTTTTTTTCACATCTGTGGAGAAGCTGGTGAATTCAACCAAAACCTTTCCATTAGCAGCCAAAAGCTTTAACCATTGATGCAAACAGGGCTTCTTCTAAGACTATTGCTTTTAGGTGACACTGAATCTATTAGGATTTATAGCAACCCTTTGTGCAAAAGAACAAAACACTCCCTGGTCCTACATCATTTTCAGAATCATTGCTGTGTTTGAGCTCACTGTTACAGCCATTACATTAATCCCTCTTGTTCAGAGTTTTTCTCTTTTTCACCGACCTTCTGCTTTACCAAGCATGGTGACTTATTCCAGGAACTGAACCCTCTTGATAACATATCAAAATTACAGGAGACAGAATTTTCACCAACCTACCTTCTAAAAACCATCCTGGCTGCATTTCTTTCAAGGTTACGGGGCAGTTCTACTCTGTCACATGGGGTCACTAAGAATAAAAAACTGCCTGAGGGGATCCAACCACAACTATGTTCCAGAGGGACTGTCGCATTACCACTGCACTGTAAAAGACTTCCAGGGAGAAAAAAAATCTGCAATCTACAAACATTGTAGGTTCACAACTGGCAGCTGTGCATTTCTTGTAGGTATATTAACGGGAATCAGAACTGAACCTGAGGCTGCTGATGGCCTGGAATAGCCTTGAGCTGTGAGACACCTGCCTTTTCCGGGAGAGTTCATTCAGAAATCACACACAGCAATGCTTAAATTGACAGCTGTGGAGTGGAGGTGAAGCAATTCTCTGACAGAAAGGATGTGTGTGGAGTACTGTGGCTAGGATTTAGACAGCTCCAGAATTTAAATAACAAGTGAAGACTATAATAAATATTCCAGAAAATGTTACAAACTCTCATAATATCTTTTGTTGGTTTTGTCATATGAAGAATTTTCAGAATAACAGAGTTAGTTGATGGATTAAGTGTTGGAGGACACAGTTGAAACGGAATCCAGAAACCTGGATCAAGACCATACTCACACTTATAAAGGTAGAGAGACATTTTTTCCTCAGGTCAAAGTCTAACAAAGAAAGATGAAGAGGATGCAAAGCAGTTTTCAAAGGAAAAGAGATACTTGAGGACATTCACCAAAGCTTCCTTAGTAAAACTGGAAATGAAATCTGTCCATGGTAGAGATAAGGCAGGGATGAATTTAGGGGTTACAATTCTTTGTCAGTGTCATCCACTAAAGTAAGTTTTGCTTTAGTGAAGCAACAGCAGTTGCCTTTAAAACCACCAATAATCAGTAGGAATGAAAAGGTGGAGGTGGAGTCCACTCGGTGATACACTGGAAGAAAGGCCTGGTAAAGTCTGAAAAATCAGCCACTGAAAACTCCCTGGAGCATTCTGTCTGACATATTTTGGGCACATGGCCAGCAAGGACCAGTCCTTGAATAAGGGCATCATGCCTGGAAGGGTGGAGGGACAGTGCAGGAGAGGAAGACCCCGTATGAGATGGATTGACACAGTAACTGGGGTAATAAGGGTAGGTGTGTCAGAGATGGTGAGACTGGCTCAGGACAGGGCAGGGTCCAGAGTATTGTGCACAGGATTGCTATGAGTCAAAGGAAACTTGATGGCACCCAACAATAACAAGGGGAGAGGAACTCATGGTTTACTGTCCTCCTGATCTGAACATCCTCATCTCTTTGATTGACAAGTTTTTCATTACATAAGCAGTACAATATGTTATATTGCCTCTAACAAAAACATCTAGGGGCCCCAGTTCTGTTCTGGTATATACCTGGCCCTGTGCATAAGAATCCATTTAAGTACAACTGGGTTTTGGTTTTTCACAATCAGCAGACATGTCAAATATTGATAAACCACTTGTTTATTTTAACTATACTAAGCTATGTGCTTATAAGACTATCTTTCTTAGCAAATCTTTAGTTATTTACTGACAATTCTCCCCTAAATCTTGAGGCAGATAAAGACTAATGACACTTGGGTAATGGATGTGCTAGTAACTGGTGTCTACATTTATAAACGGAACCAAAGAAAACAATATAGGAAAAGCACAGACCACCGTAAAAGACAGCAAATACTGCCAAGTGATGCATTTTGCTGTTTGCAAATGAATTAACAAAGGACACAGCGTGGGTTGTAAATGCTTTAAATACTGATCTATAATAGATATCAAATAATGGTCATAAACAAAACAATTTAAGAAGTTCCCATCTCACAAAATAACACAGAAAAGACTGCATCCGAACTGTGTAAATGTAACAGTAATTTATGTCCAAGCAAATTCTATAACTGATAGGAATTCATAAGGGTTTTAAATAACAGAGTAGAAAAACATTACAGGGTTTCTAAGGCTTTAAATCTTTATGGAAGCAGAATGTCACATCTCTTCTCTCAATAAAGGTTGATGGGTTTAAATTGTGAACCCTTCAGAAGCTGAGCTCCTTAACCACTGCCTCACCAGAGTTCATAGGGTGGGTTGACAGCAATGGGTTAATTCATTAAACTCTAAGCATTTGATCCAGAGTCCCACTACTGGGGGGTTCTCAATTTCATAAGTTTCATAAACTTACTCCCATTGAGTTTTACACTCTTGGTACCAGCAGCCAGGAAATTAAAAGATGAATTGCATTGGGAAAGTCTGCTGTCAGAGACTTCTCCAAAGACTGAAGAGCAACGATGTCAGTCTGGAGACTAAGGTGCACTTGCTTCAGGCCATAGTCTTTGCAATTACTTGCTATGCATTAGAAAGCTGGACAATGACTAGGGATGACGGAAGGAGAATTGAGGCCTTTGAGCTGTGGTGCTAGAGAAGAGTATTGAATATACCATGGACTGCTAGCAGAACAAACAGTTTTATCCTACAGAGGGTGAGACCAGGCTGCTTCTTGGAGGCAAGGATTCTGAAACTTTGTCTGACATAGTTTGGACATGTTGCAAGGAGGGACCAGTCCTTGGAGAGGGACATCATGCTGGGAGTGTGGAGGGACAGTGCAAGAGAGGAAGACCCTTGATAAAATGGTTTGATTCTGGGGTAATTGATACTGGGGTAATGGGGGTAGGTGTGTCAGGGACAATAAGATTAGCACAGGATAGAGCAGGGTTTAGGACTGTTGGCTGTTGTACATAGGGTCATTATGAGTTGCAGGTGACTCGATGGCACATAACAACAAACAACAACACTGAGTTTTAACCAACTCGTAACTGGCCTTCCAGAAGGTTTGCAGAGGCTGGAATCACACAAGAGGAGATTGTCTCTCTTCCTTGGAGTTGCTGTTGGATTCAAACTGGTAGCCTTTAGGTTAACAGTGTAACTCCCAATTGATTGAATAAACCACTAAGCCTTCATCAGAAATGAGAAATAGTGATTCAAACTGTTATCTGACAAAGTTTTACTCTATCAGTGACATTATTAATAACATCTTTTTGAAAGGCCACCTGGGGGCTGGGAAACATTCCAGGCTGACCACACCTTCTGAGAGACATTCCAGTCTACCTGGTGTAAGATGACTAAGGCCAATCAGAAAGAAGCACGACCACCAACCACATTTTGCATGACTGAGCAGGTCCCTAGTTAGGAGCTAACAAAGGGCATCCAATCAGCTGTCTCCATGGAGAACTGGCCATTGGCTGATCACCCTACCCCCAACCCCTACCTATAAAGTTTACCCTGTAATTTTCTCACTTGTGACTTTGCTGCCTGATCCTGCCTTTCTCTGGCCTCAGACAGTAAATCTGCCCAAGAGCCACTAATAAACTCTTTTTTTTCACTTCATCTGGTTCTCTGCACCTTTTTTACCTTACGCTTTCATAATAAAATCTTTAGTAATCACAATTTTTAAGATTTAAAGACTATACTGCCTTCTTAAATAAAGTCTTGGTAGTGTAGTGCATTAAGAGTTGGACTGCTCCAACCACAAACAAGTGGATTGAGACATTATGGTACATTCACACAATGGAATACTATGCAGCACGCAGGAGCAATGATTTTATAAATTAATACCTGACTTGGGAGAGACTGGAGAACATTATGCTGAGTGAACTAACTCAGTCCCACAAGTACAAATACTATATAAAACCATTATTGTAGAATGAACATGAGGATCTAAGGCAGGGGGTGTGTGGAAACAGAAGGATGAGGATGGGGGGTCGGGTAGAAATAGAGGGGTGAGGATGGGGGGGTAGGGTATTAATCATAGCGTTGCACAATTCCATGGATGGATGGGGTGAAGGAAATGGGAAGGATCTTTTGGGAAAAACAATGTATTCAAACTTTGTAAATAAATCAGAGTAATATAAAAAATTTAAAAAAAACACCACCACAAAACAACAGCAAAAACAACCTGCTGGAGAGTTAGCTACAAATCAGTTTCAACTTAAGGGTACATAACAACCAAATAAAAACTCATTAGCATTAAAAAAGAGTGGGACTGCTAACAAATTCATTGGTAAAGCCAACAGCCACTACAAGGGAGAAAGATGGGCAATTTCCTCCAGTTAAGACTTACAGCATCCAAAACCTGATGGATCCAAATTGACTTGACTGCAGCAGATTTGGTGCTGCTTTGCCTTCTAAAATTCATGAGTGAGTCTAATTTAAGAAAAACTTGTGTACTTCTGGGTGAAGATACGTGCCTTTCAAGAAAAATGTTTGTCCAGGTTCCTATTGAACACAGACATAACTGGTTTCTCTGAGTCAGAATGGAATTGACTCAATGACAACAAGGTATAGGGACAACTTTATAACATGAGCATCAGGGAGGAAATTGGTTGTTTTTCTAAACTTTGGTCTGCAAATTAAACAGAATTTCATGATCTTGTCTCCTGACTCCATACTGACCAATGAGGCTAGAGGACATAGCACCAGATCCTAAAAAAGAAAAGTCCCGAGCAGCTCCGTAATGTGTTTACTTGGGAGGCAACTACTCAGATGAAGCATCTGTGTCTCAGTGAAGTCATGTTTTTCTTTCACCTAATTTCCCAGCTGGGATCACTGAGGTGCAAGAAGGTCTTGCCAGGGATTGAAAAGTGAGTCAACACTTCACATGAGGACAAGAATCTAGAATCCTCCAAGAAGGGAAGTTTCACCTTCAGTAGTTGGGTCATGGGCGTATTTTCAAATACAAATCGTTGCATTAGATTGATCTATAAAGCTCATTGCTGAGGCATCAGAACCAAAAATCACACAGTAACTATGTACTATATTTACTGTTGATGCCAACATCAACTTGCTGGATCTCCTCTCAATCTGGCAGACAATCTACAGGCCTCTTGTAAAAAAAAAAAAAGATTAATTAGGGTTTGATTTCCAAAAAGATGATGATAAAAATAAGTTTCTTTGTGGCACAGGGCATAATAATATTCGCACATTTCATCTGGGGGCCAAGAGAGACATAAAGTGGCACCGCTCCAAAGGGGACAGGGAAAATGCTCAGTTGGGGTTGATTAAAGCAAAGGTTTGGGGAGCAAATACCACGTTTAATCCCAGTTTCCTTCTCACTTCACATCTCACAGCTAGGCCTGACATCTGATTCTGGGCACTTGGCTTTGGTCTCTGGAGTTTCCAGGCCTCTGCAGCTTTTCAAAACATGGCCTTGTTTAATCTAATCATCCATGGAAGCCCAGTCACACACAGATCAGCACAACCAGAGAACACCCTCCAGCCACAGCCAAGTGCAGGCAGCCATGTTGTTGTGTCTCACCCACTTCCTAAGACTCGGGCTGAATATTTGGCATTGATTTCTGCTCCCTCCACCCCCTAAAATCTGAATTTAGCTGAGGAAGCACTTCAGACTCTGCCATAATGCAGAGATACACTTAGTACATTTTATAGTTAACCACTCTAAAGGAAAGCTTCGCTATGTTTATAAATTACAGATTTCATTAGACTGAGTAAGACTGTATTGTTCCCCCTGGCATATAACTAGCTGGTTCAACATCAGTAAAACTATTGTTTCCAAGAATTCTGTCCTCAGCAAGTAAAATCATCATTATGAAGTGACAATAACAGACACTTGACAAGTTAAAAATAAAAGCTTGGGTTGTTAATTGAAATGGAATTGAACACTTCCTGTATGCTTGCATTTGGATTGGAAAGTAGCTGTAACGACACTCCACCGAAGGCACCAGGGTGGAAGTAGGGCTCTTAATATTTCACTGCAATTTTCTGAAGTGTCCTAAGAATTTAGTTAATACTTATAAGCACTCAGGGAGCTCTGGTGCCATAATCCATAGAGTTGTGTTGCTAACTCAAAGGCTGTGCATGTCTCTGGTGGTTCAAATTCACCAGAGGCTCTTCCAGGGAAAGATGGGCAATTTCCTCCTGTGCAATTCATAGCCTCAGAAACTCAACAAAGGGAGCATCTATGACTTGACAGTGAACTTTTGTAGTTTGAATAAGTACACAGTAGAGCAAGAGGGAAGGTAATTAAATCATGATTGTTTACCGCACAGTTTATATTCATTCAAGCATTATCTCAGAAGCCTTCAAAGGCATCAGTTAAATATTTTGTAGATCCTAGCTCTTTCTGAAGAAGAATTAGCAGAAAAAGAGAAGTATGCCAGTTATGCTCTTATACTTCAAAAGAGAGTAAACTTTCAGAGTTGTTTATGTAACCCGTCTAGTTCTGATTTTAACTCAAGCCCACTGTCTCTGAATTGATTCAGCCTCATCACAACTCTTTACTGAGTGTCTGAGACTGTAAATCCTTAGGGTAGAACACTGCCCATCTTTCTCTTGTGGAACCAATCATATATTCGAACCCCTGATCTTTCAATTAACAGCTTAACACATAGCCCACTATGCCAAAACAGCTCCTTAATACTTGTTGTTGTTACGTGCCGTCGAGTACATACCGACCCTATGTACAACAGTCCTAAACCCTGTTGTATCCTGTACCAATCGCACTGCCTCGGACACACCCATCCCGATTACCCCAGTCACTGAATCAATCCACTTCATAGGTATTTTTAATTGTTGTTGTTGATGCTGATTGCCATTGAGTTGAGCACGACTCATAGCAACCCTATGAACAAAAGGCCTGAAGCCCCGCTACAACTATCAACATTTATCAAAGTTCATAGAGTTTCTGGAGGCATGTTATTTATGAAGTGGATGCCACTCCAGAAAAGGTCCAAGTTAGAGATTTTGTATTTCTTTCTCTACTTATATATGCTTTAATTCTAAGTGCAGGCTTGGATGGAGATTTAAAAAATATTTTTATCCAATTAGTTTATGAGTGAAATATAGCTAAGGTTATATCTTAAGCCACCATGCATTGAAACCAAGTACATCAAGGGTACAAATGGCTATCATGTTGGGTTGCTAACAGAGAAGTTGGCAGTTTGAGGTCACCTAGAAGCAACTCAGAAGGAAGAGCTAGCCATCAACTTCTGAAGGATCGAACCATTAAAACTCTTAGGATCACAGTCCTACTTGAACACTCTGAAGGTCACTCATTTCCTACTTTAACACAAAGAAGGCCACTTATTATGGCTCAAGACTGACTGGAAGGCAATTGACTGGTTATACACAAATAATGAGATAGGGTACTCCCATAAGAACCTCTTCAGTCAATTTAAAAAAATAATATTTTTTATTAAATGTGTCCTTTTTCTGCTTACAGTAAAAACAAATTTGAAAAAGTATGAGCAGGCTCCACAGTTTATGCTTTGAGTTCAGTAACTTCATTTATATTGTCTGTTTGTATGGACCAAAAGCACCCATTTTGAAAAGAGGCTCAAGCAGTAGTAAAAACAAGGTTACCATTCTGTGGTACAAATAGGGTTATAAAATGCCATATACATCACCACATGTGGATTTTATCCTTCACTGCACTTCCACGTATGGAAAACAGCAAAGGTCTCACAAAAACCAAATTAACAAGAAACCATGGAGTTGATTCCAACTCACAGCAACCCCCACCAGGTTTAGTGAGCATGTAAATCTCTAAGTGAGGAGATGACCCATCTTTCTTTCTGGGAACTACTGGGGGATTTGGCTGCTAAACTTCGGTTGGCATCACACCACATAATGCTGTGCATCATGAGAGAGAGCTCTTTGTCTAGTAAAAAGGAAAAGGACACTACATAATAAGAATGGAGTAAAGTAGAATACTGAGCATGGCTGGCTCAAGGTATTGGCTGCACACAAGCCCACAAAAACTGAAGCCCTGGAAACTGGTCATCGCACTGCACTACCTGCGATACCAGCTGCAGTGGCGAGACTCTCGTAATAATAAACAGCTGACTAGGAAATCTTTTGTAAGGGCATTTTCTCCACGTTGTGTAAGGCTCATACTGTGTAACACGTGCTCATAACTCTTAGGCAGAAGAAATAATTAAAAAACAATAAAGCAATTAGAAAATGAATGAAGTGAATGAAATCCAGATTCTTTTAGGAAAGGGGAATTGAATCCATATTTCCCTACTTGAAGATCTCAAATTTCTCAAACTAGGCCATATGTAATATAAATTGGGAAATTAGAGGAGGCAGTGTTTCTTTGGAGCATGAATTCTAGAGAATTCTAAAGAAGTAAACAGATGATCCAACCACGAAATTAAAGGAACACATGTAATTATATAGCAAAGAATCAGACTTCACTATTGTACATCCTAAAAATTTTTTTTACAAAAATATGTTCATTATTTGTATACCATTAAGAAAAGATTTTATTTTCTACTCTTGCCAGACTCTGTACGAACCTCACACTCTCTGCCATTTACTCATCTATCCTAGCTATGTCCCATTCTTCTCATTAAGGTAGATTCTACTCTAAGGAGGCTCTTTGCCAGCCATATTTTGAGTGTCTTCAAGTCTGAGATGCTCACCGTTTAGCCCTATAACTGACAATAGTCTGGTGCTACTAATAGAATTCTAGAGGTACTATTATTACTCAGAAATGAATGGCCAGTCCTGTGTCTTAGTTCATCTAGTCTAAAGACTCCACTGACTCCAGCCTACCATGGGTGACTGTGCTCTACTTTGAAAGACCTCTGTAGTACAGCTTTCAGCATCACAGAAACAATCAAGCCACCATAGTACAGCAAAGAGATAAAATAGTGGCCTTCATATAATATTCCTCCATATCACGGAGACATGTATATATGCATATGTTGTTGTAATGTGCTCTTGAGGCAGAACCAAGTATCTCCACAGAGTTTTCAGAGGCAGTAAATTTCATGGAAGGAGATTGCCTATCCATTTCCCTTGAAGTAACTGAGGGATCTGAACCATATATCTTCAGGTTGGCAGTATAGTGCCTTACTATTTGGCCACCAGAGCTCACGATACATATGTGTATACACACATATGTATGTACGCACATATCTACAAATAAAGAGAGAATAAAGAGTGTGGAGTGTGTGTAAGTGAGAGAGTATATGAGAGGATGCCATGGGGCCTTGGTGGCTTAGTACATTAAGTGTTGCACTGTTAATCAAAGGCAAGCAGTTTTGTTCTACCAGCTGCTTCAAAGGAAAAAGTTAAGGCAGACAGCTTCCATTAAAATTTACAGTCTTGACAACCCTATTCAGAATAAACTTGATGGTAGTGAGGATAGTGAGACTTAGAGATATGTACCCTCTGGTGGTATACTGCATAAAAAGTTAGTATACTACTAACAGAAAGGTCAGTCGTTCAAATAAACTAACATGCCATAGTTTTCCTCACGACATGTGGAGAGGAAGGGAGTCAAAGTGTGTCAGTTCACTTTTCAGGAGAATCTATTTGCATTTCTCCTTGTTCTGATTTGTTTGTTTTTCTGACAGTTAATGATATTTTCAATAATTACCAACACTGAAATTCAAAGACAACAATTCTTCTGTGTTTCTTTTGTCATTGCCTATTTTTCTCATGCATTTAAGGAGACTGGAAAAACTGACTTGACTCAGGTGTATCTTAGATATTAAAGTCACATCTTTGCTTTTCAAAACTTTAAAGGAGGCTTTTGCAAAAAATTTGCCCAATGTAATGAACAAAGGCCAGATGAGTTGTGGGAGGATATCAAGGGTATCATCCAGGAAGAGTGCAAACGGTCATTGCAAAGATGGAAGAGGAAGAAAAGACCAAAATGGATGTCAGAAGAGACTCTGAAAATTGCACTGGAGCGCAGAGAACCTCGAGTTGCTATAATCAAGGATGCTTTC
>NW_006399930.1:1266534-1272961 GCF_000299155.1 Elephantulus edwardii | reverse complement strand
TGTGGTGTTGGAATGCTGAATATCCCATGGACTACTAAAAGAACAAAAAATATCTTGGAAAAAGTACAGCCAGAATACTCCTTAGAAGCTAAGATGACAAAGCTTTATCTCGGAAAAGGGCATCATGCTTGGAAAGGTGAAGGATAGGTGAAAGAGAGGCAGACCTTTAGCAAGATGGACTGACACTGTGACTGCAGCAACGGGCTCAAATATGTCAGAAATGAAGAGCATTGCACAGGGTAGGACAGGGTTCAGACCTGTTCATCAGGCTGTTATGAGTCATAATCTACTTGACAAAACCTAACATTAACTGCATATCTTTCTCTACATCTCTATCTTCTACATCTGTTGTTATGTGTCATTGAGTTAGCACTCACTCATAAGTAACCCTCCATAAAGTTTTCAGAGGTTTAAAACCACTCAGGAGGAGACTGCCTATCTTCCTCCCATAGAGCAGCTGGTCGATCTCACCAAACTGCTTTCAGATAAGCAGCATAACCCCTTACCACTAGGTCACGCACATGTGTATCTACTATTTGCCTATCAGTGTGTGGCAGCTTGCATGCTGCTGGGAAGAAGCTACGTCACTCGGATTTCACATACTTGTGGGATCAACCACGGTAGGTTTCAGCAGAGCTTCCAGACTAAGGCAGCATGGAAAGAAAGACCTGGAGACATACTTCTGGAAAAAAATTATAAGTAAAATCTGTATGGACAGCAGAATAACATTGTTTGCTAAAATATGAGAAGATGAGTCTCTCAAGCTGGAAGGCACTCAAAATCCAACTGAAGCTGCTACCTCAAAAGACTCTTAGTTGAGAACTGCAGGAGGGCTAGGAAAGGAGTTTCTAGGGATACTCAATTATAGCTCAACTATCTTCAGAATCAATGTAGCCCCTAAGAAGCTGCCATTTCCAGCACGAGGAATTCTCTTAAAGGAAACCTTCCCTGTGCTGTAAATGTGTGAAAACAATCCACATAGGATAGACAGAAGAAGCTTTTCTTCCCTCCCTCAACCTGTAATCTCCTTTGAAAAGAAAGACTGAGGGGTCATAATCTAATGGTTGCTTGGAAAAGTAGAAGATCAGCAAAAGAGAGGGAGAACTTCAATAGGATGGACTGACAGTGATTCCAACAGTGGGCTTGGAGCTTGGGAGAGATTATGCAGAGTGTGAAAGTCAGGGCAAGGTTTTGATCTGTTATTCATAACATTGCTATGAGACACAGTCAATCTGATAGCACCTCACAACAAAAGCAGCAATCCTATGATAAGGATAGCTGGAGGTGCAGGGTTCTAGGTACTAGGCTGCTAACAGAAAGATGTGTAGATTCAATCTACAGCCTGTTCATATGAGAAAGTGACAGTCTGCTGCAAAAATGTATAGCCTTGGAAACATGACAGGGCAATCTAGTCTACACCTATCAGCAGTGGGTCTAATCCTATGAAATGAAGCCAACATTGAGCTCTGTAGTGTAGTGTCCACAATTCCTCTTCTTAGCCTGATGCATCCTAGTGTCTTTCTGTCTTCCCAGGAATTTAGAACTTCTCTCATGGCTTTCTCTCATTCTGAATAACTGTAATTAATTACTGCTGTACTTTTAAAATCAACCCTGTTTAATTATAAACCTTTTGTGCTAGAATTAATTTCTCTTAGTTTCCACTGTAGCATTGATTTGACCCTACGGGCAGTTCTCATGGCTGTTTCTTCCTCCTACACACACGTAGGAATTCATGGAGTAATTGGTTGCTAATCTATATTCGGAGATCCCGGATGGTACAAATGGTATGTGCTTTGCTACTAAACAAAAAGTTGGTGTTTCCAACCTAACAAGTTACCTCAGAAGGAAAGCTTAGTGATTTACTTCTGAAAGACAAGTCACTGAAGACCTCAGAGAACACTGTTCTATGCTAAACCACCAGGGGGTTACATTAAGTCACAATCAACTTGCAACTGGCTGGTTTGATTACAGAGTTATATTACACTTTATCCATTATAAAGGGTGGCCTAGTGAATGAGGAGTTATGCTGTCAACCCCATGGCTGACGGCTCAAATTCAGCAGCTGCTCTGTGGGAGAAAGATGCCACTCTCCTTCCATATCATTTATAGCCTCTGGAAATCACTGAAGGGTCACCCATGAGTTGATTCTGACTCAGTGGCAATGTTGCGGTTGTGAATCGACCCAAGCTGACCCTCCAGTGAGTTTTCAGAGGCAGTTAATCACATGGAAGGAGACTGTCCATTTTTAACCTGCAGAACAGCTGGTGAATTCAAACCATGTACCGTTGGGTTTCCAGCGCAACACCTTACCACTAAGCCACCGGAGCTGGGTTTTAATGAGCAACACAGGAGTTCTTGTACTCTATAGAGTGTTAAACTACTGGCCAAAGGGCTTCTTATCTTTAATGGTTCAACTATACCAGTCACTCCACAGGAGAAATTCTCCTGTTGGCATTTCTTTTTTTAATCAAAGTCATTTCTTTCAAGTTTGAACTGAGTCAGAGCTGAGCTCCAAATGGCTTTCAGAAGCTGTAAATCAGCTTTTTGTCCATCAGAACAAAATTCTTGTAACTCAGTAAATTTTGTAAATCAGAAATTATCCATCTGTGTCCTACAGAGTCGCTAGTGAATATGAACCAAAGAGGCATGGCCTTTTGGCTTATAGTAAGTGCAACTCTTTATACATTACACTATTAGAGCTCTCTGGTAAGATTTGCAGTCTCAAAACCTGATGGAAGGTAGCTAAATTGGAATCAACTCAGTGGCAGTGAATGGATGAATAGAATAATAGACAAGTGAGGAAATAATCCCTTCAAACTATCTAATGCAGCGCATAAGAGTCATGGTTCACTATCTTACCATCTTACAGGATAAGAATCACAGAAAGAAGTGTTTAAATAATTTGCTAAGATAAAACACATCCTAGATACAGGACTGTGTCCCATCTCAAATCCATGGCTCTTAAAACAAAACAATTAATGAAATGTAATTACTATTTTTGATGATTATAGACAATTATTTACATCAAGATTTTATTCTTGTGGTGTTCTGTTTAGGTGGTAAAAACAGTGTCAATACGGAAAATTAAAGTAATGAATTATACATAAGAATGGAAGTTTCACCATAGCTTCCAATTTTATGGCTACAATATAATGCCTTATACTATTAAATCTTTGATTGGGAGTTAGTTTAACTTCCAAAGAAAACAGAGCAGTAGAAATCAACATCTTGTGAAAATGTTCTCTGCCCACAAGGAATGTTAAGAGGTTTTAATTTCCATTTAAAAATTATGATTTTAGTTTAAAATAAAAACAAAAACACCTAACCAAACCTACTAACCTGTTTAATAAAAATATGACAGGAAAGTAAAAAAATTATCAAAGCATATTTTGCCACAGAAAGGATTATGCTAAAGAGCAATAAGCATTAGGTGCAAAGGAACTATTTAGTAAAAAGTAAAACAGAAATATACATGGATATAAATAAAAGTTAGCATCTAAATTGTACTGCATTTGGTCTCCAGGAAATGAAATTTGGACTTAATTTGGTCTCTAACTTCATGAAATGAGTATTATTTCCCTTCTATTTTAAATACAAAAATTAAAGCCTAGAGTTTAAATCATTACACCAATGTGACACAGGTAGAGAGTATTTGAACATTAATAGAGCCCAACCAAAGTCTATCAGATGGACTGATACAGTGTCTGCAACAATGGATTTAAGTGTGTCACGTGCAGGACAGGACAAGGTTTAGATCTATAGTTCATAAGGTCTTTATGAGTCGTACTCAAATCAACAGTACTTAACCAATTCCACCAAGCCAAAAAAATCACTGTCTTCAAGTAGGTTTTCATAGTTACCCTCCATTGAGTTTCAAAGGCTTTTAAGTATTTACAGAAAGAGACTGCCCATCTTTGTTCCAAGGAGCAACTGGTAAGATTCATACCACCTACCTTTCAGTTAGCAGCACAGTAAGTTACAAACTATGCCACCAGCCTGAACTGAACTCGGACAAGTTTAATTTTAGCATTTCATTCAAGACACTAAACACTAAACTTGACTTCTCAAATATTGCACTTCTCAAATATTCAAACTAGCTTGGATCACTGATTATTGTTGTGTGCCATCAAGTTGGAACAGACATCACTGACTCTCCTGTGGGTTTTCAAAGGCAGCAAATGACACGAGAGGAGACTGCCCATCCTTCTACAGCATAATAGTATTTTCCTTTTCTTAACTCAGTATTAAATTTACATTTGTAAAACTTAAATGTGTCTTACAACCTGCAAATTGGGATAGTGACATTTTAAACATTATTGGTGTACTTTCAGTTTAGCGTTAGATGTTATTAAGAACAAGACAGAAATGTTTATAGGACATCACTGATGGATAGTCTTTGACGAGAGCCTACATTAGCGCACAAGGTGAAGTAAAACATGTTAAAACATGTTAAATTTACATGTAGACATATCATCCTGGAGGAATTATTACCATCTTGAACAGTTTCTAAAAGGAACAATTGTTCATTCCATAGAAAACGGTGACAAATTTTGCCTTCGAGTCATTTAGGGACGGATACTTAAAAGGACAGTAGCAACAGTGAAGAGCTTGCTCTTAAACTAAGTGACACTGTCAGAAAGGAAACATGGACTGGGTGTCATTCTGTGCCTTCTCTCTCCATCATCAGTGCAAATATAAACACATCTAATCCTCAACGGTACATCTAAACCGGGAAAAATCTGGAATTAATTGCCCAGTATTTTGGTTCCTGCTGCAGCTGTTACAAGTGTTTGATTTGGCGAGGGAAGAGAAAAGGCGCCGCATACCAATTTCGTGAGCCACAGTGAAAGCTGCGTGGAGGCCATCGTCTTCAATCACAGCACAGCTGCGCTCCGGAGAACATATGGTCCCAACGTCTGCCATTCCCAGAGTGTCACATGAATGATGCCCACATAAATCCTGCCCAGGAGAAAGAAAGAAATCATTAAAATCAATTTACATCCAGAAGGAGCCACCAAGGAGAACCACTTCCTCTCCCCAGATGGCAAGACCGGGCTATGTTTATGGTATCACCTGTTCATCTCGGAATGGTCTAATGACAAACTCAAGGCGTGAGGTTTTTCAAGCTACTCCGACGTCCAGGAGCACTAGAGGATGATAGGACTTGATTACATTGAAAAAGACACCACTGAACTATAACTTGCCTATTGCAATAGCAGTGGCAGCCCCAACAAAACTCTAATGCATATATGCAGACCCATCTGTCACAGATCACTTTCACATATGGTCCTGCTTAGGAAAGCCCTAATATTCTTACTCAAATTCATGCTAAATTTATCAGGAGCCTGGCCTAATAAGTTATTTTCCATCACAGTGGCAAACTGCCACTACGTATTTGTGGCAGAATACAAATTTATCAGTAATTTGGATTAGAGAATATATGGTAATAACACAAGCATAATTCCTCAAATGTTCATCTCCCTTCAATTCACAGACCTCTGTTAAAAACTTGCAGAAGTAGTATCTTCAAAAGTTTTATACTCTTACCCTATCATTTACTGTAGGAATTTTCTACTGGAACTTTGTAAGGTTTAAGAAATCTCTTGAAATGAATATAATATTATGTTCATTTGTATGTTAAGTGTATGAATTTTTCTAGTAAAAAGCTTCATTAGATTTTAAGAAATTCACTGAAGAGAATATAATCACATTCTAGAGTTGGCTTTTAAAAAGTATTGATGCATATGAAAGGGATGCCAACATTTTTTAAAACTGAAACAAAGAGAAACTATACAAGACAAAATTTTTGACATGTTGGTGTTGTAAATGATATGTTTTATCTTAAATATTAAGTTAATATTAAGGGACATTAGGAATTTTTGTTTGCTTACAGTTTTATTTAACATTTACAGCATAGTTAAGGCCTGATGGCATAGTAAATAAAATATTAGAATGCAAACTGAAAGGTTGGTGGTTTGAATCATTCTCTGTGACAGAAAGATAAGCAGTCTACTCCCTTAGAGCTATAACCTCAGAAACCTAATAAGAGTGCTACTGTGAGGATATTATGCTGAGTGAAATGTCTCAGTCACAAAAGGACAAATACTACATATTGTTGTAAAATGGTACTGACATCGGGGTTGAGGGGAGACTGAGAAAGATGGGATAAATAATGTATACTACATTGAAACAGATGAAGGAGAAAACAGTTTAAGAGGGATACGTGATTAGGTTTTACTGTTATAACAGGAGTCCAGAACGAAGGCAGCATAGTGGAGTGGACCTAGGGGGAAGTGATTGTAAAACAATGAAAGAATTTTTCTCTTACTTTTCAAAGAGAAGAGTGAATTTGGGGCAGGGGGAGGGGTGGGCAGGGAGAAAAGTGCAACAATGAATGAATGGAAATTCAAAGTCTCTGTAAATTTTC
>NW_006399930.1:1263889-1266434 GCF_000299155.1 Elephantulus edwardii | reverse complement strand
GGAGGGGGAAAAGAGTGCTACCTTGAGTTAGAACTGATTCGATGGCAGTGTTAAGCTGACTTAATAGCAATTAGCAACAACAATCTTTAGACCCTAAAAAGCAGAATATTTTTACAGTAAGAAAGGACTATTAAAAGGTATTGATTACATCTATTAAATTTATCATTTGTTTTTCTATCTTCAAATGAGTTATACCTTTTCTGGTTTATAGTTGCTGTTGTTATTCATTGTTGAATTGATGCTGGAAACATAGATCTAAATCTTGTCCTATCCTGTCATTATGTTGCTGCTGTTATTATGTGTTATCAAGTTGAAACTGACTCAGAGCTGACTCTCTAAGGGATATTCAGAGGCTGTAAACTGCACAGGGCGAGACTGCTTATCTCTCTTGCAGAGCAGTGGTTGGGGTTGTACTACATGCCTTTAGATGCATAGTACCACTCCTTACCATTAGGCCACCAGAGCTCCATATCCTATAAGTTGTTGTGTGCTGTCGAATTGGAACTGATCCGTAACTGACCCTCCACTGGGTTTTCAGAGGCAGTAAAACACATGGGAGTAAACTACCCATCCTATTCCCACAGAGTATCTGGTGCATTTGAACTGCATGTTGTTGGGATTGTAGTGCAGATCTTATAGAAGAAAGTAGAGCTACACCAAAGGTTTTCCAAAGCTGTAATTTTTACAGAAGGAGGCTGCTAAATCTGTCTCTCTTGATGTAGACATAAGGCTTGAACTGTTAACCAATTCTTATTTGAGTGTTTAACCATTACACCACTAGGACTGGAAAAAATATCTATTTTGCGTGTTAAAAACAAAAATGTCCATTTGAAGACTAAGGTGCACTTAACCCAAGCAATGGTATTTTCAATTACATCATATGCATGCAGAAACTGATTAATGAACAAAAGAAACTGAAGAGGAATCAACATCTTTGAATTATACATTTGGAAAGAATATGACATAAACCATGATTGGCAGAAGAACAAATATATTCGTTTTAGAAGAGGTACAGCCAGAAAGTTCCTTACAAGCAACAATGGAAAGACTGTCTCATAGACTTTGGGTCTTTTTTTCAGGAGGGACAATTCCCAGAAGAAAGATACCAAGCTTAGTAAAAGTAGAAGGTAGACAAAAAAAGAACACATTGGATTGGCACCGGAGATGCAACAATAAGCTCAAACACAGCAACAGCTGTGAGGATGGCTCCGGATTAGATAGTGCTTCTGCTGATGCATACAGGGTCTCAATGAGTTGGAACTGACCAGATGGCACCTAACAGCAAACATTTGTTCAACTGTGATATGCAGTCAGAACAATGTGCTATATTTTTAACAGGCTATGTGTTGAGCAAGACCTCGACACACTCTAGACAACTCAGGAACCAATGCCCTAAGTATCAGACCAAGCAAGGTAAAGAATATTGAAAAGATACACTCTCTACTCTTCTTTTCAGTGCATTTTTAGGTCTTTATTTGCTCTGTACCAACGTGGATGAATTACAATGTGGCCAATATGTTATAATTTCAGAAAGCAGAAATGTCAACCAGTAATTTCAGTGAACTAAATCAACATAACCAAAAGCTTCTGAAAGTTTCATGTGTATTCTCATATATCATTTCACAGAAGCCAAATTATAGGCATTAAGAACAAACTCATTACCACCAAGTCCAAAACAACTCATAGCTGACCCTCCAGTGGGTTCTCAGAGGGTGCAAATGACACTGGAGGAGACTGCCCATCTTTCACCCATGGGGTAAGTGATGGATTCAAACTGCCTGGTTGGCTGGCAAATCAGGTCATCCGAATTCCATTAAGAACAAATTAGCTGTTCTTAAAATTGACATTGAAGCATAACTTTTACATAATAATCAGTTGTTGAGGCATTAATATATAGGACAATGCTTTTTTATTCTTATTAATTTCAATAAAGATTTACAGAGATTTTGGATTTGCATTCATTCATTGTTGCACTTCCCCCCAGCCCCCAATCGCTCTTCTCTTTGAAAAGCAAAAGAAAAATTCCTTCATTGGTATATAATCCCCCACCCCGGAGTATATGCCACTCTGCAACCTTCATTCCAGACTCTTACGATAATCACAATGCCCTATAATATATTGTGTTTAAACGGTTCTTTCCCTCATCCCTTTCAATGCAGTATGCATAATTCATCCAGTTTTTCTCATTCTTGCCCCAACCCTGATGTCAGTCCCATTCTACGCTGCATTGAAAAACAAGGAACTCATGGAATATTGTTTAAAATGGGTGACCCTCGAAGACATTATGCTAAGTGAAGTGTCTCAGTCACAAAAGGACAAATACTGCACAGTGCCACTGTTGTAGAATAAGACAATACTTTTAAAAGTCCATTTACTAAAAACTTTTAGTAATGACATGTCAGACAAGGGACTTATATCTAGAATTTATAAAATACTCGAGCACCACAACAAGATAAAGGTGAATAATCCAATTGAAAAATGGGCACAGGATATGAACAGACACTTCACCAAGGAAGACATTCAGATGGCCGACAAGCACATGAAG
>NW_006399930.1:1241905-1263049 GCF_000299155.1 Elephantulus edwardii | reverse complement strand
GTTTGTGCGGGGAGAAGGGTGCAACAATGAATGAATGGAATTCCAAAATCTCTGTAGATGTTCATTGAAATGAAAAATAAACAAACGAAATTTTTAAAAAAAGGAAAAGAAATTAAAAAAGTCCATTTACTTCCCAATCATTTAAATAGGACCATGGGCCCAGAGCATGGCTAAAGTTGAGCTCCTGGATACTGCCGGATTCGTTGTGCCCGTGCATGTGTGCGCACACACATGTGCACCTATCTTGAAACCAAGATTTCTCTTCATCTTCCTAATTTGGATCTCACCATTTTAAATAATAAAATCCAAGAACTACTATTGTGGATTTACTGTGTCTCCAAAAGATATAGTGTCATTCTGACCTCAGTACCTACAACTGTGACCTTGTCTGAAAATAGTCTTTGAAGAGGTTATCAGTTCTGAGTAAGATGGATCTTAATGCTTTTTGATGGCGGATCTTCGTGAAAATACTCAAAGTCAAAGGCATAAAAGAAAGACCATCATCTGGTCCTGCAGCTATAAGCCCAGGAGCACTTAGATTGTCTAGAAATTAAGAGAGAACAATTTCTCTCTCAGAAGGTATCAACACAGCCAGCATTGGATTTGGACTTCCAGGATCCACAAGTAGGAGTCAAGCTAGCTTGCTTGCTTGCTTGTTTATTTATTTGTTTATTTATTTGTTTGTTTGTTTGTTTATTTATTTATTTTAAAGTCACCTACTTTGTGATATTTTGCTATAGTAGCCCCAAGAAATTAAGTCACTGAATTTCTGCTTACTTCACTCGTGCTCCTGTGAAGAACTACAGCATAAAAAGTTGGCCCTCCTTTCCTGAACAGAGTTTAAATTCTTAATATGTCTTTGTTTATTGCTAATCAATTGCTCATTAGAGGCAATCGATCTTCTTGTCATCCTAGAATTGCATTAAAAGCTTCTTGTCTTGTGCCATGGAAAAGTGAGCACGTGACCCAATTATGAGCAAAAGCACTTGTTATTTTTTTTAAACCACATTGATTAAACTCCTTGACTACACAGTCACAATCTATATATCTCTGTACTATCATTACATCAGTTGGCAATCTTTCCATTTTACATATGCAATTTTTAAAATGAGGCCATGATGTCATAGTTTATCCTCACAATTTATAATTAATATGAATACTTGAGTTTCTTTGTGATCCAATGTTCATCCAAATGTATTACAACACATTTATATGAAATCATTCAGAATATATAATTTCACAATAATGTCTATATTCTGATGATGATTCATAACATTACTTAGGAGTTCAAACCTCATTTGACGTTTATTGGGTTTATTTTAAAATTCAGGTATAAGAATTCTATTGGAAACCACTGATATATATTTTTATAACATATGGGTCTGGATGCAGGGAGATAGTGAAGACATGTAAATCTTTTAAAGCAACCAAATGGAGAGTAAGAGAATCCAAAAGTATTGATAAGAGTTTTTCTGCTTGAGTTGGTCAGCATGAATCTGAACATAGTTTAAGTCTTTTGTTGTATTAAAGGTGATTTCTTTTATACAAAATCAGTAGCTTATCGCAGTGGTATAGACAGCAATGTGATGGAGAATTCAGTGAAAATGTTCTGGCCTTAGATGAAGGCTTAACAATATACTTCTAGAAAGTCAGGACTGAAAATTTATGGAGCACAGTGTTACTTGGACACATGGGGAGTCTTAAGGAGTTAGAGCTGGTTTAAGAGTTATAAGAGTATGTTGTTGTTGTTGTTGATTGCTGTTGAGTTGAGCATGACTCATAGTGACTCTATGAAAAAAATGACTTAAGCCCTACTAGAACTATCATCATTTATCAAAGTTCACAGAGTTTCCAGAGGCATGTTGTTTAGGAAGTGGATGCTACTCCTCCTTCCAATAAGAAAATATAAGAGTATGCAGAGGTGTAATTGGTTGCTAGGAGACAGAACTAGGCCACTATATAACTTAAAGGTATACTTGAGATGATCTTTATAACCAAAAATCATTAGACAGACAAGCATTTGACATGTGGCATGCTATGTGGTCTGTTAAAATCCTAGTCAGGCTGTGAGGGGAGAGGCGGCGGAGGCGGCTGCGGCGGGAGTGAAAAAAAAAAAAAAATCCTAGTCAGGCAAAAATCTGTGCTTCATTATAAAATTTAGAGAAACCCAAAGAGTTCTGTGGTTACAGGGGTTCCAAGCACTCATCTGTTAACAAAAGGTAGATAATTAAAAACTACTATCCAATTTATAAGAGAAAGATAAGTCTGTGAAGACTGTTAGTTATTGTTCTTAGGTACCATTGCGTTGAGTACGATGTATAGCAACCCTATGAAGAACAGATCTGAGCCATCCTGTGCCATCCTCACACTTTCTGACACACTGGAGCCCCCTGTGGCAGCAACTATGTCAATTAACCTCGCTGAGAATCTTCCTCTCCTTTGCTAACCCTCTGCCTTTCTGAACATCATGTCCCTCTCCAAGAAATAGCTCCTCTTCACAACATCCCTAAAGTACGAGGCAAAGCTGTATCATCTTTGCCTCCAAAGAGTGCTCTGGCTGCACTTTCTCCAAGACATATTTGTTCTTTGGGCAGTCCATGGGAGGTTCAGTACTCTTCCCCAGATCCATAGCTCAAAGGCATCAAACCTTCTGTCATCCTTATTCATTGTCCATTGTCTTTATGGACTAAATACAATTCATAAAGACTACAGCCTTGGAAACTCTACAAGACAATTCTACCCCATGGATAGAGTTACTACTAGGGTCACTTTTAATCAGAATTGACTTAATGACAATGGATTGATTTTTTAAAATTATTTAATAGTACTCAAAACGAACACTGGTGGCAATGGCTGGAGTGTACAGCTGCTAACAAAAGAATCAGTGGTGTGAACCCATCTATCACACTATGTGGTAAGAATCATGTGACAATCTGCCTTTGTAAAGATTACAACCTAAGGATTGCCTTTATCTTTTCAATCCATATGCAGAATGGATAATCCAGGAGTCTATCCTCTATGAGGAGCAATGTGGCATCAGGATTGAAGACTCATCAATAACCTGCACTATACAGATAACATAATTTTGCTTCCCGAAACTGAGGAGGATCTGAGGCATTTGCTGCAGAAGGACAAGGTCTGCCACCTTCAATATGGATTGAAGCTCAACATCGAGAAAACAAAGATTCTCACCACTGGGCCAATTGGCAGCATCATGACAGATAAGGAAGAGGTTGAGACTGTTAACAATTACAGCTTTCTCAGCTCCACAATCAACACTCTTGGTACCAGCAGCCAGGAAATCAAAGGACACATTCAACTGGGAAAATCTGCTGTCAGGGACCTCTCCAGGGTATAGAGAAGCAACAATGTCAGGCTAGAGACTAAGATGTGCCTCATCTAGGCCATGGTCTTTGCAATCACTTGCTATGCATCAGACAGAAGAAGGATTGATGCCTTCAAGTTGTGGTGCTGGACAAGAATCTTAAAACATACCATGGTCCACCAGGAAAACAAATAGGTCTGTCTTGGAGAGGATTAAACCAAGTTTCTCTTTGGAGGCTAGGATTTTGAAGCTCTTCCTCACATACTTTGGACACGTGGCCAGCAGAGACCAGTCCTGGGAGAAGGACATCATATTCTGAAGGGTGGAGGGACAGCACAGGAGAGGAAGACCCGGGATGAGCTAGATTGATACAGTGACTGGGGCAAGAGGAGTAAATGTAGCGGAGTCAGTAAGAGTGGCTCAGCATAGGGCAGGCTTCAGAACTGTTGCAGGTGACTCAAGGACACATAACAACAACAATAACTTTCATTCACAGAGCTAGATCCCAAGGAGCTAACAAAATATGGTGCCTGAGAAGGAGATGATCAGGAGATGGAACATGTGGGAAAATCTCAGTGCTCTATGCTGGACCAGGAAACATAACCAAGCAAAGACAGATGTGCAAAGTGAAACAAATGACAGGAGCTGAAGGATTGGAGCACAAATGTGCTGAGGGAAGGAGCTAGAGGAAATAGAAATGCTGATAAGAGCATATATCATCATTGCAGCAATAGCAAGCAAAACTAAAGAACACAGCGTGCAGAAAAACCTGGAACTAAACTACAGCAACTCTGTCTTACCGCTACTAATACCTGTTAAGGGTAGTTGTAGGGCTTACAAAGAGTGCAGAGAAGAAAGAGTGTAATTAGGCTTGATATTTCAACCCATGTTATTAAAATCAGCCAATCACTGTCGTCAAATTGGAACTTACTCATAGGTGACCTCTAGCGGGTTTCCAGGGGCTGTGAATCACATCAGAGGAGACTGCTCATTTTTCTCACAAGTAGGAGCTGGTGAATTCCAACTGGCTGTCTTTGGGTTGGCAGCACAATTCCTTACGCACTAGGCTATGAGAGTTCCATATCACTAATTTGTAGTGAAGAGATTAGTGATACAATTAATCTGATACGGTGCAAAATTTTTGTCAGAAGCATTTTATACACAACTACATTTCCCTTTCCTCCACCTTAATAACCCCTCATATCTGTGTGTTCACTTGACTCTTGAAGTGTCATTTGCCTTTCTATCTATATACTAAGAAGAAAACCTATTGCTACTCAATTGATTCTTACCTCTGTGGGCCCAAGCGTATCAGAGTGTAACTATCTGTCATAAGGTATTCAGTGGTCATAATTTGTAAAAAATTAATTACCAGCCCTTCTTCTAGTCTTTTATCAAAGATCCTTTTGGGTAAATCTGAACCTCCAACTTTTTAGTTAATAATTACCATTTAACCATTCCACCATTCAAGTATTCAGTCTTTGGTAACAGTGCCTTGATTTCATATCCTTTCATAAACTACCATTAATTGGATATGTTAGGCCAACAACTAAAATGACCCATGTTATAAAACTGCTATCTATGCTTCTGACCCAATGAAATAATTAAAAAAAAACATGCAGTGTCTCAGTAAATTAGTGGTTAAGTGCTCCAATTGTGGCTTTCCCAATACCTGCCAATTAGAACTCAATTTGTTGCCACTGAGTTACAACCAACTCATAGCTGACTTTCCGGGAGGGTTTGGAAGGGGTAACAGCAAGGGAGGAGACTGCCCATCTTATCCCATTGAGTGTCTGGTAGATTCAAACTACTAGAGAGGGGCCACCTTTGGGTTAACAGTTCATCTCGCTGTCACCAGAACTCCCTAGACCTGAACTGTTGTTTGTTGTTGTTAGGGGTCACCAGGTTGACCGTGACTCACTGTGACTCCGTGAACAACAGATCCAAACTTTGGCTTATGCTCCATCCTCATGGTCTCTGACATACTTAAGCCCACTGTTACAGTCATGTCAATCGACTTTGTTGGAGGTCTTCTCTTTCTATGACCTTCCACCCTTCCTAGTTTGGCATCTTTTCAATGCATGAGCCCCTTCTGACAACATGTCTAAGGTATGCGAGATAATGTTTCACCATTCATGCCTTTAAGGAGCACCCTGGCTGCATTTCCTCCAAGACAGATTTGTTCATTTGGCAGTCCATGGGATATTCACTGCTCTTCTCCAACACCACAGTTGAAGGGTATCACAATTCCTTGGTCATTGTTCAATTTTTAGATGCATTAAAAGCAACTGAAAATACCATATCTTGGAGAAGGTGCACCCTAGTTTTAAAGCGGTATTACTGGTCTTTAGCTTGTCCTTTTGGTAAATTAGTGCAATTTAGTTTGCACTCAGCTGTCAGTTTGCTGTCCTGCATGACACTGTGGTGCTGGAAACTATGCCACCTGTATTTCAAATATGTGCAGGGTCACCCATGACGGGAAGGTTTTAGAGGCATTTCCCAGACCAATACAGACTAAGAAGCAGGAATGGTCCTCCAACTCTGAAATAACAAGCCTCTGAACACCCTAAAAAGAACAGAT
Organism: Elephantulus edwardii; assembly: GCF_000299155.1. Taxonomy (NCBI): domain Eukaryota; kingdom Metazoa; phylum Chordata; class Mammalia; order Macroscelidea; family Macroscelididae; genus Elephantulus; species Elephantulus edwardii. Next base: position 1,257,143 of record NW_006399930.1, on the reverse strand, counting down.
CTTGACCAGATATCATTATCTAGTGGATAAAACAGATTTCAAGAGAGACATAAAGTAGAGGTACTATTGTGAACAATTTGTGGGAGGAGCAAAGAAGTTTAGAATAACTTCCCTTGGGAGGATCAATAAAGACGCTTGAAAGAAGTGCCTGTACCTGGAAGGATAACTTTAGGGTCTGATAGTCTTGGAAGAAATCTACCAAGACATATTAATGAAAACATCAAAGAAAGTATACTCGTTTGAATGTTGTTGCTGTTTTGTGCCTTCAAATCAGAACTGGCTCATAGCTGACCCTCTAGCAGCTTTTCTGAGGCAGTAAATCTTAGAGAGGACAGTGCCCATCCTTCTCCCTCGGAGCAGCTGGTGGATTCGAACCATGTGCCTTTGGAACTACAGTGCAAATTCTTAACACTAAGCCACTAGAAGGCCCTAATGATTTGAATAGTTTTTAAAAAAAAGTCCATCCAAAACCTCAAAATGTGATCTTATTGGAAAGTAGAGTATCAGCGGAGAGGTCTGGTAGCCTAGTGAGAGAACATACGCTGCAATCCCAAAGGCACATGGTTTGAATCGACCAGCTGCTCTGAGAAGGACGGGCAGTATTATCCAGTGCGATTAACTTTCTCTGAAAACCTGCTGAAGGGCCAGCTACGGATTGGTCCCAACTTGATGGTTCACAACAACAACAATAGAGTATTTGCAGATAAAGTCAGTTAAGAATCTTGAAATGATATATTGGATTTATAGTGTATTCTTAATTCAGTAACTAGTGTCTTTTTTTTTTTAAGTGGATGGTTTAGGGACAGATCTATACAGAAAGAGGTTGGTTATGTGAAGACAGGAGATAGTGGAGTGTTGGAAGGCAGCAATCATAGGTATCCAGAAGAGGCAGTGATAGATTCTTCCCTGGAGCCTTCAGAGGAAACATGACCTTGCTGGCGCCACTGAGCCGGTCTACAGGGAGGTTCACTGTTAAACCAAAGGTCAGGCCTCTTTAGTGGTTCAAATCAGAGTTTCAATGATACCAGCAGAGTTCCTCATATTGATTTACTTTTTCTTCTTATTAGTATTACTCTGGTGGCAGAGAACATAAGGAGTTGCAATCCTAACCCAAAGGTGTCAACTCTGTGACAGTTCAAATCCACCAGTGAGAGCGTGAGATGGGTCATCTTCCCAGAACTTTATAGCCTTGATAAGTCACTGGAAGGTCAGCTAGGCGTTAGTTCTGGCTTAATAGCCAATGATTAGTAGTGTGTATTCTTTATAGCTGTTCTTATCAATTTGATCTCATATAAATAGATCTCAAGAGTATAATATTCAAGACAGACATGCATTTTCAAGCACTAGGTTTTACAAGGTAGATAAACTAGGCAGGACACTGTTATATTTAAAATCAAGCATGAGTTTCATAGCAGGTTAAGTGTAATTCTTTTCTTTTACTTACAAACAAACAAAAGCACAAACATGCAACTGCACGGAACTGCTTCAGGAAAAACAAACACTGTGGTAGGGGTACAGGAACTAGACTCTGTCTCTTTGAAGTTGGCCTTGACAAATGTCTTAGTTTCCTTCCAAAAGATACTACGAGTGGAAAAAGATTGCTACAAATTTAGCTGAAGCAGGATAAAGCATACTTTGCACAGATCTACAGAGGATCAAGCAAGTTTTTTATTCTAAGTGAATAAAAGCTAACATAATCTTTATCTCTACTCTGTATTTAGTGGGGAGCACTAGAGGCATAGCCTGCAGGGAGCTGCACTGCTAACAAAAAGCCTTACTTCTCTGGTTTGAATCTACCTGCACCTCCAAAGGAGAAAAATGGAGAATCTCCTCCCATGTGATTTACAGCTTCCAAAAGTTAGTTACGAGTCAGTACTAGTTCTCTGACAGTTAAGAGTATTACTTCCTAAAACTTAGTGATTGTTACGGATTTAAATGTATCTCACAATGAAATAGATATATATTTCAATGATAAATATACTGAAACGTGTTGTCAATCATAACACTTCTTGTTAGTAGCTCTGGTGGTAGAGTGGGCTAAGAGCTAGGCTTCTAAATATAAGACTGGAGATTGGAATCCACCAGAAAAACGAGGCAGTCAGCTCGGGGAGGATTTACAGTCCCAGAAATACTACTGAATCTTTCTACTTCATTCTACAGAGTTGCTTTGATTTGGAATCCACTGGAAGGCAGTGAGTTGGAATTTCTGATAGTTGTGGATAAGGAGACCTGGTGGCACAATGATTAAGCACTCTTTTCCTAAACATAAAGCCAGCTGTGTGAACCCATACAGAAGATCTCCTTCTCTGCTTCTGTAAAGATTACAGCCCAGAAAATGCTATAGAGAAGTTCTAATCTGTAACACGGAGGGGCACTAAATCAAAGAGGACTGAGGGAATCTAAAACCAACAAACAGTGGATGCAATCCCATTTGGGAACAAGAGTCTCTTTACTTCACTATGGAGGGCATTTAAGTGCAGACCTTGCCTTATACAGATCACCACTGAGATGTAAAAAGAGCAAATCAGACACAGAGAAGGAAGAACACCTAAGAACGACTGGCTGATGCCACAGAGAGAGCACCAATGAACCAAGGGAAAGAAGCTGAAGGAGAGTAGGACTTTCCCCAGAGTGAAGAGGGATTGTTCCTTGAGTTGACACACTAGATTGGGAACTTTTTAAACTGTGAGCAGGACTTTCCCCAGGGTGAAGAGGGATTGTTCCTTGAGTTGACACACTAGATTGGGAACTTTTTAAACTGTGAGGAAACAAATTTCTTATTAAAGCCAATAACTTGTAACTTGGAGTGATTCTAATATGGTATCAGAAAGGACTTCTGGTGACCGAGTGGGAAAGGAGTTTTTAAAGAAAATAAAGCCATGATTTTGAGGCATGTTAAACATACACTATGCACTGAAAAAGATAACTCTACTGAACAAAGTAATGGGAGTACTAAGCAGAAAAGAAAGCCTGTGCTTTGGCACTCTCTTCTTCCCTCCAAAATGGATGGATCACTGCAAGCTACTTTATGTATCAAATGTCTCACGTGAGTGTGTTCTCTTTCTCCTTTTCCCCATTATTCCTTAATGCCTGGACTATCACCTAAAACAGCTATCTGGTTCCTCTGACTTCTGTAACTTCACTATTTTTATACTGTGGTCAGTCACCTTCTGAGAACCCCACTTCTCCCAAACTTAAAAACTGTCAGTAGCAGGAGACACATCAACCTTACCCTGCAATTCAAAGTCGTATTGTCTGCAATTCCAGCCTTTCTATTGACCTCTCTGGCCCCTGGTCACCATTCTGTTCACTATTTCCTGCATGTCTCATTAGCACTTTGGCCTCTAAACCTTAGTGCAAACATTCCTTTTGCTATAAAGGATTAATTCATTCACATCCACTTATCTGGATCATTTTTCAACTCCATTTCTGCTTCTCCATTTCTACTGTCAATATCTTGCAAATTCCTCAAAAGATTTAACCCAACCATTTAAGCCAGACCATCAATCTAGAACATGTATGTGATCAATGCTGTTTTCCTGATAATGTTCTTGCCAAGATTTCCCAATGCTTATAATTGATAACTTAAACCCCTTACGGCATGGTGTCCATGGATGCCGCATAAGGTCAAAGTGTTTAGATGGTATTGAAAAAGCTGGAAACTAAAGACCATCCAAGGAGCTTTGATTTCCAGCCTCAGAAGCTTAATGGAAGGCCAACTATGAGTCATCTCTAACTCTAAGGTGATATGTTGAGTTGAGAGCACATCTAGAGTAGCTTTGAAACAAAGACCTGGAAATCCATTTTGGAAAAACCAGTTTTAAAAAATCTTATGGAGCAGTCATATCGACATACACAGGGATTGCCATGAATTAGTCAATATAACAGCAACTAGTATCTATCTTCTGTAATCTGGGTTGATGGTCATCACTTCCAGATAGTCCATCATATGATTAGTAACATTTTACAGAATCACCACCCCACCTTTAGGATGTTGTTGTTACAGTGCCTTCGCATGGGAGCTGAATTAGACTTGACCCTCAAGTGGGATTTTTCAGAAGCTATAAATCTCACAGCAGATTGCCCATCTTTCTTTCTTGGAGCAGCGGGTAGATTCAAATAGCCAAGAGCAGCTCCTTACCTGCTAGGCCACTAGAGCTCTCTACCTAAGCCTGGTAATATGTTGATCCTCTAATACTCTTCTTTTTTATGTGTCCGGCTAACCTTGTACTCTTTACTCAGATGTCGTCAACACAAGGAAGCCATCAGAGCTACCACTTACCCTTCACTCTGTCCAAACACTTCAGAATAAGGATTAGCAGCCATTTCATGTATTTTCATGCCATTTCATGCCACATCATAAAACTCAAAATGCTCTCAGCGATTAATTCCTTCCTTGTTCGTTTTCTTGAAGAAATTATTAGCAGAGAAATTATTTTTTCAGTGTCTGAATCCTACCTCGCCTGCCTATTAGAAATATATTGAATATTCGAACAAATCTTTAGCTTAAAGACCACTGCGAAGGACTACCTTTCTTTATCATTTTCCAGTTGTATTACTGAGAGAAGACTGTCTCTCACTCTTCTCGCATGAATATTCTTTTCTCTCAGTTAAGACAATGGCATGATTGTTGAAAGGACTCAATTTTAAAATGGTTTATGACCATGAATAACCAAACAAAACCTACTGCATTGCATGTACGTCACAGTGATCCTACAGATAAAGTAGAACTGCCCTAAACATTTACCAAGACTTTATATTTTTATTTTCTGGCTGCCATATTTTTTCTTCTACAGAGTGCTGATGAATATGACCCATGGACCTTTTGGTTAGCAGATAGACTCTAACCATTTTGCCACTAGCCACTCACCAGTTGCTTCTTGGAAAAAACCATAGGCAGTCTCTTCACCTAAAAATTTATCGCCATGGCATTAATTGAGGGTCACCATGAGTTAGAACCTACCCAGGGGCAGTGGGTGAGTAGACTGCAGGTCAATTACTTATGAAGTGTTTATTTTTACTATGTTCATGATTTGAACTCAAATATGTAATTAAGTCAGCTAGTCAGGAAGTAAATAAGAAAAATCACCTCAAAAGAAATAAATAAAAGTCATCTCTCTCAACCAGGCTTCCTGTCTTCCTCTGGTGCCTTCTGTAGTCAGAACTCAAAAAGAAGCAAGCTGGCAAAGGAGAAATTATGACTGGCTGTGTCCCTACTTCAGCAACATAAGGCAGAACATAAAAGAAGTTTTAAAGCAGAAAGAGAATTGCCTATTAACTGGCACATAGGTAGGTAATCAATGAGAGCAAATGAAGCTTTTATAGTGCATGATCTATAAGCTGGGATGTGAAATACTTTTCCATTTTGTTATCAAACAGGTGAGGCATTTGTTTCTAAGGAAGAACAAATGTTCTACCAAATGAGTTGCAGCATTTTCCTTCAATAAACTATTTTAAAATAAAAGAGGAAGCCAGGAACAAGGAAAGGATTCTGAAAAGTGAAATGGAATCCTGGGGAGATCAGATTTCTACTGTTTGAAGGCACCAGTGGTGTGAATTTTAGCCTGAGTGCCATTTCAAAATGGAAATGACTTCCGTGCCAGTAAACTGGCTGGCGCTAAATTTCTCTAATTAGAGCAAGGGCAGAGATCTGAGTACAGTACTAACAGTGAAGTGTGTTAGTCTGTGAGATGGATTCCTACCACAATTCTGCTGACTCCCAGACATAAGTTCTCCAAGGTAGTGTCTGCTAGTAAACAGAGGTGAAACATATCTTCACACATTACTTTCATGGCTGCAAAACAAGTAATTTCGGAGAAGACATCTGGACACGAAATTTGAAGTGCTCACAGCTCATCAAAATAGAGGTTTGATGGGTTGGCGTCTGGCTGCTTAGCAACGTACTTCTTACTTTCAAAACAGAGTTGTAAAAGTAGAATGCTGGCGCCAACTCCGGGTATTTCTCATTGAAAAAGAAACAGTCTTGAAATTTTTTTCATTAGGTCCTAAGACATTTGATTTTCATATGATAATGGAAAAAACACAGACCAATTCTCTTCTAGAATCCTGACTCTCACATTCTGAAATATAAAACAGAGATTAACTTTGCATTTTGAGGTATCCTCAAGTGAATGCTGTACAAGGATCCTGGGATATTTTCCTTCACTCCTTAAATATTAAAACCCTTTCAAATTAGGTGCATACAGTCACAGTACATGTGCATTTCAAATACTTGGTTCTTATCAAGCTAGATGTATACAGCAGAAGGCCAACAGCAAACTAAAAGAGATTTAATTTATTAAAGGTATGCTTCTGCTTGGCAAAGAGGTAAGAGGGACAAGTGTAAAATGTTTTTCCATTGTAGACAACTTGAAATATATATATATATATATACAATGAACATTAAAATGTCATTAATTTATTTTCCTTTGCTTTTCAAAAAGAAATCTATTAAAAATATGCTGATATGCTTCTGAACTTGGAAAAAAGGAAATATGAAATACCCAAAGAAAAATGAAATCCAGAAAAAACAGGAGACAGATAATTTAGAATCACTGACTATTTTCCTTTTTTTAAAAAAAATGGGAAGCAATTAAGAAAATTATGGGGCTGGGATTAAGGAGTAATGGGTCTTCTAGGAACTCATATTTATGGATTATGTCTTTGTATTCAAATACGACAGGGGACTATTGAAATGGCCTACTATTTGGAGCAATATGCCTACAATTTTTCTGTTGTTGTTTTTTTCTATCCTTCTTTAGGGAACCTCTTTCCACAAACTCTGCTAAGCATCTTTCTTGGCAGACTCATAAGTAGCAAGGCAAGGAAATCCAAGCATGGAAAATTGCTTCAAAAAGGGGAAAGACTTGGAAAGCAAGTAAGAAATGGATAGTTTTATAAGAGAACCTCATTTCAAACAGGAGTTTACAAAAAGAATGTTCTACCATTTCAAAGACCAATGTTGTCCAGAGAAATGGAAGGGTGGTTTCCAAAAGGTCACTTAGTTACAGGAATGACTTTCCATTGTGCACAGAGCCTCTGCTGCCTGGTCCTCCTAAACTGTTGCCCTCTGCTGTCTTTATTTATATGTGGTTCACATTTCTGTACACTCCATAAGCCACAAGGGTTTCTCTATTCAAAAGATACCAACACTTTGCTTCATACTAGGAGTGCTGTAGTAAAAACAGAAGAACTGAGTAGTAAACTTGTGCAATTCTGAAGGCTCCTGCAATCCATCACTTAATTTCCCATTGGAACCGTTTTTACAAAATATTTCAAAGTTTGAAATTCTCCATCTTTCCTGGATGCATCTCAAACACTTTAAGAATGTGCACTAAAAGAGCAATACTTACCAGCACTGGAAAGGCATGTGGCTAAGACTGCCAGTCAGCAGCGTTGTGTGTGAAAACTGAAGTTCACAACTATGATCAAGCCAGACTCAAAACCAGCCCAGAACTCTTGTGTCTGAATGTCACACGTACATGGTGGTCTAATGATTGTATAAATAAATATTGTGTTCCCAGAGTCTCTGGGCCTATAAAGATCAATTTCATCCTTCCGATTACCATCTTCCTTAAAAAGGGAAAATTCTTGGGAAAACATTCCTTCCTTATGTATTGAGTCTCTGCCCAGACTCTTCCGCACTTATGTTTAGAAACCCAGTCATCCAAAAACCAAATATGTGCTGCTACTGTGGTTGATGAGATGCCTGTGGTGCACTGGTTGACTAGGCAAAGGAGTTGCTAAGGAACTTGTTTGTTCCCTCAGTTCATTAGGTTTCTAAACTTTCTTTGCCATCCCATAACCATTCCTTCCCAGGAACTGAGGTCCCAGCAAGGTGGACCTATAAGAACTCCAGTAGGAAGCCAGATTGAGAAATGAGGCATTTTGAAATTCTTTCCTTCACTTGTGTTGCAAAAGCATGAAATTAATAAATCATGGACATTATACAAAGAAAGGGAGCTCTGTTGGCCTAGTGGCAAGAAGCTGCACTGCAATCCTGAAGTCAAGCAGTTCAAGTTCACCAGCTAGCTGCTCCGTGGGAGAAAGATGGGCTTTCTCATCCTGGAATAACAGCCTCTGAGAGTCAGCTACTGTCGGCTCCAACTCGATGTTACACAACATACAAAGAATTCTAGTCATGGAATCAAAGGGACTACAATGGTTAAGTCATCAACCCATTGTATTAAGTGTTACAATTTTATGTATTTTGGTGCATTGTAGTTTACCCATAATTCCAATGATCATTTTACTTCCTTTATCTCTCCATTTAATCAGGTACATTTCCCCAAGTATTCTGATCCATTCTTTTCATGCTCATACACCTATCCTACCGCACTGTAGAGTGGTTGACAGTTACTTTATGGATTCTCTGATTTTTGCCTAAGCAGATCTATCTTTCCAGACAAGTAATTGCTGCTGGGGCTATCCATCCCCAAGGAATTCACAGAGAAGGAGGGTTGCTAAGTTTGCTGCAAAAAAGCAGTTAAGCAAACCCTTAGTGACAGCCAATTTATGGAAAATGACAATCAGCAAAAGTGTTCCTTCCACCTGCCCCCTAACGACATACTCAGACTGTACCTACCTCTCGAGTAAACAGGATGGCGGCGTCATAGTGTTCTTCGTGGTCGTCCCCTAGTTGATTGTGCTGATGTTGCCACTTGCAAAAGTTCTTGAGTGTGGTTGCCGCGTTCTTGCTCACCTCCAGAGTCTTGTCCTTGTCGCCCAGCACCACTACCTTCACCACGGCCAGTCGGATGTGGTTCTCTATGCTGGCGTGGCTGTACAGGCGGTTGGCGATGGAGGCCAGGGTCAGCAGGTAATGCTGCAGTCCCCGACCATACATCTTCACCATGGACATATCAGCCACCAGGAGCAGCTCCACCTGGCGGGCCCGCGAGATGGAGCGGCGCCTTCGCCGCCACCACGTCTGCGGTCCGGAGACCCCAGTGGGTGAGGGCTCCTTGGCCTCATCCGGGATGTTCATGTTCCGGAAAAGCGAAACTTGCCTGCCCGAGTTGTTCAGGGCGGGGCTGCTGCGCTCGCGGGGTCCAGGAGGAGACCCCCTGGTCTCACAACTAGCACGTGGAGGCAGGGCCTCGAAGCTGAAGCCCTCTCGCGTGTAGACGTGCAAGATCCGCGCAGACTCATCCCCATACACACGATCCTTCTCCGCTTCGGCCCAGGGCCCGCGCAGTAAAGGCTTCAGTGTGTAGCGAGCATGCTTGACCGCGAAGAAGCCGTCCAGACCCCCGCAGAGGTCAAAGACAGCCAGTGAGCGAGGACTGCCGTCCACTGTGCCGCGGTAGTAGCAGTGGCCCCGGTGGCGCCGGGATGCGCTCAGCTTGCCTCCTGTGGGCACGAGGCCAACGGTGCCCACCGCACCATCCTGCTCCAGGTCGAGGAGAAACCTCCGGCCTCCCGCGTAGACGAGGTAGCCCACCTTGCCGCCGCCGGAGTAGAGCTGGTCAATGTTGTGCACGAGGCCGCTGCTCCTGCGCTGCGGCGCCAGGGGGTGCGGGTGACCGGGAAGCCCGGCCCGCTCCTGCGCTTCCTCCTCCCGCCGCCGGTGGGGCAGGGCGGCAGTTGCAGCAGCCGGAGGCAGCAGAGCTTTATCCTGGGCAGGTGCCTCAGTGAGGCCGGCCCCGGCTGGGGGCAGGCGGAGCACACACAGCAGCAGGGACGCCCACCCGAGGAGCATAGTGCGCTGCCCGCTGGGAGGGGCTGCGCGCGACGGAGACTTTATGAGTATTTGTTATTCCTTATGGAAGTTACCGGGGACAGGAGGGGGGATACACACACACACTTGCTTGCAAGGTTGAGTCAAGTGTCGGAAAGGGGGAGGGCCCCCCAGGCAGCAGCGCGAGCCTTTTCGGGCCGCGTTGTCAGCGTGCGAACTTTTTCTTTGTTGGTTTGGAAAATGTTTGGATTCCAGCCCCGGAAAGAGGACTAAGAAAGTAAAAAGGAAAAAGAGCCGGGTGGAGGAGAATCAGCAAATAAGATAAAGGAGGAAAACCCCCAATTCCGACCCCAAACACAACCACGATTGCTGCACCAAGAAAAGTAAGAAAGGCGCAGCGCACCCGGCCGGCAACTGGTGCGCACTGCCTCCCACCCCTTCGCTCTTCCGTACCGGCCGGCTGCAGGGGTTCAAGCTCCGGCACTCACTTCCTTTCTTATTTTGTGGGCTTCCTTGGCTCCGCTGGAACCAGGAGTAAGGGGGAAAAGAGAAGGGGGAAAAGCCATAAAATTTAAAACAAAAAGGCGGGGGTGGCCTGTAGCAAGCCGGTCAGGCGGAGCGGCTGTTTTGCTTCTTCAGATGCAGTGTCTTCCTGCTCGTGGTCATCCCCAGTCAGCCGCTGCGAGCGCAGAGAGCAGCGCGAGCGCTGTGAAGATGCGAGGAGGTGGAACAATGAATTTATAGCGGCATGCCATCCTGCAATGGCAATTTCAACAATTCGTCACTGCACGCTGCCTCTTAAAGGGAGAGCTTCCCCCACCACTCCCACCCTTCCCGGTCCGCGCCTAATCTGATGGGGGAGGGCGGGTTGGGGGGGAGTGTTCGAGGAAAGGGAGGCTGAGAAGGAGGAAGCTACACAGCGAGGTGGAAGGAGGGATCAGAGGAAAGCAGGGGCGGAGGGGGTAACTGGGTAAACAAAAAACAGAAGATTTCCTTGGCCTCTTTTAAAGCCACAGCGGCTCCGGTTCTGTCTGATATTTCACAACCAATCAAGTTGGCTAACACCGGTTTACCTCATCTCCTGAAGGGGTGTTTTGGTGTGCTTTTAAAGTTATTGGGACATTTCAAGTCTCTCCCTGCCTCCTCTGGCGTTCCTAAGTTTCAGTAGGAACTTCCTGCTGCAAGTTTTTCCCATTGGCATGCTGGTGCTCCCAGGCCTCGCAAACCTTGGAACTCCATCCACCAGGATGGGCTTTTCAACTTGAGTGTGTCCCTTGGCCCTGGCGCTCCTTTGTCCTCTCCTAACTTTTCCAGTACCAAGTACCCTGCATTCCCTGGCTTCTGGTGCTTGCCGGCTTTGGGCTGTTGGTGACTAACTTTTCCCGGCCACCAGCAGAGGGGCTGGGCAGCCCCGGACCGCGGGCACTTCCTGACGCGTCGCGTCCTAGCCCTGCAGTGCCACCGGACTGGGTAGCCCGCGGCCTGGGAAATCCGCGCCTTTGTGTGCGAAGAGTGTGCTACTCATCAGTGCCCACAATCTGTCACTTAATCCCAGTGGACTGGAACTTCCGCTGCTTTGAAAAGGCAGAACAGAAGAGAATTAAACCTTGAACTGATTTGCCTTCAAATTTTTCTTTTCAAAAGATTTCAAATCTCCTTTCTTTTCCCTTCTGCTTAAACGCCCTTTATTTGTGTTTGTCTCTCCTAAAATAACCAATCATTGCTCAAGGTTCTGACCTACTACTTGTTGTTTTTGTTGTTGTTGTTGTTGTTATGTGCCATGAAGTCACCTGCAACTCATAGTGACCCTATGTACAATATCCCTGAAACCTGTTCTATCCTGTGCCAATCTTATTGTCTCTGTCACACCAACCCCCATTACACTGTCACTGAATCAATCCACCTCATCATCGAAGGTCTTCCTCTTTTGCACTGCCCTTCAAACCTCCCAAGCATGACAACCCCTCTCCATTCTAAAACATTCCTTTGAAGAGGAAAAAAAGAGCACTTGGGGGGCAATTCTGGGTGAGATTGGTGCTAATTAGTGTTCAGGTGGCATTGTCACTATTAGACAGTTTCTCCAATTTTTTTGTTTCTTCTTATGAACTTGAAGAAAGAACAAAGGAAAATTCACTATCTAATCATGGGCTGACAGTGGTTAGAAGGTTTACTGTACTGCAAGAGTGCCCCTTTGACCCACCCATCATTATTCTTTGGACAAGTTAATAATTGCATAGTGAGACAGTGAATCCCATATGATTAGTACGTTTCTGTTCTTTTCTACATTTATTTAACTTGCAGTGATGCAGAGGATGGCAGGGGCATCCCAGTGGCTAAGGAAATCTAATCTCTTTCTCAATGAGAAACAGGATTTTTCCCAACCTAGCTTAAGGTTCTTCAGTGGTGTCAAACCTCTGAAGGGAATATCAGAATTGTCCAGGAGCCATTTGAAAGGCAAAGAGAATGACTAAATGTTTCACTTAGAAAGTAAATTATGTTAAAACAACTATGAGATATCATCTCACCCCAGTCAAAATAGCAAAATTTAACAGAACAGCAAGCAACAAATGCTGGCGAGGTTGTGGAGAAACTGGAACCCTGGTTCACTGTTGATGGGAGTGTAAAATGGTGCAACCCCTGTGGAAAGCAGTATGGCGCTTTCTCAAAAAGTTGCAAATAGAGATACCATTTGACCCAGCAATTCCACTACTGGGAATATACCCTGAAGAGACCATAGCTGACATCCAAGCAGATATATGCACACCCATGTTTATTGCATCTTTGTTCACAATAGCAAGGAGTTGGAAACAACCTAAGTGCCCATCAACAAACGAATGGCTAGAGATGCTGTGGTATATTCGCACAATGGAATACTATGCTGCATTAAAAAACAAGGAACTCATACAATATTATTCAAAATGGTTGACTCTGGAGAACATTATGCTGAGTGAAATATCCCAGTCACAAAAGGACAAATATTACATGATGCCACTGTTGTAGAATGGGACTGTCCTTGGGGTTGGGGAGAGACTGAGTAAGATGGGTTCAATAATGTATACTGCACTGAAACAGAGGAGGGAGAAAACTGTTTAAAAGGATATATAACTAGGTATTTCTGTCATCACAGCAGACTAGAGCGAGGGCTACATGGTGGAGGGGACCTGGGGGAGGGTTTGTAAAACAATGAAAGAATCTTTTCTTTTACTTTTCCATAATTTTTGACTCATGTACTTATAACTTTTTAGTCAAATTTGTGTCTTCTAGGTTGCAACACCCCCATGATACATCTTCAAGGATATGAACATGTACGGCCAAACACAATAAGAGTGCATCTAAATTCCAAAATCAGTCTCCATAATAGTCTATGTGTTTCCTACTGCCAAAGGGGCCCTTTATAGTAGTGAGAGAAGAGCTTCACCCTGAAACCCACAGCATCCCTTTTCAGCAGGAAGTAGCTAAGAGAATACGCGATCCCCTTTTCCTTATGAATCAGGGTGAAGTCTCTCTTAGGGAGGAGTGATAGGGAATGGCAAAGGACACACCGACAAAAGAGATTAATCAGAACTGACTTTGACAAGCACTGTGGCAATTGGACAATTAAAACAGACATTTGGATGGCGGGGAAGAAGAACAAACTGGGGAGGAGGGGGGAGAGAATGGTGCGGCAATGAAGGAGTGAAAGCCCAGAATCCCTGTGAATGTTCATTGAAACTAATAAAATTTAATAATAATAAAAAAAAGAAAGTAAATTATGTTTGGGGTCTTCCGAACATTCACCAGTCCCTGGTGTTTTCAAAGTACCTGCAAATCTAAGAGGAAATTGCTTTCAATGAGAGTCACACTGCCTTTCTACTTTTAGTGGAAGTCAATACTACCAGCTAAGTACTTTGGGGAAGCAGAGAGATTAAAGATTAGCAGATAAAGAAAAGAGGCAATCTCCTCCCAGGTGAGATTTATAACTTCTGCAAATCCACCGGAAGGTCAGCTATGAGTTTATTCCAAGTTAGCTGCAATGAGTTGTCTGGAGAGATACAGGAGAATAAAGATGACAGAAGAAGAATTGATGTCTTTATGTTGTGGTGCAGAGAAGAGTTTTTAATATAACGGGGACTGTCAAGTGAACAAATTGATCTGTCCTGGAGAAGGTGAAACCAGTTTGCTTGGGTGGATAGAAGGTTAGTGCAGAAGAAGACCCTGGAGGAGATGAGTTGACACAGTGACTAAGACAATGGGGTCAGCAGTGTCAGAGGTGGTGAGAGTAACTTAGGATAGGGCAAGGTTTAGAGCCATTGTTTATACAGTCGCTGTGGGTTGGAGTCAACTGGATGGCACATTGCAAAAAGTTCCAGTGGCCATCTTTATCCTCCCCAAGAACTGTCAGGACTGATGCTACTCATCCGCTTTTCAGTGATCATTGTCTTATCGCTGTAGACAATAATTTTATTAAACAGTTCCAGTGAATAACACTTCAATGTTTTGCCCTAAATACTGTCTCTAAAACATCCTTTGTTTTATTGTTTCATTCCAAAAACTTGGAATGTACCCAAAGCTTACCTTCCAGATGGTTTTCAGGGGCAGTAAACTACAGGAGATGAGATTGCCCACCTTTTTCCTTTGGACTGCCTTTACAGTGCAGCTTCTTACCACTAGATAACCAGAGCTCCCAAAACAACCTGTGTTGTTATGTGCCGTCTATTCGCCTGTGACTCATAGCGACCCTATATATACAACAGCCCTAAACCCTGCTCTATCCTGTGCCAATCTCACTGTCTCTGACATAACTACCCCCATTACCCCAGTCACTGAATCCATCCACTTCATAGAGGGTCTTTCTTTCCTGCACTGTCCCTCCACCCTCCCAATCATGACGTCCTTCTCCAAGGACTGGTCTCTCCTTACAACGTGTCCAAAGTATGTCAGATGAAGCCTCAGAATCTTTGCCTCCAAGGATCTGTCTGGTTTAACCATCTCCAGGATGAACCTGTTTGTTTCCTTAGCAGTTCATGTTATATTTAACACTCTTCTCCAACACCACAGTTCAAAGGCATCAATTCTCCTTCTATCCTCCCTAGACATTGTTCAGCTCTCTGATGCATAGAAAGTGATTGCAAAGACCATGGCCTGTATCAGGTGCACCTTAGTTCTCAGACTAACATCGTTCCTCTTCAGTACTTTGGAGAGATCCCTAACAGCAGACTTTCCCATTGCAATATGTCTTTTAATTTCCTGGGTGCTGGTGCCAAAATTTCCTGAAATTTTTCAATTGGTAATCCATCAATTCCTGGGGTCTTGTTTTTTGCCAATTCCTTCAGAGGAGCTTAAACTTCCTCCTTCATCACCATAGTCTCTTGATGATGTGTTTCACTAAATTCTTTTGTATCAGCCAATTCTTTTCGGTACAGTGACTCTGTATGTTCCTTCCATCTTCTTTTGATTCTTCCTCTACCGAAAAGGTACAGGATTGGAGGTAAACTCATCAACAACCTGTATTATGCAGATGATACAACCTTGCTTGCCGAAACTGAAGAGGACATGAGGCATTTGCTGCAGAAGGTAAAG
>NW_006399930.1:1218195-1234210 GCF_000299155.1 Elephantulus edwardii | reverse complement strand
AGTGACTGAATATTTCCAATGGATGAAAGACAAACTTGATGAATTAAAAGATGTTACAAGCAAAGACCAGGAGGAGTTAAAAGAAACAATGACTGTAGTCTTGAATATAGATTGAAGGTCAACATCAAGAAAACAAAGATTCTCACCATTGGGCCATTAGCAGCTTCATGATGGCCAGTGAAGAGATTGAGATTGTCCATAACTTCAATTTGCTTAGTTCCAGAATCAGCACTCTTGGTGCCAGCAATTAGGAAATCAAAACACAAACTGCATTAGGGAAGTCTGCTGTCAGGGACTTTTCTAGAGTACTGAAGAGCAATGATTTCATTGATTAGTCTGGAGACTAAGGTACACCTTATTCAGGCCATGGTCTCAATTCCTTGCCATGCACCTGAGAGCTGGGCAGTAACTAAGGATGGTAGAAGAAGGTTGGAATTGAATTGTGGAGCTGGAGAAGAGTGTTAAGCATACCGTGGACTGCCAGGAGTACAAAGAGGTCTGAACTGGAGAGGGTGAAACCAGGCTATTCCCCAGAGGCAAGGATTTTGAGGCTCTGCCTCACATATTTTAGACATGTGGCCAGGAAAGACCAGTCCTTGGAGAGGAACATCATGCTTGGCAAATTGGAGGGTCAGCACAGGAGAAGAAGTTCCAGAATGAGATGGATTGACTCAGTGACTGGAGAAATGAGATTAAGCCTGTCAAAGATAATGAGATTAGCTCAGCATAGGGTAGGGTTCAAAGCTAATGTAAACAGAGTCCCTATAATTTGCTGACAACTCGATGACACATAGCAACAAGAGTGGCTAAATTATTAATTACAGTTCCTTTCATTCATAGGCATGACCATTTGCCATACAGTGGTTTCTGGTTCGTGATGACCTAAATGTGTCAGAGTAGGGCTGTCCTCCATATGGTTTTCAAAGGGTAGTTTTTTTGGAAGTAGAAGACCAGATTTTTCTTCTGAGGCTCTTCTAGGTAGAATTGAACTTTTAACCTTTAGCTAACTACTTACCAGACTGATCCCCGTTGTGCAACTTGGGGCGTTAATTTCTTCTTGATGGCATCTTATTTAGCATCTTAGTTAATTCCAGCTAGATTTTATTCCAAATGAAAGCTTTTAGCTCTTAAAAGTACTGTGCTTTTTATATGAACTGAATGTGTCCCTGAATGTTTAAATTGTGCTCTTAAGTTTAATGACACAATGATATTTGTACTTAGATTCCACAAATATTTAGACATATGTTAACAAGCAGATAGAAACAGATAAATCCCTCCAAATGTGCATCATGTACGAAATCAGTTTATTAGAACATTCTGTTCACAGACACAAACCAATGTTATTAAATCATTATATAAATCTGATGAGTCCAAATTCTTAAATATTGTTTCAGAACATTTTTACTTGCATGTAATTCTTATACCCCTCCTTTTGTGAAAGCACCTTGGACACTTTAGAAAATTCACTTAGTAATACTTTTAAAATATTGCTCTAATAGATTTAGATGTGCTGTTGTCTGCTAGAATAATTAATGTTGGTCAGTTTAACGAAGTATTTGCACTGAATACAGTAGCCAAATTTTGTGTTCTTTTTACAAATGGAAATACCTTGACCACCAAATTTTGGCCCAAGTACAAGGGTGTGTTCAACACAGTCAAATGGCTTTCCATAGGCAATGAAACACAGAGAGGCATTCCCCTAGTAGTCTCTGCTTTCACCCAAAATCCATCTCACACTGGCTGTAATGTCCATAGTGCCACAGCCTCTTCTAAATCTAGCTTCCATTTCTGGCAGTTCTCTTGTCAGTATACTGTTCTAATAATTATTGAATAATCTTCAGCAGGATTTTGCTTACATGTTATATTAGTGATATTGTTAGATAATTTCCACACTCTGTTGGAAAGACTCTAATGGTCTACATAAGAATCAAATAGACTACATCTTCAGGGGAAAAAAATCAATAGAGATGCTCAATATTAGTTATGAAAGCTAGGGCAGGTTCTGATTGTGGAACCGAACATCATCTGCTCATATTCAAGTTCAAATTGAAGCCAAAGAAAATCAAATCAAATACACAAGACCAAAGTTTGACCTAGAGTAAATCTCACTAGAATTTAAAAAGCATCTCATGAACAGGTTTGCGGTCTTGAGCACTAATGAGCAAAGATCATATGAGCTGTAGGAGGATATCAAGGATATCATTCATGAAAAACGAAAAAGACATTACAAAGACAGGGGAGAAAGAAAAGACCAAGATAGATGTCAGGAGAGACTCTGAATAATGCACTACAACATCAAAAAGCCGTATTAAAGGGAAGAAATTAAGAAGTTAAGGAGCTGAACAAAAGATTTCAAAGGGATGCTCAAGAAGACAAAGCAACATATTATAATGAAATTCGGAAGGGTTGAGCTGGAATCGGAAAATCCAAAGGACTCTCGCTCAGCCTTTCTTAAGCTGAAGGAACTGAAGAACAAATTTTTTCCTTGAGTTGCAATACTTAAGGATGGTGAAGCAGAGTGCCGAATGATCTAGGAAGCTTCAAAAGAAGATTGGAGACACAGATTTATTATACCAAAAGGAATTGGTTGATACAGAAGAATTTTATGAAACAACATATGATCAAAAGCCTATTGTGATGAAGGAAGAAATTCAAGCTGCTCTGAAGAAATTGGCAAGCAACAAAGCCCCAGTAATTTATGGAATACCAACTGATGTATTTAAGGAAACAGATGCTACCCTGGACACTCACCAGGTTATGCAAAGAAATCTGGAGTATGACTACCTTCCAACTGACTGGAAGAGATCTGTATTTATTTATATTCTAAAAGAAAGGTGAATCAACCATGTGCATAAATTATTGAACAATATCACTGATGTCACATGTAAGTACAGGTTGTGCATGAGCACAATCAACTGCTCTGGGATTCCCATTCTTCTCAATGTCAGCCACCACAACGTGTCATGATCCACATAGTCAAATGCATTTTCACAGTCAATAAAGTACAAATAAACATTATTATGGTATTCCTTACTTTCAACCCAGATCCACCTGACATTAGCAGTGTACCATGTCCTCTTCTAAATTCTACCTGAGCTTTTGGAAGTTCCTTATCTATGTACTGTTCTAGCATTTTTTAATGAGCATTATCAGTATTTTGCTTGCATGTGATATCAAAGATATTGTCCAATAGACTGTCAACAGCTTCATCTTTCTTGGATCCACAATTAGAATGCTTTGTACCAGCACTCAGGAATTGAGACACACTGCTCTGTAGTTCGAGACCTTTCCAAATTATTGAGGAGTAGTGATGTCAGTTTAAAGACTAAGGTGAATCTGATTTGAGGCATAGTCTTTCCAATTACTAGCTATGCATCTGAGACCTGGACAATGAATAAGGATGACAGAAAAAGAATTGATGCCTTTGAGCTATGGTGTTGGAGAAGAACACTGAATATCCCATGGACAGTGAAGAGAAGGAAGAGATGTCTTAGAGAGGGTGCAGCCAGAGTGCTGTTTGAAGGCAAGAATGATGAGGCTTTGCCTCACATACTTTGGGCATATAGCTAGGAAGTGCTATTCCTTGGAAAGGGCTATGATGTTGGGAAGGGTGGAAGGTTGGCAAAGATGAGGAAGATCCTCAATCAGGTGAATTTGTACAGTGACTGCTGTAATGGGCTCTTGTGTGTCAGGAAGTGTGAGGATAGTGCAGGATAGAACAGAGTTCAAATGTTTCAGAGTTCACAGGCTCACTATGAATCATGCTCAACTTGGCAGCACTTAACAACAACAACAGCAACAACACATACAAGTAAGATCTTACTGAAGATTATCTAAAAACAACAGGAACAATGCATCAGCAGAGAACTGCCAGGTGTGCAGGCTGGGTTTAGAAGAGGCCATGACACTTAGGCACATAATAACCAATGCTGGATGGAGCTTGACTGAAAGTAGAGAGTACCAGAGGAATGTCTAACTGTGTTTCATTGATTATGCTAAGGTATATTTGATTGTATGAATCACAACAAATTGTGGCTAATTCTGAGAAGAATGGGGATCTCAGAACATTTAATTTTGCTCATGAGAAAAAATATACTTGGATGAGGAAGTAGAGTCAAAACAGAGCAAGGAAACACTACATGGTTCAGCATCAGGAAAGGTGTGCATAAAGGATGTATCCTAGCTCCATACCTTTTCAATCTATAGGCAGAATAGAAAATTCGGGAGATTGGACTTTATGAAGGCGAATGTGACATTAGGATTGGAGGAAGATTCATAAACAACTTGTTTTATGCAGATAATACAACCTTGCTTTCTGAAACTGAATAAGATATTAGACGTTTGCTGCAGAAGGTCAAGGACTGTAGTCTTCAATATGGATTGAAGCGCAACATCAAGAATATAAAGATTCTCACCACTGGGATAATTAGCAGCTTCAGAAAGGATGGGTAAGATATTTAAATTTTTGATAACTTCAGTTTGCTTGGTTCCACAATCAACACTCTTGGCATCAGTAGTCAGGAAACCAAAAGACAAATCAGGGTCCTCTCTAGAGCACTGAAGAGCAATGATGTCAGTATGGAGATTAAGATGCACTTGATCCAGGGTATGGTCTTCTCAATTTCTTACTATGCGTCTGATATCTGGACAATAATTAAGGATGATGGAAGAAGGATGGATGTCTTTGAGTTGTGGTGCTGGAGTAGAAGGGTTGAATATAACATGGACTGCCAACAAATAGGTCTGACCTGGAAAGAGTGAAACCAATCTGCTTCCTGGAGCCAAGGATCTTGAAGCTATGTCTCACAGCATGGCATGTGTCCAGGAGGGACCAATCCTTTGAGAATGACATTATGCTTTGCAGGTTGGAAGGTCAGCACAGGAGAAGAAGACCCAGAATGAGATGGATTGACTCAGTGACTGGAGAAATGAGATTACGTCTGTTGGAAACGATGGGATTGGCTCAGGATAGGGCAGAGTTCAGAGCTAATGTACATAGAGTTTCTATGAATCGTTGGTGACTCAATGGCACATCACAACAACATAAACACAAATCTCTTCCAGTGAGTTTGCCAGATGGTTTTCATTTACGTTTTTTGGCACAATCTGGTAAGCACATCCAGGACAGCCTCTATGTGTTGAAATATGTCAATTTGTATGTCATCATATCCTGAGCCTTCTTTTTTAAGTCAATGTCTTCAGAACATTGTCAGGGACCTCTTCAAAGTACTGAGGAGCGATGATGTTAGTTTGAAGACTAAGGCAAGCTTGATTATGCCTATGGTCTTTTCAGTCACTTGCTAAGCAGCTGAGAGCTAGACAATGAATAAGGATGACAGGAGAAGAATTGATGCCTTTGTGCTGTGGTGTTGGAAA
The DNA here is from genome assembly GCF_000299155.1 of Elephantulus edwardii. Lineage (NCBI taxonomy): Eukaryota > Metazoa > Chordata > Mammalia > Macroscelidea > Macroscelididae > Elephantulus > Elephantulus edwardii. The sequence continues at coordinate 1,228,834 of NW_006399930.1, read as the reverse complement.
AAACCATGAAATAACCCGTGGACTGCCAAAAGAATAAACACATATATGTTGGGAGTAGTACAGCCAGAATACTCTTGGTACACAAAGATGGCAAAGCTTCATCTCTTATACTTCGGGCATGTTGCTAAGAAACAGTATTCCTTAGAAAGAGACATCATGCTAGGAAGAGTGGAGGGTCAGTGAAAGAGAAGAAGGCCCTCAACAAAATGCATTGACAAGGGACCTGCAGCAATGGGCTCACATTTGTTGGAGTTGATGAGGATGGCACAATATAAAACAAGTTTTAGATCTATTGTTCATAGGGTCACCATGAGTCATGGCTCGATGGCACCTAACAAAAACAAGAAATACAGATTCTGCCTCTTATTTTTTCCAACTAACCATTTTGTGAGGGAGTGCTGGTGGCCTACTGGCAAAAAGCTATACTGCAATCCCACAGGCATGTGGTTCAAGGCCACCAGCTACTCTGTGGGATAAAGATGGGCAATCACCTCTGGTGCAATTAACTGCCCCTGAAAACCTGCTGGAGGGTCAGCTATGAGTTGGTTCTGACTCTATGGTACAGAGCAACAAAAACAAAAACCATTTTAAGTGTTTTTAAATGAGAATTTCCCATTGCATATATAGAGTATGTAATCATAAATACAATTGAAATATAATTTTATATTTCCAATAAGGAAGAGAGTCCTTCTACTACTTTAAATTTTATGTTGAAGACTTCCTTGAAGATCTTAAAAAGCAACTTTCTCTATCTGCAGGTGAGAAACTGATACAAATGTAACTTTCTTTTTTGTTGTTCTTTTTATTGTGATTTTAACAAAAGTTTACAGAAGAGTGAGGAGGGATAGGGACGAAATCCTAGGGTTGTACAATTTGGTAGGTGAAGGGCATAGGCAAAGGAAATGAGAAAGATCCATCAGGGACACAAAAAGACAGGGTAATAGTGGGCATAGTCCAACGGTGACCAATTTCTTTCTTTTTTTTTTACAAATAAGTTATCTTTCATTTGTGGGTTTCTCATTGGGTATGGGGCACAGACACTATGGCTGTTTCATGCTGAACAGGGGAATTGAGATGAAGGGGAAGAGAAGCCTAGTGTAACACTTTACTAGTGGCCTTGGGTTGAAGCCGCATGCCTTGTTGTTCAGTTAAAAATATTTTCCTAATATTTTCTGCCTTCTGGACTGCAAAGTATTTGCCTGAGTCCAGTGAGGGTGGCTGGCTGCACTTTGAGGCTCCATCCACCTTCACTGAGTCCAGTGGGGGTGACTGGCTGAACTCTGAGGCTCCATCCACCTTCACTTTCTTAGCTGGCAGTTATATTTCCCTTTTGTGTCTGGAGAGGGGCTCAGGGTTCAGGTCTGGAACAAGGCTTTGTGGGTTAGAAAGAGGAGGGCTTTGGAAGTGTTACTTACAGATGTACTGGAGGAGGAGACTGAAGAAAGTGTCTTAGATAAAATTCCTCATACACACCCAGTAGCTCTCCCCAGCAACCTGATGGCACTCTCCAGGGGCCTGGTAGCTCTCCTCAGGGGTCAGATGGCTTTCTCCAAGAGCCAGGAAGCACTCCCCAGGGGCTGAATAGCTGTTCCCAGAAGTTGGGTGGCAATCCTCATGGGCCAGATGGCACTCTCCACAATCAAAGCTCTTCTGAGGTCTGAACCTTGTGTCCCAGTGGAGACCAAGGCCAGGGACAGCAATTCTGGCTAGGTGCTGCCATCATTGCTCCCTTCCTCTCCACCAAATGGTCTAATTGTAATTCGAAGTAGGCAGTAGAACAAGCATTCAAACCAAGGTTGTCTGAAGGCTGGCTGGGAAGTGATAGGCTCCATATGATGCTCAGGTTGGTCATCTTTCATCTCCCTCTTCCATAGTAGCAGTAGTCGAGAAATCAAAAGATGTGGTATATTGAGGAAATCTGCGGTTAAGTATCTGGCCAAGGAAATCATCTTCACTGACAGTGAGATGTTCTGCCAGATCTAGTCCTTCACTTCTTGTAGCTCCATGGCACTGCCGCCTCCCTGTTGTCTCTTCCCATGCTGGGGGCCCTCTGCTGCTGGCAATCGCTGTTGTGGCCATTGTGCCGGGTACAGGGCTTAGAACCTGCCGGCCAGTCCACATGAGGAGGTTTCTGGGTCCAACCATGACAGCTCCACAGGGCTATGGCTGACAGCAAGGGGACAGCAGGGCTTACTCATGTTTTTTCAAGAATCTTTGTCTTCTTAATATTGAGCTTCAATCCATATTGAAAACCGGTAGTCAATTGTTTAACTGTCTAGGTATAGGTAAACCACAGGCTGCGGAGGGCCATGGCTGCCCGTTTCAATATTTCTCAGCATGCTTCGGGGCGCCTCATGCTGCCTCCCCACCACTGCCTGAGACAAACATAACTTTGGTGTTGTTAAAAAGTTCTAGTGGTCCAACTCTTCTGAATCATCCTTCATCTCAGATTCAAACTCCTTTGCCCAACTTTCTCCAATGAAGTCACTCGTGGATTTGAGCCCCTCAAGATGTTCAGCCTTTGGTTTAGCAGTGCAACTCGTTACAGACTACACTGCCAGTGCTCTGAATCCTTACGTCTTCTGACTTTTAATGTAATATGCACATTACAAGACCACTAAAAGTCCGTATAATTTGACAAAACCATAATTCTCCTGCACAACTATCAGACTGTTACACTGTGGTGACTTGTTCGTTTCTGCGAAACTGGCATCTGTGTCACTGGTATTTTAAGTCACTCACAATGGAAAGATTTTCAGCCTAGACTATGACTAGTAGAAACAAAGGCCTGGCATTCTGCTTCTGAGAATTAACCACTGTTTGTGTGTGGGGAATCTATGCATCACAACTGGATATTACTTGTTGTAATACAAGAAGATATGACCTCCTAGCTTAGAAGACTCTAAACAATGGCCAACATACCAGTAGTCAATAGACTTAAGTATGCCTTGAGACTGATGCATAGTCAGGCAATGTTTCATTCCTTAATGCCACAATGGTAATCTGATTGACAGAACCTGACAACAAAAGCAGCTGTAATAAGTGATGACTAATGTTTTCAAGGGGCTTTTGGTTCGGAAAAGGAGACAAGTGTACCAATATATATTGGAAATATAAACTGAAAATACAGACATAGAGAAAGAAAGCAAGAGAATAATTCTTAGAGAAGCTCTGAGCTGTGTATTTCCAGCAGAACTTCAGTTCATTCTACAGGTTAGGCATGTCTTTGTAAGTAGTATTTTCTTAAATTTCCATTTGTTAAAGTGTCATTTCCTTTTCCCCTTCAAGCTATGATTTTAATGTTAAGAGAGAGAAAATATCTGACAGTAAAGCATTTGCCTCCAGCCAAACACCTGCTAACTACCTCCCATGGAGGAGAATCACAATCTTCTGACTCTGTGTAGTTTTGCTTCCCCACATCAAGATTCCCTCTCCTTTGTGTCCCACTGTATTTTCAGATTTCTTAGTACAATTTCCCTTGGTAGCACTGAGCATAAATACTGTCACATAGGATCTGCTTCAGTATGTATGCGGCAGAGCATAGGAATGCCATAGAGAATCTGGGTGAACTCTTTCCTTGAATGCCTCTTTGCCATTTAAGTTCTCTGAAAACTTCCCTTCAAAACAGAACATTATATTATGGCTGTTGGGTAAAGAATACATTCAATACTCCAACTTTAATAGGAATCTTCCTTTCTTTTAGAAAGAAGACATACTTTAACAGTCCTCCTTACTTTCCCTAATTGTTGCTTTCCTCTTTAGGTCCTGGGTAATGCAAGTTGTTCATGTGTTTTGAGCTGCTAACTAAAACTCTTGAAAGTTCAAGTCTAACCAAAAAGCACCTGCATGGTACATTCAATACTCTTCTCCAGCACCACAGCTCAAAGGCATCAACTCTCTTTCAACTCTATATCATCCCTGGTCATTGTCCAGCTCTCTAATGCATAGCAAGTAATTGCAAAGACCATGGCCTATATCAGATGCACATTAGTCTCTGGACTGACATCGCTGCTCTTTCAGTACTTGGGAAAGGTCTCTGAGAGCAGACTTTCTCAATACAATTCGTCTTTTAATTTCCTGGCTGCTGGTACCAAGAGTGTTGATTGTAGAGCCAAACAAACTGAAGCTATCAACAATCTCAATGTCTTCATCATCCATCATGATGCTGCCAGTCGGCCCAGTGGTGAGGATATTTTCTTGATGCTGAGCTTCAATCTGTATTTGAAGGCTGAAGTCCTTGACTTTCTGCAGCAAGCGCTTCAGGTCCTCCTTAGTTTCAGCAAGCAGAATTGTGGCATCCACATAACACAGATTGTTTATGAGTCTACCTCCAATCTTGATGCCACACTTCTCCTCATAGAACCCAGCTTTGCGGAAAATCTGTTCTGCATATAGATGGAAAAGATATGGAGATAGGACACATCCTTGATGCACACCTTTCCCAATTTTGAACTAGTGACACATCTTCGACACACACCCCTCCCAATTTTGAATACAGTGCTTCCTTGCTCTGTTCTGATGACTGTCTCCTGATACAAGTATAGGTTTTGCATAAGTGCATTCAAGTGTTCTGGGATTCCCATTCTTCCCTGAGTCTGCCACAGTTTGTTGTGATCCACACAGTCAAAACTGCCTTTGCATAGTCAATGAAACAGATAGACGTTCCTCTAGTATTCCCTGTTTTCAGCTAAGATCCATCTAACATTAGCTATAATATCCCTAGAACCAAAGCCTCTTCTAAACCCAACCTGCATATCTGGCTTTTCTCTGTTTATGTTCTATTCCAGTCGTTTTTGGATAATCTTCAGCAGAATCTTGTTTGCATGTGATATAAATGATACTGTCAGATAATTTCCACACTTTCTTTGGAATGGGAATAAATATAGATTTCTTCCAGCCATTAAGCCAGGTAGTTATCCTCCAAATTTCTTGGCATAACTTGGTGAACACATCCAGGGCAGTATCTGTTTGTTGAAATATGTCATGTGATATGCCATCAATTCCTGGGGCTTTGTGTTTTACCAATTCTTTCAGAGCAACTTTAACTTCTTCCAAGTCTGGCCCTTTTGACTTTCTGACTCCATCTCCTTGCACATGTCATTGTAATACTTTACTTTGTCTTCCCACTCTGCCCTTTGGAATCTTCTTTTCAACTCCTTAATATCTTGTTTTCTTCCCTTTGCTTTGGCTTCTTGGCACTCCAGTGCAATATTTAGAGTTGCTTCTGATATCCACCTTGGTCTTTTCTTCCTCCTCTGTCTTTGTTAAAACCAAAAGGTATACTTCCTGGATGATATTCTTGATATCTTCCCATAGCTGATCTGGTCTTTGTTCATTAATGTCCAAGGCATCCAATCTCTTCCTGAGATTGTTTTGAAATTCAGGTGGGATAGACTTAAGGTCAAATTTTGATTTAGTTTTCCTCAGCTTCAGCTTGAACTTGCATGTGAGTAGTTTAGTTGGTTGTCTGTTCCACAGTCAGCATCTGGCCTAGTTTTCATAGCTGGTGTTGAGCTTCTCCAGCGATTCTTTTCACAGATGTCATCAATCTAATTCCTATGCATACCATAAGGTGAAAAGCATGTGTACAGCCTGAGTTTGTGTTTCTTATAAAATGTATTTGCAATGAATAAGTAATTGATTGTGCAAAAGTCTGTCATTCTATCTCCTGTTTTCATTTCTGTCACCAAGTCCATGTTTTCCAACTGCTGATCCTTATTTTCTGTTCCCAACTTTTGCATTCCTGTCACCCATTATTATTAATGCATCTTGCTCGCATGTTCAGTCGATCTCTGACTGCAAATGTTGGTAGAAATCTTCTATTTCCTCCTCTTTGGCTCTGATTGTTGGTGTATATATTTGAATGATGGTGGCATTATTTTTATTTATTATTATTACTCAGCTGGATTCTACAGAGGTTTGCTCGCTGGTCTGGTGAGCATTAGGGTGTAATGTTGACTCACTAATGGGTGTGAGATGATGTGATTTGACCTCTTACTTAAAAATGCATTTAGTCAGCAATATGGGCTTGAATCCAGTTTGGAAGTGGTCTGCAGCAGCCAGATTCTACAGAGACTTAACAACAACAACCACAAGAGTGCTCTGTTGGCCTAGTGGATAGAAAGTTATGCTACTATGCAAAAGGTGGGTGATTTTAATCTGTGACCAACTGATTTTGGTCAAACACTTTTCTAAGTGGTATAGCACAGGTCTGTCCATTTGCTGTACAGAGGTAACTCATGGTTGCTGTGATGTTGAACACTGTGATACTGATATGTCAAATGCAATAATCGTTACCCATGGTGGACAGTGTTTGATGGAGCTTCCTGATAAAAACAAATTTGGAAGCAGGAGTGTTATCTACTTCCCAAATGGCTCGCCTCCAGAAATACAATGAACTTGGAGAAACATTGAAAGTTATATAAGTGTTCAGGTCTTTTGTTCATGGGGTCGCTATGAGTTGTCTACAACTCGATAGCATTTAACAACAACAACAACAACTATACAACATCATGTCAGAACCAACCCATAGCTATTCTTCCAGTGCGTTTTCAGAGGCAATACACTACACAGGGAGTGTTGGCCCATCTTTCTTTCATGGAGCAGATGGTGGATTCAAACTGTGTGTTATTATGTTCTGTAGAATCAGAAGGGACCCAAAGCTGGTTCTCCAGTCTGTTTTCAAAGGCTGTAAGTCACTGAAAAGGAGATCTTTCTCTCATGGAGCAGTTCTTTAATTCATACCATATGCCTCTGGATTGGCAGCAAAATTCCTTAAGTTACTAGATGGCCAGAGCTCTCATGGCATCTTTTTATTGGTCTATTCTGGGTCTTCTCTATAAGTAAAATCATATGATATTTGTCCTTTTTATGTTTCATGGCTTTATGTTTATTCACACATATTGAATAAACATGTTAATTCAACATGTTTTCAAGCTTATTATCTGTGTTGTTGCATTGAACCATGCATTTCAAAACCGTGATGGACCTGCCCAAGCTCATACGTAATTGCACATGCAACACATAGCATCATATATGTATGTACACGCACACATACATCCATACTCAGATGCTCATTTTTCAAAAATGTTGTTTGGGTGAAAGTTTACAGAATATATTCACTTTCCATTCAACAATTTGTGTGACATCGGTTGTAATCCCCTCAATATAATAGCAGTTTGCCTCTTGGATTCTCCTTTTCTATTCATCGTTTATTCCTGCCTCCTATTTTTTGCCTTCTGAGCTTTGCTTAAGGGCAAAATGCTGCCTTTTGGTCTCATATGGATGACTGTCCTGAGGAATACATTACACAGGGTTCTCATTGTTTCTTTTATAAACCTGCCTATTGTTTGATTGAAAGGTGATTCCCAAGGTGGACGGTGACATTGGTTTCAGGTTTGAAGGTTATCTAAAGACCATCGCCTTAGGGGATCCCAGAGTTTCTGTCAGAAGAGTAAGTCAGGTCTGATTCATGATTTTGAATTTTTTCCTACACTTTTCTTCCTTTATCTAGGACCTTCAGTTGTAACCCTGATCAGAGCAATAAGTAGTGGAAGTCAGACAACAACTAGTTCTTCTAGTCAGAGGGTAGAACCAGGGGACTGGAGAGCAAGGACACCATATGAATGGCTACATATGGCCTCTGCATGAAGGGACTGTCCCCATTATCAGCATCTATAACAGAAAGCAAATTCTAGTGAGGTCAGACAAGCCCCCCCCTCCATGTTCTCACACTTCTTTCTATTAATTCCAGTACCAATCCTACTGTTCTACTGGGTCTGAAATCTATTGCAGTATTTATGTAGACCTCACAGAACAATACTTCCCCATAACAAATTAAGGGATTTATTAGTGAAATTAACAAGTTAGCCAACTCAGGTTGGCAAGAACCCACCCCATCCTACCCCTCAAGATAGCTTATGAAGTGTGCTCATGGGCCTTTTTTCTTTTACACTTCTGGCTTTAAGCCAGTTTTACTAAGCTCTCTTAGCCCTGGTCTACCAGCAAGCTTGGAACAAGACCTCTATCCTCTCGTTAAGCGGTAGCAATTCCAGGCTAGTTCTGGCTCACATGGGATCTCTGGGTTTTAGCTCCTGCAACTCCCCTCCTGTAAGTCCTCATTTTACTGACACAGGAATCTCAGCCCCAAAGAATCCAAGCTTCATTCTGTACTCCTTCTTCCTTGCCAGCAGTGAGATTTCTCTCTGCTGCTGAACCTGCTCAATTTACAACTAATGGAGTGGTGAAAAATAGCCAATCCTCTTGTGGATAGACTAATACACTGTATATGTATATTCTTCCCAATCATGTGGCAAAGTCAAGGGCAATGGCCTGCAAAAGCCATTTGTGAACAGTAGACTCACTGCACCAAAGGAGCCTGTGACTTACTGGATCCTTTAGTCTTTGTACTGTTTCCTTGAATCTTTAATTTTCTTCACTCTTCTTTGCTTAGGAAGAGAAACCAAGATTGTTCTTTAGATTGCAAGTCACAAGCTTTTTAAGAACCCAGTGGCTACTCATCAAAGTAGAATACAAAACATTGTCTTTGTAGATTATGTTGACCTAGATGTTCTGTTCCTTAAGACTACAGTCTTAAACAACGAAACTCATTATTAACTCATTCATTCCCTTTAGGTGTTTGATTATGACTAAGAAGTTTTTATAACTGTATCCTTCTTATGCTCCACTGTATACATGGATATTTTTAGCACATACAAATACGTACGTTATTGTTATGTGTCATCGAGTCACCTGCAACTCATAGTGACCCTATGTACAACAGCTCTGAAACCTTCCCTATCCTGAGCTAGTTTCACTGTCTCTGATACACCAACCCTTATTACCCCAATTCAGTCTATTTCATCCGGGGTCTTCCTTTCCTGCACTGTATCCTCTTTCCACCCTTCTAATCATGATAACCGTCTCCAAGGATTGGCCTCTCCTGGCCATGTGCATGAAATATGTGAGACAAAGCCTCAAAATCCTTGCCTCTTCCAAGAAGCAGCTTAGTTTCATTCTTCCTAGGACAGAACTGTTTGTTCTATTGTCAGTCCATGTTATGTTCTATAGTCTTCTCCACCACCACAACTCAAAGACATTGATCCATCTTCTGTCATCCTTAGTCACTGTCCATCTCTCTGATGCATAGCAAGTAATTACAAAGACCATGACCAGAATTAGGAACACCTTAGTCTCTAGACTGATATCATTACTCTTAAGTATTTTGGAGAGGTCCCTGACAGCGGATTTCCCTAATGCAGTTTGTCTTTTGATTTCTTGACTTTTGGTACCAAGAATGTTGATTGTGGAACCAAACAAATGGAAATTAACTACTTCAATCTCTTCTCCATCTATCATGGTGCTGTCAGTTTGCCCAGTGGTGAGACTCTTTGTTTCCTTGATGTTGAGCTTCAATCCATATTGAAGACTACAGCCCATAGCCTTCTGGAGCAAACACTTTAGGTCCTCTTCCATTTCAGTGAGCAAAGTTGTGTTATTTGCATAACACAGATTGTTGATGAATCTTCCTCTAATCCTGATGTCACATTTCTCCTCATAGAGCCCGGGCTCCTGGATGATATGTTCTGTATATAGATTGAAAATATATGGAGACAGGACACATGTCTGATGCACTCCTTTCCTGATTTTGAAACATACAGTGTTTCCTTGCTCTGTTCTGATGACTGATTCCTAGTTCAAGTATAGATTTCACATAAGCACAATCAAGTGTTCTGGGATCCTTTCCTGGTTCAAGTATAGATTTCACATAAGCACAATCAAGTGTTCTGGGATTCTCATTCTTCCCAAGGTTAACCACAATTTGTTCTGATCCACACAGTCAAATGTCTTTGCACAGTCAATGAAACACAGATAGACACTCAACTGGTACTAACTCTCTGACATTGAGGATAATGTCTCTAGTACCATGGCCTCTTCTAAATCTGGCTTATATTTCTGGTAGTTCTGTGTCAATGGACTGCTCTAGTTGTTTTTGGATAATAGTCAATAGGATTTTGCTTTCAAATGATATTAGTAATACTGTTCTATAACTTCCACACTTTTTAAATGGGTTTGAATATGGACAAATACATATAGAATCTGTAGGGTAGAATCTGCAGAATTTACTTATCATTAGGTATAGTCTTGCCCAACTTTTCCTTCTTATATCTATCCTTCTTGAATGTCTTTAAATTCACTTGTAGAGTATTATTGAGTTACTATAAGACTTTGCATGTAATAGTTACTTCATTATAGCCTATAACTCTTGTGAACCTCCCCATCTCTTTCTTTATTGTGCTGACTTCTGTCTTGCCTTTATTGTCAGCCAAGCTAATTTGTATCTACTCTCTAGTGATTTTTTCTTCCTTTCATCTTTTATCTTAAAAAATCATCAAATATTATTTATTTCTATGTGTAATTTTTTAAACTTTCGATAGTAGTGATCTCACGCAATATTTACTTAAATTTTTTTTATCATTATTTTTAGTGTGTGTACCATCAAATCAGATCTAACTGAGACAGGAGAAGATTGCCCCTCCTTCTCCAGCAGATCATCTGGTGGATTTGAAATACGTGCCTCTGGGATTGCAGTGCAGCTTCTTGCCACTAGGCCACCAGAGCTCCCAAATATTTACTTTTT
>NW_006399930.1:1208372-1218084 GCF_000299155.1 Elephantulus edwardii | reverse complement strand
GTTATTTATTTTAGTCATTTCCATTGAAGTTTATCCATGTTTCATTGATTCATTATTCTTTAATGTTGTGTACTGTTCCATTGTGTGTGTGTGCCATAGTTTTTCATGTGAATAGTACTGTGATGAACTTAGATGTGCATGTCTTTGAATACCATGGCTTCTATTCTTTTGGCATATATAGCGAGTTATGGGATTATTGGATCATGTTGTATTTCTCTTTCTATCTTTGAATAATAGCATTTCTGTACCATTTTTTACTATACCATGTGACTGTACCATTTTATAGTTCTTTTCTGAATAGCATTTACTGTTTTCTGTTTGTTTTTAAAAGTCTGCTTTTACAATACATACATACTTTTTTATTTTTTAATTTTAATGAACATTTACAGAGACTTTGGATTTCCATTAATTCATTGTTGCACTTTTCTCCCTGCTCCTTTAAAGTTTTTTTTTTTTAAAATTAAGTTAAAGTAAGGATGACAATGGATTTATAACTGCTCATGCTAATAACACTATATCATGGCATGGAGGAGGAATAGTGAAACTGTATCCACATTTACAATATTCTTCTTTAAAAAACCATTTATGGAAAATAGGAACTGCATTGGAACATGTATCTCTGGATTGGAAATGATCATATTGTTAATATTTCTAGCCTTAAGTTTAAAAAATTATATTTTTCAAAATTATTTGTTATATAGTTGTTTAAATTTTTCCCTCTTTTAATAACTGGGATCTAGAGGGAAGAGAAAAGACCAGAAAATGGCCAAAATAATTGGGGCAGCTATTGCTGCCGGTTTAGGGCCTGTGTCAGGAAATGGAAATCTTACTCATAAAGACTGCCACCCAAAGGTAATAAAGGAGCTCAGAATTGCTTCCACTGTGGAAAGCTGGGCCACTTCAGTAGACACTGTCACAGATGAGAGCCAGAGATAGGCAAGGGAGTAGAGAGGAAGCTCCCACTCACTTGCTTTAAGAGTGGATCTGAAGGACACTTGGCCAAGGGTGGCCCACATCAGGCCCTCATGGCTGACAGGACTGACAGGCCCCAGCTCCCAGCTGGAAACACAGGAGGATGCTTCAGTGATTTAGATCCTCCCAGAAGAGCTGTGGGTGAGCATTAACGTTACTGGTAAGTATATTATTTTTCTCCTGGACACAAGAGCCTACTATTTGGTCCTAAAAGCCTTCTGAGATCCCAACTCTTCTCTTTTCTTAGTTGTTGGGATTGACTGAAAAACCTCATAGGCAGTTTCTTACTTCACCTCTGCCTTGCATGTGGACTTCTGACCCAGTGGTAGATGGAATTTGGTCCAGGACTTAAGAACAATAATTGACATAGCTGAGCCTCTACATCTTGTGGTTCCTAACCTTTATACTATAATAGACAAAGTGCTAGTCAATAGGCCTTTTATTGTAAGAACTACCTTCCCTCTGTAACTTGATTTGTGCCACTGTAGAACCTCTACTTGGAATATTATTGCTTTTAATTTTTGACTCATGTACTTTTAACTTGTTAGTTAAATTGTGTCTTCTAGGCTGCAACAGTTCCATGGTACATCTTCAAGGATATGAACATGTACGGCTAAGCACAATTGATAACAGTGCATCTAAATTCCAAAATCAATCTCCACGATAGTCTACGTGTTTCCTATTGCCAAAGGGGCCTTTTAGAGTAGTGAGAGATCTTCACCCTGAAACCTACAGCATCCCTTTTCAGCAGGAAGTAGCTAAGAGAATATGCCATTCCCTTTTCCTTATGAATCAGGGTGAAGTCTCTCTCAGGGAGGAGTGATAGGTAATGGCAAGGGACACACTGACAAAGGAGATTAATCAGAACTGGCTTTGACAAGCACTGTGGCAATAGGACAATTAAAACAGACTTTCAAGGGGGGGGGAAATAAAAGAGGAACGAACGGGGTGGAGGGTAGAGAAAATAACGCAACAATGAATGAATAGAAATCCAAAATCTCTGTAAATGTTCATTAAAATTAATAAAATTTAATAAAAACTCACATAAAAAAAGAAAAGTAAAAGAAAAATTCCTTCATTGGTATAAAATTCCCCCCGCCCAATAAACTCCACTATGCAACCTTCATTCTGGACTCTTGTCATAACCATGATACCCAATCATATATTGCTTTTTAACTGCTCTCTCCCTCATCTGCTTCAATGCAATATGCGTAATTTATCCAATTTTTCTCAGTCTCATCCCAGCCCTGATGCCAGTCCCATTCTACAACAGTGGCACTAGGCAGTATTTGTCCTTTTGTGACTGAGATATTTAACTCAGCATAATGTCCTCCAGGGTCACCAATTTTGAATAATATTGCATGAGTTCCTTGTTTTTCAGTGCAGCATAGTATTCAATTGTGTAAATATACCACAGCTTCTCTATGCATTCATTTGTTGATGGGCACTTAGGCTGTTTCCAACTCTTTGCTATTGTGAACAAAGTTGAAATAAACATGGGTGGGCATATATCTGTCTCAGTGGCAGTTACAACCAGGAGAGGAAAAAATAGATGAATGGGACCTTCTTTTTTTTTTTTTGAATGGGACCTTCTAAGAATCAAATCCCTATGCACATCGAAAAACTTCTCCAACCGAGTAAAAAGTAAAGCCACAGATTGGGAAAAAAAATTGGTAATGACATGTCAGATAAGGGACTTATATCTAGAATTTATAAAATACTTGAGCAACACAACAAAATAAAGTTAAATAACCTAATTGAAAAATGGGCACAGGATATGAACAGGCACTTCACCAAAGAAAACATTCAGATGGCCAACAAATACATGAAGAAATGCTCAACATCCCTAGCTCTTAGAGAGATGAAAATCAAGACAACTATGAGATATCATCTCCAGTAAGAATAACAAAATTTAACAGAGAAGCATACATACATACCTTTAACTCACACTTTTCAATAGACTGCTTAAGGGAGGTAAAAGTGCTTGTCATAAGTAAGAATAATAGGTAGGAGATGTACCAATAACCTCCAATACCACAACCTCCCTAATTCACACAAAGAAACTCTCTTGTGATCTGCAAAGTGAAGTTTTAGTCTCCCTACCCCCACCTGGAAAATTTCTTCCTTCTAGATAAAATGGAAAACTCTTTTCTCTGTTATCCATCTAGGCTATATTACAGAACAGTCTAATTGTTGGGATGGGTAACATCTGCATTAGGATCAAGTTTAATGAATGTCATAATAAATAAATTTTTTGAGAATCTAGATTTTCTCTTAAACAGAAATTTTATACTGCATGAAGGTCTTCAAATGAGTAATGTACATATGTATTATTTAAGACATACAGGTGCTATCTGTAAAGTAAAGCCAACATGTCGGTTGTTATACTGACCAGCTGTGAAATGTTGTTTTAGCTTTTCTCACACGATTATACACATATTACTTGCTTTTATTACTTATTCCAGTTCCTTCTTCTCCCTCCCCTACCCGCCCACTTTCCTTCCATTTTCCGGAAGTAATACCAAGAGAAAACCTTACTGGAAACGTGAAAAATCAAGAATTTACAGTGAGCATAATTTGAAACACTTGAAGATTCCTTTCCTTCATGATGGCAAAGTTCAAGCAAAGATTTCAAATTATTTAATGCCTGGTAGTGGGAGTTATTGCTGAAACCTAATTTTCTTTCTCTTTTTTTTTAAGTTTAGAGCTTAATTGTATATTATTCAAATTCCAGAATATCACAGTTTTCCTTGAAACTGTGTCTCCATAGAAAATTTATTTCTTTACTGGGCCATTAAAGTAAGAAGCTGAAATTAGCCTAACCAAAACTAAGCCATGTTGGTCCGTTATGATTTTGCTCACCCCTGGACAGTAATTAAAGGAAGACAGTGGTTACATTGTAAGCAAATGAACTGACCTCATCCACTATACTATGGTGACTGCAAATTTCTTAGATGGTCTCAACAAGAGATATACAGTATGACTTTTATGTGAGTGTTCACAGACTAACATGCACCACTTTAGGTACCTTCAGTTCAAATGTTCCCAGAGATATGGAGGAGCAGTCATTCCTGTTATAATCCCAGATGAAGATAGGGGCTCATAGGAAGGCATTACAAATTTGTCTTTTACTTTTACTTTGAAGGTATCAGTCTTTCTGATAATTCTGCTCCCCTATCATGTTGAATGCTCAAGTGACAATGATATCATGCCTTACTGACAAAAGGAAGAATCTAAGTCCCAGAAGGGAATCCTTTACTTGACAATCACTGTCGAATCTCTCCACTCTTCTCTTTCCACTTGCCCAGGGCTGGACCTGTGTAAATATTTCTTTTCACAACTGAGAAAGTACTCCAATGAGACTAGAACCTCTGGGTTTTTTTGTTTGTTTGTTTGTTTTTTAAACATGTACAGAAGTGATTGAAGCTTCAAGAAGAGGAAATGGTAATTACTCTGTATGACAGTTTGAGAGATTAATCTGGTGTCGATATTTCCTGGGATCCAAATTCTCAATTTTCCTCCTTTTCTTATTTCCTTGAGGACCCTCTTCCCACCCACCTGTATTGTGACTAACTTAGTGTGAGGAACATCAACTGGGAATTGTTCTGTGGCTTTTGAATGTAAAGAGTAGATTGCACCATTGAATCAGCAATACCTCATCAATTCTTAATTTGAGCATAGTTATCCTGAAAAACTGCTTGTAATGTTAGGGCTTTGTTTTTGTAATTACTTCATTTCTTTTTAAAGAAATAAGTACTCATTATACAATTAAGCAGCTAACTTAAAGCAAAACCTCTAAGTACAACCCAGTATTTCTGTCAGTGATTTGTAAGTTTAATCATTAGTGGTGGTGGTCTAAGTATAGAGGGTACAAAGATGTATTTTAAGGTAGAAATTAAAGCGATTATGTTTAAAGGAAATTGATCTACTTATGAACAACTTATGTTCTACATGTGGATAAGAAAACATAGTATGGTGTCTCCAGATTGGCCATCCAATGAAGTTTTTATACTATGAGATAAATAGTTGTAAAAAGGTTTTTAAAAATATAGAAAACGAAGTTGTTATACATGCATGCATATACACAATGACAACAACATGTGATTGTACATTCCCATAGAAATGATGCTGAAGAGAAAATTAAGGGAGTGTCACTTTGGAGACTAACGTGAGTCTGATATGGGCTATGGTCTTTGCAATGACTTTATGCACCAGAGAGTTGGACAATGACTAAGGAGGATAGAAGGAGAATTGATGCCTTTGAGCTGCAGTGCTGGAGAAGAGTATTGAATGTACCCTGGACTGCCAAGAAAACAAGCAGATTCATCCTGGAGAGGGTTAAACCAGGCTTCTTCTTGGAAGCAAGGATTCTGAAGCTTCATCTGACATACTTTGGACATGTTGTAAGGAGGGAGTTGTCCTTGGAGAGGGACTTCATGCTTGGGAGGATGGAGGGATGGCACAGAAGGGGAAGACCCTCTGTGAGGTGGATTGATTCAGTGACTGGGGTAATTGGGATGGGTGTGTCAGAAGCAGTGAGATTGGCACAGGATAGAGCAGGATTTAGGGATGTTGTACATAGGGTCGCTATGAGTTGCAAGTGACTCAACGGCACATAACAACAACAACAATATTTCTACATGGCTCCAGGCAGGTTAAGCAATAGGGAGACAACTAAACTAAGCGCCCCTGTGGTAAATATTGCTTTAAAACTTCAAGAGTTATTATTATTTTTCCACATGTGAAGTCAACAAGCACATTATTTAATTACAGGTTCCTCAAATGTTTTCTCTTATAGAGAAGAACCTCATAGAAAAGAAAAATTACAGCTATACTATGTTCAATAAAAGAAGAAAAGTAAAGAAAAAACGCAACAACCAAGCACCCTCACACTGACTTATTTTGGAAGAAAATGCCTTCCCAAATATTCATCCATGAGGTGGGTAAGCAAACATGAGGATTTAAGGAGGCCAAGGATAATCTGACTCATCCACTTCTGTGGCAAGGCAGCATATTTTGGGATTAAGACTGGCTTCTTGTTTTCTTGTCCTGTCATTTTCCAGCATTTAAGGATGTGAACAAGAATTTGCTGACCATTGATGGACACTTCATTATAAAGAGTGTAAGGCATTGATAACTCTTCCTCCTTTCTTCCCTTTGAGAATGTTTGGAAGTTCTTTGTCTTAAGGTGATATTCTATAATGTTAAAGTGAGTTCTCTATGGTTTGCTGACATATCTATAAAACCGAGACTATATGTGTGTTTTTCCCATGTTTCTGTTGACAAAGAGGGGAAACACCCATCCTATAAAAAGGAATGTATCCTAAACATTTTAGAACTGCTTTACTTTGTTATTGTCAGGTGCCATGGAGTTGATTATGACTCATAGTTATCCTATGAACAACAGATCTGAACCTTATCCTATCCTGTGCCATCCTCATTATCTCTGACAGAGTTGAGTCCACTGCTTCTCTCACCGTGTCAATCCATATCATTGAGGTTGTCCCTCTCTTTTTCTGCCTTTCCACTTTTCCTAGCCTAATGTCCTTTTCCAAGGAAAACTCTGTACTAGCAAAGTGCCAACGTATATGAGATGAACCTTAACCAAACTTAACTTCAAGGTGCACACTGACTACACTTAAATATCTGTTTGTGTTTTTGGCAGTCCATGGAATATTCATTGCCCTTCTCCAATACTAAAACTCAAAGGCATCAATTCTTCTATCATTCTTACTGTCCAAATCTCAGACATATAGAATAGTTGTATAGAAGGAATGATTTGTGTGTTGATAGTTGCTTACAGCTTAGGTATGTATATACTTGCTGTATGTTTTTATTAATGCAACACTTGTCTGTCAGTTTACTGTAATTGGATAACTTGTGGGTTGTTTCGATACTAGAAGCTATGCCAGCAGTGCTTTAAATGCCAGAAGAGTCACCCATAGTGGACAAATTTTAGCAGAGCTCCCATATTAAGACATACTAGGAAGCAAAATTGGAAATCCACCTCTGAAATTTCAGACCTCTGAAATACTATGCACAATACGAGGAGGACCCCCTCTAGCACTTTAAAAATGATTGAAGATCTCAAAATCTTTAGCTTATGTGATATAGATAGATAGAGAGGTAGATAGATAGACATATAGATAGATATAGGCTTAGTAGTAAGGAGTTTTGCTGCCAATGCAAAGGCACACACTTTGAATCCACCAGCGTCTCTGTATGAGTTTTAGAATAAAAATTAATGAGTCAAGCAAATTGAGACACACACAGAAAAAAAATATGTTAGGGCAGATATCAATGAAATGAGGAAAGTAGGAACTCAGGTTAAAGGCCAAAGTCAATTAAAGTAGCTAAGGCCAGACCTTAGCTAATCAAAACCAGGGAACAGACAGCATGATCTTATAGGAAGAACCTAAATGTCTCACAGTTCTTATATAGGCAGGAAAGACAGGACCTTCAGCCTCCCAAGCAACCCAATTAGAATTTCTGGTGCATGAGGGGCTCCTCATGTGGCCAGTGACATCAAGAACAATAGACCAGTAAGAATCACCCACTGTCATTTGAATTTTCCACAAAATCATCCCAGTGGCCCAGACTCAAACTCTAAAGAATGTCCAAATGGGTAACAAGCTAGTTATACTAACCTATAACAGCAGTAGCAAAGTGCCCTCTCCACCCTTTCCTTCCATAGATATGACTCATCTCTCTCTCGAATGTATCTTTGCAATGACGCTCTGGTAGTCTGATAGGTAAGGATTTGTGCTAGAATGCATCTTTGCAAATAAAATTGACTTTATTTTCACACTCAGTCATGTCATCATCTCATCTTTCCTCTTAGCAAGCTGAACTATCTGTCAACAGGTTCCAAAGACTAACCAGGAAGTTGAAAGAAACGAGAATGAAATTCTAACCATTCTCTACTCTACTTTGGTCAACATTATGTTGTTCATTATTTGCCTTTGTGGCCTGCTTCTTATGGGTACTGAAGGGGAAAGAGGTTGTGATATTTTATGGATAAGGGTTGTTGTTGTTGTTAAGTGCCGCTGAGTTGTAGGTGACTCATAGCAACCCTATGAACAGAAGACCTGAACACTTGTATAACTTTCATCCTTTCTCCAGGTTCGTAGGGTTTCCAGAGGCAAGCTATTTACGGAAGTGGAAGGCACTCCTGCTTCCAAGCTTGTTTTAATTGGGTAGCCCCACCAAACACTGTCCAGCATGGGTAACCATTATCACATTATCACATGGGAGGGGGGGTCTAAAGGAAATGGGAAAGATTCAGTGTGAAAAACAGTGTATTCAAACTCTGTAAATAAACCAGTATAAAATAATTTAAACCCCCCCCCCAAAAAAAACCAACCTGCTTCCCCATATAAAGAAGGCTATGCCTTCTTCCAAGACAGATTTGTTTGTTCTGGTATATCCAGTTCAAATGCATCAGTTCTTCCTTACTCATTGTCCAACTTTCACATGCATATAAAACAATAAAAATAAAATGGTTCAGGCACAACTTAGGTGATATTCTTGCTCTCTAGCACATTAAAAAGAGAGATCCTTGATTAGCAGATTTTAAGGTAATTAGACATTTTAAAAAGAGAGATCCTTGATCAGCAGATTTGTAATTAATGTTATCGATGCTTAGTTTCTTGATTGCTACTTTCATTGAATTAGTGGTCCATTTGTGAGGATTTTTGGTTTTTTCATGTTGAAGGTGTAATTACTGAAGTATATAGCCTCTAAGTGTCTCAGTAATTAAATATCATGGGCAGATTTTTTTTTTTCATGGGCAGATTTTTATATCATCTTATGTATATCTAGTTGCGTTTAGGTGAGATACTGCTAGATATTAACATACATAAAAGAAAGGGAAAGCACCAAGTCAAATTTTTCTGAAATCTTGGAAATATATGCTACCCCCGGTAAGTTTGCTAGTCAGTTTCAGTTCTGGAAATTTAACTGAGAACAGAAAGATCTCATTGATACTCAGTAGCGTGAGTATGCTAGTGAACACAAGGTGTTCTTTCTATAGCCACTTGCCAGTAAGACAGATGGATTGCAATATCCAGAGCACTTCATTGAAGATCTGGGATAGCAGAGAGAATTCTCTCAAGAATGGCTAACAAAAACATGAAAAATGCTCCAAATCACTGGCAATAAGAGAGATGCAAATCAAAACCACACTGAGATACCATCTGACACCAGTAGCAGTGCCAAAGTTTAACAGGACAGCAAATAATAAATGTCAAAGATGCAATGGAGAGATAGGAACTCATAAATTGTTGGTGGGATTGTAAAATGGTACAACCACTCTGCAAGGCAGTTTGACACTTCCTTAAAAAGCTGGACATACAAATTCCATATAACCCAGCTATTATACTGCTTGTAATATACTCCGAGAAAATGAGAACTGAGACACAAATGGAGATTTGTACACCAAGTGCATAGCATAATTATTCACCATCATAAAAACATGAAAACATCCCAGACAATTGAATGGATTGAGAAATTGAACCACATCTCAACCACAATTGAATGGATTGAGAAATTATGGTACTTTTACAAAATAAAATATTATGCAGCATGCAGGAGCAATGATTTTGTAGATTACTACTTAACTTGGGAGGAACTGGAGAGCAGTGTGCTGAATGAACTAACTCCTAAGGACAAATACTGTATAAAACCATTATTGAAGAAAGAACATGAGGATCCAAGGGGAGGGGTGGAGAGGGTGGAAACA
>NW_006399930.1:1205665-1207952 GCF_000299155.1 Elephantulus edwardii | reverse complement strand
CCAGACAGCACAGGAGAGCAAGACCCTGGATGAGATGGACTGATTCAGTGACTGGGATAATGCAGTAGGTGTGTCAGAAACAGTAAGATTAGTATATGATAGAGCAGGATTTAGGGCTGTTGTACATAGGGTCGTGATGAGTCAGAGGTACATAACAACAACAACAACAATAGTAATCTACTTAACATATTATTATTGTTAGTTTATAGTAATCTTTAGAAGAATTCTTTACATATAGTTAATATTAAACAGACAACTTGTAGTACTTTACATATGACTAAGGAAAAGAAAACTTCAGGATTCTTACATTGATTTATATACAATTTATAGTTAATGTGGGGTACAGTTTACATATGATGGAGAAAAGACATTTCAGAAAAACAACTGGATCAGCACATTAGCAGAGAACTTCTGGAAGTCCAGGCTGGGCTTGGAAGGGGTCGTGGTACTAGGGATATTGTATCTAATGTTAGATGGGTCTTAGCTGAAAGCAGGGAATACCAGAAGAATATCTATCTGTGTTTCATTGATTATGCAAAGGCATTTGACTGTGTGGATCATAACAAACTGTGGCTGATTCTGAGAAGAATGGGAATCCTAGAACACTTGATTGTGCTAATGAGAAACCTATACTTGGACCAAGAAGCAGTCATCAGAACAGAGCAAGGAAACATTGAATGATTCAAAATTGGGAAGGATGTACTCCAGGGATGTGTCCTGTCTCCATACCTTTCCAACCTGTATGCAGAATAGATTATTAGGGAGGCTGGGCACTCTCAGGAGAAATATGGTGTCAGGATTGGTGGAAGATCTATCAATAATCTGCGTTATGCAGAACCCTGCTTGCTGAAACTGAGGCGGGCCTGAAGTGCTTGCCGCAGAGGGTCAAGGACTGCAGCCTTCAATATGGATTGAGGTTCAATATCAAGAAGACAAAGTTTCTCACCACTGGACCAATTGGCAGCATCAGGATGGATGGTGAAGTGACTGAGATTGTTCACAGCTTTAGTTTGCTTTGGCTCCACAGTCAACACTCTTGGCACCAGCAGCCAGAAAATTAAAAGATGTATTACCATGGGAAAGTCTGCTGTTAGGGCCCTCTCCAAAGTACTGAAGAGCAATGGTGTCTCTCTGGAGACTAAGGTGCATCTGATACAAGCCATGGTCTTTGCTATCACTTGTTATGCATCAGAGAGTTGGACAATGACTAGGGAGGCTAGAAGGAGAATTGATGCCTTGGAGCTGTGGTGCTGGAGAAGAGTATTGAATGTACCATGGACTGCTAGGAAAACAAACAGATTCAACCTGGAGAGGGTTAAACCAGGCTACTCCTTGGAGACAAGGATTCTGAGGCTCTATCTAACATACTTTGAACATGTTCTAAGGAGGGACTGGTCCTTGGAGAGGGACATCATGCTTGGTAGGGTGGAGGCACAGCGCAGGAGGAAGACCCTCTATGAGGTGGATTGATTCAGTGACAGCGGTAATCTGGATGGGTGTATCAGAGAAGGTGCGATTGGCACATTGCAGGGCAGAGTTTAGGGCCATTGTACATAGGTTCACTATAAGTCGAAAGTGACTTGATGGCACATAACAACAACAACAACAATAAACAGACAGTTTAAGGTAATCTGTATGACAATAGAAAAGTTAAAACAGGAACTGAGGACAAAACAGTGATTAATTACTATTAACTAGAAGATTCAACTAGTTTTGCAGACTGAAAATCCAGGATGTCAAGTTTTTAGAGGTATGCTAAGTGTTTCATTATCTGGAACTTATAAATACTACTCTATCTTATACCACCTGTGCTATTTCCCATAGAGTCTGAAACAAAACTGACTCTCCTGCAGGTTTTCAGAGGCAGTTAATAGCATGGAAGGAGATTGCCTGTCCTTCCATGGAGCAGCTGGTAGCCTGTGTGTGTGTGTGTGTGTGTGTGTGTGTGTGTGTGTGTGTTTGGTGTTATTGTTAAGTATCGTTGAGTCATAGACGACTCATCATAGCAACCCTATGAATGAAAGTCCTTAAAGCTTGGGTGACTTTCATCTTTTCTTCAGGTTCAAAGGATTTCTGGGGCAAGCTTTTCACAGAAGTGGATGCCACTCCTACTTCCAAGCCCGTTTTAATCAGGGACCTCCACCAAATACCATGGGTAACCATCATCACATTTGATATATCAGTGTAACAGTGTTCAGTTAACCTCTGTATGGCACATGGACACAATGGACACATCACAGCTATGCGACCTTTGGCTTGTATATATCACAAATATAAGTAAATATAT
>NW_006399930.1:1202588-1205565 GCF_000299155.1 Elephantulus edwardii | reverse complement strand
ATCTCACAAATATAAGTGTGTATATATCTCACAAATATACTTATAAACTGAAAAATACAACATTTTCTAGTATATAAATTGAAAAAAATCTACTTAGGCACTAGTTTGAGAGGCTAGGAAGACAAACTATGAATTCCATGAACCTGTGCTTGGATATTAGCTTCACCTTTACTTGCTGTCTGACCTTGCATGTATTACTCACAGTTTCAAAGCTTTTGGTTTCCCTAACTTCAAAATAAGCATCATAAAAGAATGTCTGCAATGACTGAATCACTGAATTAAAACTTAGAACAATACCTGGCACATTACAAATGCTTGTTTTTGTTATATGCTGCCGAGTCTCCTGGAACTCAGAACAACTCTCAGCAAAGCTCTGAAGCTTGCCCTGTCCTAAGTCAGTCTCACTGACTGACACTACAACCCCAATTGCCCCAAATACTGTATCAATCCATCTTATCTGGGATTTTACTTTCCTGCTGTCCCTCCTGATGTCTTTTATTTGTCTAGAAAGGAAACTTTTACTTCGTAATGTTCTTTGGTTTCTGATAGTGATAAAGCGTTTAGACTTTAAGGATTACCATTGGAAAAGCTGTTGAATGACCTAATGCAGTGATAGGATTTGCAGCGGAAAATTGGATGACTTGGACGTAAGGCTCCTTTCTTGAGTTGGGAAGTGAATGGGAACCTGTTAGCCAAGGGAGTGGCTTGAACTGGAACTCATTCCAATGAGTATCAATGAGATCTCTCTGTTCTCAAGTAAGTTTCCAGAACTGAAGTTGACTAGCAAACTCACTAAGAGATATGTGTTTCCAAAACTTCAGAAAAATTTCCCTTCAATGATTTTTCTTTCTTTTTTGATGTGTCTGTATTTTCAAGTACAACTAGATGTAATTGCTCTGTGGGAGAGAAAGGGAATTACTAGATTGAAAAATGGGGAACTAATGTTGCTGAAGGTTAAGGGAGGAAAAATAGAGAGTTATAAGGATTCTAGAGACCTTTTCAATGAAACCAAATGAAAATAATAATAATTATTCTTCCTCCTCCTCCTCCTCCTAAGCAAGTGAGAATTGATCCAGGCTCAGTTGGATGAACAAAGAGGGCTGTGAGCTTGTGGTTTTATTAGAAGAAAGAAGAGTCAGAAATTTAAGTGGCATGTGGAAAATAAGTCTTCAAACAATTTCAAACTCATTGTCATCAATTTGGAACCAACTCACAGCTGATCCTTTAGTAGGTTTTTTGCAGGCTGTAAATCGCATGGGAAGATGTTGCTTTTCTTTTTCTCTTGGAGCCTCTGGTGAATTTGAACATTCAGAAAGATTCCACTTTTGGACTAGCAGCACAACTCTCTAGGGACTAAAACACAAGAGCTCCCTGTGAATAATGAGGCAACGTCAAGGTAAACTCTGGTGACCTAGTTCATAGAGAACTGCAAGGCTAATCCAAAGACTGTCTTTCTGATGGTTTGAGTCCACCAGCTGTGCTGTAGAAAAAGATGAGCACACTCCTCCTGTGGGATTTACTGCCTAGGAATCCCAAGGGTTGATTCTGACTAGAAAGTAATAGAGGAGAGAGAAGATAAATAACCAAAACCAAAACACTTTAATGTTAAATGGAAAACTGAACTAGTCAAACTGGAAGGAATAAGAAACCAGGTTTTGTGAATTGTGATGGCATTCTGGTTTAGAAAATGAGTAAGGTTGAATGACTATGTTATTGTTAACTGCTATAAAGTTGACTACAATTTATAGCAACTCTATGAACAACAGAATGAAACCATGCATGAACAACAGAACCTATACTATTTTCTATCCTGTGTTGTCCTTATAATTTCTGATATATTTGATCCCATTGAAGTGGCCACTGTGTCATTGAAGGTCTTGCTATACAAGTAGCCAAATTCAGACTCAATATTTAGTACAAGGTCTATGTGATCATGGTTTGTCCCTAAATCTGATTGGAAATTACTTTGTTTTTCCCCCTTTGGTAGGCAACCCACTAAGTTGTAAAGGAAGTAAAGCCCAGGTAAGGCATGACCATATTGTTGTTGGTAGGTAGTGTCATGCCCAGTATGACTTGTATCAACCCTGTGAATACCAGATCTGAACTCTGTTCTATCCTATGCCATCCTCACCATTTCTGACAAATTTGAGCCCATTTCTGCAGTCACTATCTTGACCATCTTGTCAAGGATCTTCCTTTCCTTCACTATCCCTCCACCGTTCCAAGCATAATGTCACGAGCTTTGTCATCCTTGCCTCCGAGGAGCACTCTGGCTGCAATTTCTTCAAGAAATATCTCTTTGTTTTGGTAGTCAGTGGGATATTCAGTACTCTTCTCCAACATCACAGCTCAAAGGAATCAATTTTTCTTCTATAAATCTATATTCTGGCATGGCCACAAGGACCTCAAAGTCCAAGGTCACAGTTTTGTTTTGTTTTTTTCCAAAGAAGAAGCTTAGAAGAGGAGATTTGACCAGATGTAGGTGTGGCAAAAGGAAATTCCTAGAAAGTACTGCAGCCAAAGCTATGGACTGTGTAATGTGTGTCAAAAAGATTACTCCCAGTTTTCTCATGCTCTAATAAATTCAATGAGGTACTTGTCTTAACTACAGGTGGTTCCTCACTTATAGCAATTTAACTTATAATGATGAGTCACACACTAAGTGTTCTGCCAGTTACTTGGAGCCTTGAGCAAGCCACACACAGCTACACTATTGGCACTGTGTGCTTTCTGACACACACCAAGTTCTAAGCTTCTGTGGCCTGGGTCCTTGACTTCATGTGGCATTCTCATATCCTGTCCAGCTTCCTTTGGGGTTCACTTTGGCACTGGTCTCAAATGTTACCTGTTATAACCAGTATGATGACATAGGAAACCTTACTTAGAGCTTTGCTATTTGCTTTTGCATATGTTCTTTCATTTTCTGCTATCACTATTAACCAAACAGTAAATGAGCACTTACTGTGGGACAATCACT
>NW_006399930.1:1199135-1201686 GCF_000299155.1 Elephantulus edwardii | reverse complement strand
TTATATCTCCGACACACCTATACCCATTACCCTAGTGACTGAATCAATCTATCTCATCGAGAGTTTTTCTCTCCTGTGTTGTCCCTCCACCCTCCCAAGCATGACGTCCCTCCTTGTAACATGCTCAAAATATGTCAGACGAAGCTTCAGAATCCTTGCTTCCAAGATTAACTAACCTATTTTGATTGTAATTATGTGGAAACGTTAATGTTAACTTAAGCCATTTATTTATAACCCACATGACTATTAGTTATACAAGTAAATAACAAAACAAACAAACAAAAAACTTCTTTATAATTGTTAAGCATTAAATAACACCATAGTGGGGAGGGGAAAATAAAAGACAGTCTTTGAAAGGAAAAAAAAGTCTTCTTTTTAAATCTTAATGCCTTTGAGCTGTGACACTGGAGAAGGGTATTTAATATATGATGGACTGCTAGGAGAACAAACAGGTTCATCCTAGGGAGGGTCAAAGCAGGCTGGTTCTTGGAGGCAAGGATTCTAAAGCTTCGTCTGACATACTTTGGGCTTGTTGCAAGGGGAGACCAGTCCCTGGAGAGGGACTTCATGCTTAAGAGTGGGAGGAACAGTGCAAGAGAGGAAGACACTCTATGAAGTGGATTGACTCAATGACTGAAGTAATGGGGGGTGGGGGGAGTAGGTGTTTCAGAAACAGTAAGGTTGGCTCAGGATAGAGCATGGTTCAGAGTGTAGTACATAGGCTTGCTATGAGTTGCAAGTGACTAGTCAGTACATAACAGAAAAACAGTGTCACTCTCTCACTAATTTTTTTCTCACTAATTGCTAGAACTGCTGTAGAATCTAGATAGCTGACCCTTTAGTAGGTTTCGAGGCTGTAAATAACAGGAGGAAAATTATCCAGTTTTTCTTTAGAGATGTTGCTGGTGGATCTGAGCAGCCCGAGAAATGTGGCCTTCAGATTAGCAGCACAACTCTCTAAGGACTGTCACAAAGTGATGTTAACTGCTGTCGAGTCCAGTACGTCATGTGAAGGTTGGTTGCCAGGGTATGATTTATTACTTCTGAAAATGCACTAAGGATTTATCAACTATGAGAGGTCTGTTCCAACTGGATGGTACACAGCAATAAGCTTTCACGGAAGGTGCTCTTGCGACACGGTCTGTAGAGAGTTCACTGCTAACCCAATGACTGTGCATTCAGTTGTTTGAATCCACTAGTAGCTCCACAGGAGGAAGATAGGCAGCCTCCCTGTTTGGCCGTTTACGGTCTCAGAAACACAATGAAAGGTCACTGCGAGTTGGTACCATCTCGATGGGACATGAGACATGAGTTTAAAACTGTTTTTCAATCTTTCAGAAGTGGATCATGGGGCTTGGCTTTTTACAGTGCCATCAATTTTTCAGCCAACAGTTAAATGCTTCACTGTGCTGGCCAGGGACATCTAGGTATGGATGGAGTGAAATTTATCTCAACATTTATTTTTTACTTTTTTTAAATACAGGGAGATTGTCCTTGTCAAGGACATCTCTTTTTGATGAGTCTGATGGGCTATCATTAAGAGATGTGAAGGAAGTGTTTTCTGAGGTCTGCTTGCTCTCCAGCAAACCCCTTGCGTAATCATATTACCTTTGTGATTTTTCATGGTCATTAGTCTTGCAGGAAAAAAACCCAAAAACCCAACCAAACGAAACTGAGGCTATGCACTTCTCATTCTGGCAACCTTCCTTGATGTACATTTTTCTATGCCTGTATTAAATTAAATGATAAAGCTAAAAGCTCCTTAGTCCTAAAAACCATTTTTATCCACTTTTATCATTTGATTTAAATAGTAGGGCTGGCAGAAGAGAATCTTTTTTGTCTTGGTCAGAGTTGTAAAATTTAAATGTATGCAAACAGATCTCTCTCTCTCTCTCTCCATGCTTCTTCTCACTACTGGGGTTATTTATTTTAGGAAACACTTTTTTCCTTCCTTCAACTTTTTTTTCTTTTAATTTGAGTTAAGATTTACAAATCATAATGAACAGAGCGTGTTTGTTTATATAATACACACAGAGAGCACATTTTTATCCTCCACTTTTAAGAAATCGATTTGTATACAACCACCCTTACTCACTACACTGTATCTAAGTAATTTTTGCTCACACAGTCCTCATACACACTGCACTTCAAATAATTAACTAGGATTTATCATCTATAACATAGACATTTTATAACATTGATTGCCATTGATAAATGAAATTAATTAATTGCAATATCTAATCAACTCTAGAAAGCATATGGTTTGAATCCACCAGCTTCTCTGTGGGAAAAATACAATCTCCTGCAGCGTGATTTACTGCCTCTGAAAACCTGTTAAATGGTCAGCTATGTGTTGATTCCAGCTTGATGGTGGTGGTGGTTGTTGTTATGTGCCATCGAGTTGCCTACGACTAATAGCGACCCTATGTACAATAGCCCTAAACCCTGCTCTATCCTTTGCCAGTCTCATTATCCCTAACACACCTATACCCATTACCCTAGTGATTGAATCACTTTATCTCATCGAGAGTCTTCCTTTCCTGTGTTATCC
>NW_006399930.1:1196552-1198790 GCF_000299155.1 Elephantulus edwardii | reverse complement strand
TTTCCGAATTAGTCTTTTAATTTCCTGGCTGCTGGTACTAAGAGTATTGATTATAGAGCCAAGCAAACTGAAGCTGCAAATAATCTTAATATCTTTATAATCTATCATGATGCTGTCAGTCACCCCAGTGGTGAAAATCTTTGTTTTCTTTATGTTGAGCTTCAATCCTTATTGTAGGCTGCACTCCTTTACTTTCTGCAGCAAGCACCCAAGTTGTGCTAAGAAATCTGGAGGATGACAACCTGGCCAACTAACTGGAAGAGATCTATATTTCTTCCCATTCTAAAGAAAGGTGATCCGACAGAGTGTGGGAATTACTGAACAGTATCACTGATATCACACACAAGCAAGATTCTGCTGAAGATTATCCAAAATTGCGTAGAACAGCACATCAGCAGAGAATGGCCTGAAGCGCAGGCTAGATTTAGAAGAGGCTGTGGCACTAGGGATATTATAACTAATGTAAGATGGATCTTGGCTGAAAGCAGGTAATACCAGAGGAATGTCTATCTGTCTTTCATTGACTATGCAAAGGCATTTGACTGTGTGGATCACAGCAAACTATGATTGAATCTGAGAAGAATGTGAATCCCAGAACACATGATTGTGCTTATGTGAAACCTATATTTGGACCAGGAAGCAGCTGTCAGAACAGAGCAAGGAAACACTTCATGGTTCAAAATTGGAAAGGGTGTGTGTCAGGATGTGTCTTATCTCCATACCTCTTCAATCTATATGCAGAACAAATTATCTGGGAGACTTGGCTCTATAAGGAGAAGTGTGCCATCAGGATTGGAGGTAGACTCATCAACAATCTGCGTTATGCAGATGATACAATCCTGCTTGCTGAACTGAAGAAGACTTGATGGTACATAATAAAAACAATCAACCCTAGGGAACTCTGGTAGTTTAGTGGTAATGAGTCATGATGTCAACCTAAAGGAATGTAATTTTGATTCATCAGCTGCTGTAACAAAGATGGGTAATATGTTTCCATGAAATGTACTGCCTTTGAAAACCTGCTAGAGGGTCAGCTATGAGTCAGTTCTGACTCAACAGTTTATAGTAACAATAATAATAAACTTTTACTGTTTATTGGATTTTTCTTCACCCAATCTATCTATCCATTAAATTTTACTAAAATGAAATAAAGCAAAAAAAGAAGAAATTATTATTAGAAAAGATTTATTCATATGACTTTTCAAGTTGTTGAGTTGTGATGTCAGTCTGAGGACTAAGGTGCCTCTCTGATTCAGGCCATAGTCTTTCTGATTACCAGCTATGCATCCAAGATCTGGACAGCGAATAAGGATGACAGAAGGAAAATTGGTGCCTTTGGGCTGTCGTGTTGGAGAAAAGCACCGAGCACCCCATCAATGGCCAGGGGGACGAACAGATATATCTTGGAGATGGTTCAGCTAGAGTGCTCTTTGGAGGGAAGAATGATGAGGCTTCACCTCACACATTTTGGACATATTGGTAGGAGGTGCAATTCCTTAGAGAAGGACATGATGTTGGGAAGGGTGGATGGTCGGTGAAGGAGAGGAAGGCCCTCAGCCAGGTGGACTGAGATGATGACTGCTCCAATAGGCTCTTGTGTGTCAGGAAGTGTGAAGATGACACAGGATAGAACAGGGTTCAGATCTTTTGTTCTTTGGGTCACTATGAGTTGTACTTGACTTGATGGCACCTAATAACAACAACAACAAAAAGAAGAAGTTGCATTTATATAAGATTGGAGAGAAATTGCAGGAAAAGAATTAATAACCTAGAAAAAAAATACCAAAATCTTTGTTGTTAGTCAATTTCCCTTGAAAGCAATTCTGTAGGACAGATTTGAATTGCAAGGCTCTAAATCTTAAAGGTTGAAAATCTTAAAGGTTGCAAGCTGACTTATCTTTCTCCCACAGAGTGATTGTTTGATTTGACTAGCCAACATTTTAAAAACCAGCTAAGTATTTGACCAAACACCGTTGTTGTTATTGTTATGTGCCATCGAGTTGCTTGCGACTCATAGCGACTATGTACAAGAGCTCTAAATGCTGTTCTATGCTGTGCCAACCTAGCCATCTCAACGCACTTATTCTCACCACTCCGGTCACAAAATCTATCCATCTCATTGAAGGTCTTCCTCTCCTTTGCCGCCCCTCCATGCTGCCAAACATGATGTCCCTCTCCAAGGACCAGTCCCTCCTTGCAACATGCCCAAAGTATGTCAGATGAAGCTTCAGAACCCTT
>NW_006399930.1:1191953-1196182 GCF_000299155.1 Elephantulus edwardii | reverse complement strand
TGTTTTCTTGATGTTGAGCTTCAGTCCATATAGGACCATACACTACTTGAGCTTTTTAACCATCCAGTATAACACATTAATAATAAAACAATTATTATTTTTACTTACTTAATTCCCGCTTTTAAATAAATATTTGGTAATGAAAAAAATTCATCAATGACATTTTTATCCATGTATAGTGCACATGTAAAAAAAAAGTGGTGTAAAGTCTTTACCCACAGATTTCTTGTTTCAGTAGCAACAGTTTTAAGGTATTTTAGCTGCTTTATTCATTCTTAAAATAATTTCTTTTATATTGCTAAGTTAGATGATGACAATGCTACTTGGTGTTTTATCAGTTTTAGCCATGATACACTGGTCTTACTTGCTTTCTTCATTTATAGCCAGTAGAGTGTTGAAGAGGAAAATGAATTTATTTAAGTATTTTAATTATCCACAAAACTAAATATTAAGTATTAAAAGCCTGATTCAAGCTGCAAAGGTGTACCAAAATCTGTTCTACTGTAATTTTATACCATTGAATCAGTTATAACTCTTAAAAACCCTATGTAGGACAGAACAGACCACTGCCTGGTCTTGAACTATTGTCATAATCATTACTGTGTTTGGAGTTTTAGCTCATTTTTGCAGCTACTGTGTCAATCCATCTTGTTGAGAGTCTTTCTCTTCCTCTTTTGTACTCTCTATTTTTCCAGTATGATGTTTTTCTCCAGGCCTCACTAAATTACATGTTCAAAATACATGAGACGAAGTTTCACTCTCCTTGTTTCTAAGGACCATTCTGGCTTAAATACTTCCAAGACAGATTTGTTTGTTCTTCTGTCAGGACATGGTATATTCAGTATTCTTCATTAACACCACATTTCAAGAGTATTATTATTATTTTTTTTTACTTATTCTCCAGCTTTTGAGTTTTTTATAAAGCCCCCAAATCTAAACCACTGCAGTTCAGTCAATTCTAACTAAGAATGACCATATAGACAGTAAAATGAACCAATAAGGCTGTAAACCTTTCAGAAGCAGACCTCAACAGCTTTGTCCAACAGAGAGGCTGATGGATATAATGATAGAATTTTAGTAGCAGCCAAGTGTTTTATTCACTGTGCAACCAGTGTTTCTTCTGCAAGAATAGGAAGTGATTGAAAATACCATGGCTTGAGTAAGATGTTTCTTTCTTACATGTCAAGATGATACTTTTGTTAAGCTTTCTTAACATTTTAATTTTTTTCTCAAGTGTTGAATGTTTTATCTTTAATTTCCTCTAAAATTCCAGCACACAGCAGTAATTTTTAATTCAGCTTCTACCTACTAATGATTAAAGTAGGGCAAATATGGACAGAAATTTTAATTTATCCATCTAGGAGTCTTGCTTGTCTCCCATTTCATCGGACAGTCTTTTTCTTCTTCTATTTCCTTCTTGTTTTCTACCAGAATTTCCTGCTCCCTCACTTCCCCCCCCTTGTGATTGTAACAATAGTTTACAGAAAGGTTGGGTTTTTGTTCATTTATTCATCCATTCTTGGGCATTTTTCTCCCTCCTCCACCTTTCCTCCTCTTCCAGTCCATTTTGTAGTGCACCTTTTGTTCCAGACTGTAAATTGTCATACATCTAATGCTCAAAAATCCAGTCTTTTCAGACAATCCTTCTCCTCATCTGCTCCAGTGCAGTATTCATTATCTAGCCGCTGTTTTCTGTTATCTGTGTGTTATATACAATGAAGGGGTGGCTAAGTCTGACTTTTACCCACTTCATAAAGGGGGATTTTCTCCATCAATAATATCCATAGCACCATACAAATAGATACATGATAAGACATGACACCCCACTTGCTCCTGTACTTATTTCTACCAATCATTGGGTCTGATGTTACTCAGGATTGTGGGCTTTATTAGTGAAATAGACTGGAGAATGGGGAAGGTGGATGGCAAAGAGCATCACACACACAATTCAAGCCCAGGTTTTAGTTCAACAGTCTCAAACCAGATTAATGAAACACCATTTCTCAACTAGTGACAGTCCATGTTCAGGTTAGCAGCACAAATGCAAGAAATCTCTGGTTTCCTTAATCATCCAGCAAAGTTTATCTCAGAGCAGTTACAAGTTAGCTTGCCCTTCAGTCACCCAGCAAGCAAAACTTTTTGTGCCTCTGTCTCCAGGGTTCCTTGGGTTATACCTTGCTACAGTCTCTTCATAACTGTTCCACAGTTTTTCCACCCTCTCTCTACCACTATCCCCTATCTCTTATAGTGTAGAAAGCATTCTGTTATACTGATTCTATAGCTGTTGATGATTTGCAAGACCATGTGTACACAGTTAAGGTAGCTGGATACCATGTCTTGCCAACTGGGGCTAATGTAATGACTAAAAAAGTCAATTTTCAAAGGTTCTGACATTCCACTCCCTCTCTCCCCATGTCAGTCATATTTTATAATTGGGATGGATGCCACATTTGTCCTTTTGTGACTGAGATATTTCACTTAGCAGAATGTTTTCCAGGCTTACTATAGTATAGTGTTTGATAAGTTCATTGTTTTTCAATGCTGCTCTAGTATCAAAAACCTTGATAACTGGCTGTCTTAGCTGCCACTGAGGAAATGATTTTTGTGTTTTTAGAGAAAAATATATAAAGAAAAGAATAAAAAACCTTTTGAACTCTAGGTGGATTAAGGAATACCCATGCAATAATGTAGCTATTATGGTATAGACATTTACTGAAGGCAAAATTTACCTATGATATATGAAGTTAGTGAACCGAACTTTTGAGAAACTGGTTAATTGGATGCATGCAGAAATACAAGAAGATAAGGAAAAAGTGAAACATACATTTCCCTGGCTTTTGCTATCAGTAGTGATAGCATATGAAAAGGAAAAGAATGTAGGAACTGAGATGGCTGAAATAAAAATGAAATGAACTCCTGTCAGGACTGAGTTATGCCTCTTAATCTCAGGCTCTACTTGGAAAGAAAAAACATGTGGAAACAACTAGAATTACCTCACTGACTGTGGTCACAAAAAAAGTGAGGCAGATGAGCAGGATGGGTGGGGGTAGGGAGAGTAATTAATCATAGGATTGAACAATTTGTTGAGTGGAGGCAGGGTTGGGTAAAGGAATTGGGAAAGATTGAGTGTGAAAAGCCATGTATATTAACTTAAAAAGTAAACCATGATAAAATAAAAATTTTATTAACATGGGATATGGCACAGAGGAAGTATATATAAATTTGTAGATTGTTATCAGCAGCTTTCCGAGGAGGAATGATTATAAAATGAATTGTGATGATGATGACTTTAAGGGCCACATCTGTGGTTCTGAATACTGCAGAATAAAGGAGCACGTGTGGGTTAATGAAAGACCTACAATTATTTATACAACAGTCATAAATAACATTGCAAGATACAGTCACACAACAGATTAACTCAAGGGGGATGATTACCTTTATAGAATGGATTAAATATGTGGTTAGATTTGTTTATCCCTCCAAGGAAAACTGGTTTTTTCTTGGCTAAGTAACAAATGGAACACTCCAGAGAAAGCAGTTGATGTTCTATATATACAAGCCATGTTGGAATGGCTTTATAGCACTGAGAACATTCTTGCAATGCATATGCCCCTTCCAGAGGCCATGGCATAGATGGCAATTACAGAGGTTTCTCCAACATGTCAAGCTCAGGTAGCTTTGCTACAGGAGAACAAGACAACAATTGAAGAAGCTGTTTAGCTCTGTTGAAAAGACTTCTTATTATGAGCTTTAAGGATACAAGAAGATTCATCGGCATACAGGAGAAGAATATGGGGAAAAGATTTGCCCTAGCAGGGTGGAGATTTTTAGATGGTTATTTGGGAATGTGATGAGTATAGCAGACATAGATGGAATTCTAAGACGTTCTAAAGCAAGCACTACAGGAGGTTGAGTGGCCATTGAAGACCATACACCCATGTGTGGATAATATAGCCTGGAGGAGGAGAAAAATTCTTAGGGCTTCTGAACACAGGAGCCCAATGTACTATATATAATTCTCAACCCTACCAATGAAATCTTGAAGGGACCTAAACATGTATTATGAGGACATGGAAATGCAGCAATTAATGGAACTATCATGAAAATCTTAATGATAATTGGAAAATATAAGCAGATTCTGAGGCTCCGTCTAACATACTTTGGACATGTTGTGAGGAGAGACTGGTCCTTGAAGAAGGACATCATGCTTGGGAGGGTGGAGGGACGGC
>NW_006399930.1:1158185-1190076 GCF_000299155.1 Elephantulus edwardii | reverse complement strand
ATATTCATTTATTTGTTGAAAGGAAGTTTAGTTGCTTCTAGCTCTTTTCTATTAGAAATAACACAAGTAAACATGGATGATATGCATCTATCCGTGAGTCACAGCTTTGGTTTCTGCAGCTCCTCAACAAGAAAAGGTTAGCAACTCAATTGCAAAATGAGCATAAGATATGAATAGACACTTTATCAAAGAAGAAATTTAAATGACAAACACATGAAGAGGTGTTAAAATCCTTAGCTATCACAGAGATACAAATAAAAAAAACAGTTATGCGATGTCATCTCACTCCAGCAACAACTGTGAAGTTGAACAGGGCAGCAAACAACAAATGCTGGCAATGTTGCAGATCGATTGAAACTTTTATTCAGTGTTGGTGGGAATGTAAAAGAGTACAACCGCTGTGGAAGACAGTCTGAGGCGTTCTTAAAAAATTGGAAATACAAATACCATTTGACCTAGCTATCCCACTACTGGCAATATATCCTTTTTTAACATTTTACCAAGGTCTTTTATAGCAAACTTGCCTAATGTAATATTTTATTTTAATTTTTGACTTTTGCTTCCAGGTATATTGACTGTAACTCCAAGTAAAATGAAATCCTTGACAATGTGAATATGTGCGCAATTTATCATGATACTGCTTATGGTCTAGTTATGAAGATTTTCCTTTATTTTGTGTTATTATCCATACTGAAGTCTACTGTCTTTTATCTTAATTATTAAGTATTTATAAGATATTTTCATTTTCAACAAGCAAAGATATATGCTCAGATAATCAAAAGGCATGTGAAAATTATCAAACAATATCATTCATGAAGAATGCGATAGCCACTGCAAAGAGAGAGGAGAAAGAAAAGACCAAGATGAATATCAGAAGAGACTCTGAATATGGCACTAAAATGCCAAGAAGCCAAAACAAAGGGAAGAAATCAAGATGTTAAGGAGCTGAACAGAAGATTTCAAAAAAGCAGCACAGAAAGACAAAACAAAGTATTATAATGAAATGTGCAAGAAGCTGAAGTCAGAAAAATGGGTTGAACTTACTCAGCATTTCTTAAACGAACTGAAAAAACCTTAAACCTTGAGTTGCAATGTTTAAGGATGCTGAAGACAGACTATTGAATGACCCAGGAAGCATCAAAAGAAGATAGGAGTACACAGTTACTATATCAGAAGAGATTGTCTATCACAGAAGCATTTCAAGAAATAATATATGATCAAGAGCTTATGGTGATGAAAGAGGAAGTTCAAGCTGTTCTGAAGGGATTGACAAAAAAAAGGCCCCAGGAATTGATGAAGTACCAATTGACTTGTTTCAGCAAACTAATGTTGCCCTGGATGTGCCCACCAGGTTGTCCCAATAAATCTGGAGGCTAACTACTTGGCCAACTGATTGGAAGATATCTGTATTTATTCCCATTCCAAAAAAAAGGTGACCCAAGAGAATGTAGAAATTATTGAATCGTATAATTAATGCCACATGCAAGCAAGAGCTTGCCGAAGATTATCCAGAAATGATTGGAACAATAAGTACACCAGCAGAGAACTGCCAGATGTGTAGGTCGAATTTAAAGTGACCATAGCCCTAGGGACATCATAGCCAATGTTAAATAGACCTTGGCTGAATGAAGAGAGTACCAGAGGAATGTCTATTTGTGTTTCATTGACTATACAAAGGAATTTGACTGTGTGGTTCACAACAAATTGTGGCTAACCTTGAGAAGAATGGGAATCCCAGAACACTTAATTGTGCTCATATGAAAACTATACTTGCACCAGGATGCAGTAGCCATAACAGAGCAGGGAAACACTGCACGGTTCAGGATCAGGAAAAGTGCATTAGAAGTGCATCCTATCTCCATACTTTTTCAATATATGCAGAACAGATCATCCAGGAGGATGGACATTATTAGGAGGAATGTGGCATCAGAATTGGATGAAATCTTCTCAACAACCTGTATAACGCAGATGACACAAACTCGCTAACTGAAACTAAGGAGGAACTGAAACACTTGCTGCAGAAGGTTAAGGACTATTGTCTCCTATATGGATTGAAGCTCAATACCAAGAGAACAAAGATTTTCACCACTGGGTGAATTGGCAGCTTCATGATAGATGCATAATAGATTGAGATTGTAGATAACTTCAGCTTGTTTAGTTCCACAATCAACACTCTTGGTACCAATAGTCAGAAAATCAAAAGATGAATTGCATTGAGAAAGTCTGCTGTCAGGGACCTCTCTAGAGTACCAAAGAGCCATGATGTCAGTCTGGAGACTAAGGTGAGACTGATCCTGGACATGGTCTTCTCAATTACTTGTTACGTATCAGAGAGCTGGACAATAAGTAAAGATGATAGAAGAAGCATTGATGTCTTTGAGTTGTGGTGCTGAAGAAGAGTGTTGAACATACCATGAACTGCTAGAACAAATAGGTCTGTCTTGGAAAGGGTGAAATCCGGCTGCTCATTGGAGGCAAGAAATTTGAAGCTCCATCTCACATACTTTGGGCAAATGGCCAGGAGGGACCCATCCTAAAAGAGAGACATGCTTGGAAGGGTGGAAAGACTACTCCTTGAAGAAGGACATCATTCTTGGAAGAGTGGAAGGACAACACAGGAGAGAAAGGCTCAGGATGAGATGGATTGACTCAATGACTGGAGGAATGGGATTAGATCTGTTGGAGATGATGAGATTGGCTCAGGATAGGGCAGGTTTCGAAGTTAATGTACGTAGCATTGTTATGAGTCGCAGGTAACTCAATGGCACATAACAACAACAACAACATCACATTTACATAAAATTATGCTGAATATAATAACTTGTCATGTTAATAATCTGGAAGGCTGTGCTGTATGAGGAAGAATGGGGCATGAGGGTTGGAGGAAGACTCACCAACAATCTCCATTATGGAGATGACACAACCTTGTTTTCTGATCTTGAGGAGGACCTAAAACACTTGCTGCAGAAGGTCAAGGACTGAAGCCTTCAGTATGAATTGAAGCTCAGCATTAAGGAAATAAAGATTCTTACCACTGGGCCAATTGACAGCATTATGATGGATGGTGAAGATTGTTAACAGCTTTAGTTTGCTTGGCTCCACAATCAACACCCTTGGTACCAGTAGCCAGGAGATCAGAAGATGAATTGCGTTGGGAAAGTTGGTTGTCAGGGACCTCTCCAGGGTATGAAGAGCAACAACATCAGGCTAGAGACTAAGGTGCACCTGATCCAGGCCATAGTTTTCTCAGGTGCTTGCTATGTATCAGAAAACTGAACAATGACTAAGAATCATAAAGAGTTGATGTTTTTGCACTGTGGTGCTAGAGAAGAGTATTGAATACACTATAGATTTCCAGGACAACAATCAGGTTCTACCTGGATAGGGTGAAACCAGCCTTCTCCTAGGAAGCAAGGATTCTGTAGCTTTGTCTGAAATACTTTATTCATATTGCTAGGAGGGACCAGTCCTTGGATAGGGACATCGTGCTTGGAAGGGTGGAGGGACAGACAAAGAGCAGAAGACCCTTGATGAGTTGGATCGATGCAGTGACTTGGAATAATGATGTTAGGTGTGTTAGAGACAGTAAAGTTGGCACAGTGTAGAGCAGGACTATTGTACATAGATAAGGTCACTATGAGTTGCAAGTGACTCAACATATAACTACAACAAAGTTAATAATAATTTGTGATTTACACAAATGTAGCAGTGAGTTGACAAGAAGTTTCCAGAAATTAAGCTAGAATAAAAAAAATATGTGTAATGAAGGGTGCCATTACTGCTGCAAGATGGATTTTGAATTAAAGCAGGGAATTCCCAGGGAAATATTTACTTGTGTTTTGTTGACTATGTAGAAACATTCATATGTGAATTATAATAAATTATTGTTAACATTGAGAAGAGTTGGTATTCCAGCATATTTAGTTGTGCTCATGCTGAACTTGTATACAAGAAACATTTTGAACAGATTAAGAGATATATCATGTGTCTGCTATGATTAAAATCAGGAAAGGTGTGTTTCAAGGTTGTGTCCTTTCACCGCATTCAATCTAAGTACAACAAATAATCCTAAGTAACTGATCTGTGAATTTTTAATTTGCCTTTCCTGACTGAAAAAGACAGTCATCAAACCTTTACTGCCTTCAAATCTTAAGATAACCTGGTGAATGGTGGTGATTGTTGGGTGCTGGTGACTGTGACTATGACTCATAGAGGCCCTATGAACAAAGATTGGAGCTTTGCCTATTTGTTACTACATCCACAATGTTTGAGACTATAGGTGCAGCTGCTATATCTGTCTATCTCCTTGAGAATCTCCCTCTCTTTTGCTGATTGTCTTTCTTAGTATAATAACCTTTATTTTTCCTTGTTGTGCATCATCGAATAGGATCTGACTAGCACAAGAGATTGCCTCTCCTTTTCCAGTGAAGCATCTTGTGGATTTGAACCGTGCAACTTTGGGATTGAGTATAATATCTTTTTTTACATACTGGCCCCTCCTGACAACATTCCCAAGGTATGTGAGATGAAGTTTCACCATACTTGTCTCTAAAATAGGCTTTCTCCATGATGAATATGTTTGTTCTTTTGATAATTGATGGTATATCCAATACTATTTGCCAATATGACAATTTAACATATTTTAAACTATTCTTTAGTTTTCCTATATTGGCCAGGTCAGAAATAACCTGTCAACTTACCTCAGTCAAGGGAAAGGGGCAGGGAAGATATGGTTCAGTTAGTCATTTTATAACACTGAGTAAGATTCAATATTGTGAAAATAACAGTCCTTCCAAAAACAATCTACATGTTCAATGTAATGACAATAAATATTCCAAACTCATTCTTCAAAGATACAGAAAATGCAATGTATGGTTTTATCTGAAAAGAAAATAACCCCTGATAAACAAAGATCTTCTGCAAAATAAAAATGAAGTGGGAAGCAGAGCTCTCCCTGATCTCAAAACATATTATACAGCTGTAGTATTAAAAACAGCATAATATTGGTACAATGACAGACACATAGACTAATGGAATAGGGTGAAGAAGTCAGAAACTAACCTATCTACTTATGGTCAGTTGGTATTTGACAAGGAACAAAACCTATCAGATGGGGAAATGATAACCTCTCCAACAAAACGTGCTGGCAAAACTGGACATTTACTCACAGAAAACAGAAACAGATCCACATCTCATATCATGCATTAAATATCAACCCAGTGTGGATTACAGACATAGGAATAAAACCTAAAACCATTAAGATCATAAGAGACAAAATTAGACCAAACTTAGAAGTCCAAACCTGTTGCATAAATATGCTTGCAAATATAGCCAGAAATGCATAACCAAAAGGGATGGAATCAACCAATGTGCTCTTCTAAAAAAATCCAATCCCTGTATGGATCAAAAAATGGAGCTTCAAAATCCTAGCCTCCATGGAGAAACTTAGTTTCACCCTCTCCAAGACAGATCTATTTGTTTTCTTGGTGGTGTATGGTATGTTCAAGACTCTTCTCTAGCACCACAACTCAAAGGCATCAATTCTTCTTCTGTTATCCTTAGTCATTTTCCAGTTCTCTGATGCATAACAAATAATTGCGAAGACCATGGCCTGGATCAGGTGCACCTTAGTCTCTAGACTGACATCATTGCTTCTCAGTAATCTGGAGAGGTCCCTGACAGCTGATTTACCTAATGCTATTTGTCTTTTCATTTCCTGACTGCTGGTTCTAAAAGTGTTGATTTTGGAGCCAAGCAAGCTGTAACTGTTAACAACCTCAATCTCATCTCCTTCTATCATAGTGCTGCCAGTTGGCCCAGTGGTGAGAATCTCTGTCTTCTTGATGTCGAACTTCAATCCATATTGAAGATACAGTCCTTGAAGCAAGTGCTTCAGGTCCTTGTCAGTTTCAGCAAGCAAGGCTGTGTCATCTGCATAAAGTAGTTGGTTGATGAGTCCAATTCTAATGCTACAGCAATTCTCATAAAGTCCAGCCTTCTGAATGGTCTGTTCTGCATATAGATTGAAAAGGTATGGAGACAGAACACATCCCTGACACACTCCCTTCCTGATTTTGAACCATGTAATACTCTGTTGCTCATTCTGAGGATTCCTTTCTGGTCCAAGTATAGGTTTCACATAAGCACAAGCAAGGGGTATGGGATTCCCATTATCCTCAAGATTAACTACAATTTGTTGTGATCCACACAATCAAATGCCTTTGCATAGTCAATGAAACACAAATAGATATCCCTCTTGTACTCTTTGCTTTCTTCCAAGATCCATCGGACATTGATGATGTCTCTAGTACCATGACCTTTTCTAAACCCAACTTTATTTCTAGTTGTTCTCTGTCAATATACTGTTCCAGTCATTTCTAGGTAGTGTTTAGTAGGATTTTGTGCATGTGATATGAATGATATTGTACAACATGGATGAAAAATAATGCATAAGGATGATTATAAGCAAACCAATAGAAACATTGTTGTTGTTATGTGCCATCGAATCTCCTGCTACTCATAGCAACCCTATGTCCAATAGCCCTAAACCATGCTCTATCCTGTGCCAATCTCATTGTCTCTGACACACCTACTGCCATTACCCCAGTCACTGAATCAATTCATCTCGTTGAGGGTTTTCCTCTTCTGCACTATCCCTCCACTCTCACAAGCATGACATTCCTCTCCAAGGACTGGTCCCTCCTTGCAACATGTCAAGTATGTCAGACAAAGCTTCAGAATCCTTGCTTTCAAGGAGCAGCCTGGATAACAAGGAAAATAAAAAAAGAAGATTGGAAAGTGGTTCATTGTCTCTATTTCTCCCCCTTTTCTATCCAAGTATCATTATACCTACCTTCTTTGAGTCATTTGTTTTAATCTGGGATCAAATTGATCTTTCTTATAGACTATGCAAAGACATTTTACTGTGTGGATTATGAGAAACTGTGGCTAACATTGAGAAGAATATAAATCCCGGAGCACCTGATTATGCTCATGTGGAACCTAGACTTAGATCAAGAAGCTGTTTTAGGAACAGAAGAAGAAGAATGCATGGCTCAAAATCAAGAAAGGAGTGTGTCA
This sequence comes from Elephantulus edwardii, assembly GCF_000299155.1. Taxonomy (NCBI): domain Eukaryota; kingdom Metazoa; phylum Chordata; class Mammalia; order Macroscelidea; family Macroscelididae; genus Elephantulus; species Elephantulus edwardii. The sequence continues at coordinate 1,182,996 of NW_006399930.1, read as the reverse complement.
GAGATTTATCCTTTCTCTATACTTTTTCAAACAATTTGCAGAACTGATACTTTGGGAGTCTGGACTATATGAAGAATAATGTGGCATCAGAATTGGAGAAAGGCACGCCAACAATCTGCACTATGCAGATAACACAACCTTGCTTGCCAAACTGAAGGGGACTTGAAATGTTTGCTTCAGAAAGTCAAAGACTACAGTATTAGGAATGACTGTATGAAAAACAATGTGAATGAAGGATAGTGTGAAATAGAATGTATACAAAGCAAACCAATACAAAATGAAAACTTTAATTCTTTATTTATTTAAAAAAAAGAATTCAAAGATTCTCACCACAAGTGCAATAGATACTATAATGATAGAGCGAGAAAGGATTAAAGTTGTTAATGACTTCATCTTGCTTGGATCCACAGTCAACACACATTGTACCAGCAGGCAGGAAATAAAAAGATGAGTTGCATTGGGAATATCTGCTGTCAAGGATCTCTCCAGAGTACAAAAGAGCAACAATGTCAGTTTAGAGACTAAGGTGCACTTGATACATGGTATCCTTAATTACTTTTTATGCATTTGAGAGCTGGGCAGTGACTAAGGATGACAATAGAAGAATCAATGCACTTGAGTTATGGTGCTGCAGAATAGTACTGAGCATACCATGGACTGCCAAGAGAACAAACAGGTCTATCCTGGAGAGAATGAAATCAGTTTGCTCTTTGGAAGAAAGAATATTGAAGCTCTGTCTCACATACTTAAAGCATGTCACCAAGAGTGATCAGTCTTTGTAGAAGAACAACATAGTTGGAAGGGTAGAGTGTCAGCACAGAGAAGAATGACCCTGAATGAGATAGACTGACACAGTGACTGTAGCAATGCAGTAACAGTGTGTTAGAGATGATAAGATTGGTTCAAGACAGGGCAAGGTTTAGAGCCATTCTTCATAGGCTTGCTATGAATTATAGATGACCTGATGGCACATAAAAACAACAAAAGCAATAGATATACCATAATTGCTGAAAATGGACATGGTGTTCAATTTTATTGTTTTTTTAAATTAATCATTTTGAAAAGACTTAACCAACAAAGTTATAGATAACATTTGTTTTTTATAGGGTTTTGGAACTATTAGAAGTTCAAGCTAGATTGAGAAGAGACCATGACATGAGGGATGTCCTAGCTGGTACGAGATGGATCCTGGTTGAAACTAAAGAATACCAGAAAGATTGTTACTTCTGTTTTGTTGGCAAGGCATTTGAATGTGTGCATCATAACAAATTATGGTTAACATTGTGAAGAATGGAAATTCTAATGCTTAGTTTTGTTCATGTGAAACCTATACAGAGATCAAGAAGCAATTGGCTGAATAAAACAAAATACTGCATGGCTTAAAAATAGGAAAGATGTATCAGGGTTGTGTCTTTCTCTGTGTCTGTTCATTGTATATGCTGAGCAAATAATTTGAGAAACTAAATTATATGAAGAAGAATATGTCAATATGATTGGAGGAAGTCTGATCAACAATTTGTGTTATGCAAATAACAAAAAAATTGTTTGTAGAAAAACAACAAGACTTAAAGCACTTACTATAGAAAAACAAGAACCAAGCCTTCAATATGGATTAGATCACAATATCAAGAAAATAAAAATCTTCGCCATTTGATCAAGTGCAATTTTATGATGCATGGAGATAAGATTAAAGTTGTTAATGATTTTATTTTACTCATATCCACACCAACACCTATGGTAGCAATATTCAAGAAATCAAAAGATGTGTGACACTGAGACAATCTGTTGTCAAGGACCTCTCCCAAGTTCTCAAAGGCAAGGATGCCAATTAAAGACTAAGGTGTTTTTTAAAAAAAGAAGAAGACCCATGGTCTTTTCAAGTGCTTCCTGTGCATTTGAAAGTTGGACAGTGAATAAGGAAAGCTGAAGAAGAACTGATGCCTGTGCGTCATGGTGTTTGTGCAGAGCATTGAATGGAGTGCCAAAAGAAAAAAATTATTTTTTCTTGGAAAATGTGGAACCATAGTGCTTCTTGAAACATTATCTGTTTATTTGGGGCATATTTTCCGGAGAACCAGTCGTTGGAGAAAGACATCATACTGGGAAAAGTAGAAGATCAGTGAGAGAGAAAATGGCCTTCAAATTTCTGGATTGACACAATGGCTACAACAATTGGCTTGAGCATGACAGAGATTGTTAGGATGGTGCAGGATAATGCAAGTTTCAGATCTGTTGTTTAGATCATGGCCAATCAGAGTTGACTCTCTGGTATCTAACAACAAAAAAAACATAGACAAAATTAGTAATTTTAAGAATCTGGTTTTTTTAATATGTAACAAGCAAGATTGTCAGCTGTGAGTGAAGAAAAGGAAGGAAATATTTATTGGAGGTGATATAAATATATGAGAATACATAAAAGTTGGAGGGGTAGGGGAGAGCACATAAGTACATGCCAATATTTCATGTTTAAAGAACAAATAATTATTTTGAAAAGAAAATTTAATTGGCTTAGTTGTAAGGAATTATACTGCCAAAGAAAAAGTATGTGGTTCAAATCCACTCCATACAAGAAAGATAAACAATAAATTCTTGTGTGATTTAATGCTCTTGAAAATTTTCTGGAGGGTCAGTTACGAATCAGTTCTGACTTGATAGTATACAACAACAACAAATATGCTATGAGTTTTTATTTTAATATTGTGGTAGTATGACTTAGTTAAAACTAAGATATATCTTTGTACTGCAAGACGTTGCATCTTTACTTGAAGTAATCATATTATTTCTTGGAAATTCAACTCAAGGCAACATCAATATATCTAATAAATTTTAAATATTATTAAAATATATATAAACATAACAAAGAAAGATGTCCTAGATCTTGGTTAAAGCCACAAAAAAGGTATTGTTTCTTTATAAGCTTAAGCATGTTGTTTATAAAGTAGTTAGTGTTAGGAATACCATGACTAGAGGAGTCACATGATTCTATCTCAACACTGACAGTTATATTTCCTCCTCTGTTAAAACGGCCAAGTAATATTGTACTTGGCCACCAAGAAGCCAAAGCAAAGTGAAGACATCAGGAAGTTAAGGAGCTGAACAGAAGATTTCAAAGGGCAGCTTGGAAAGATAAAGCAAAATATTATAATAAAATGTGCAAGGAACTGGAGTCAGAAAAATCAAAAGGGCAGAACTTGCTCAGCATTTCTTAAGTGGAAGGAAGTGAAAAACAAACTCAAGCCTCAATTTGTAATACTTAAGGATGCTAAGGGAAGAATATTTGATTATTCAGGAAGCATCAAAAGAAGATGGAAGTACTTCACAGAGTCACTATAACAAAAGAAGTGATTGAGGTATAGAAGAATACCATATGATAATTTATGTTCAAGAGACAATGGTGATGATAAAGGAAGAAGATCAAGGTACTCTGAAGGAATTGACAAAACCCAAGGCCCCAGGAATTGATGGAATATCAACTGATATACTACAACAAAGAGATGCTGCCTTGGAATGCTCAACCCGCTATGTCGAGAAATCTGGAGAACAATCACCTAGCCAGTTTATTGGAAGAGGTCCATATTTTTTTCCATTCCCCAAAAAAGTGATCTGACAGAGTGTGGAAATTTTCAAACTGTATCAATATTATAACACAAGCAAAATGCTGCTGAAAAATCATCAAAAAATGACTGGAACAGTACATTGACAGAGAACCACCAGAAATACAAGCCAAGTTTAAAAGAGGCTGGGGCACTAGGGACACCATAGTGAATGCCAATGGATTCTGGCTGAGAGCAGAGCGTACCAGAGGAAGTTTTATCTGTTTTTCATTGACTATGTTGTTGTTGGCTCCAACCAGGGTTGCTATGGCCCAGTTGCCAGAGAGAGCATGGTGCTGTTTGGGTGGGTGTTGTGGCAGTTTTCAGACACGAAGAACTACTCTACCTCCAGGAGCCAGGCAAGGCAGGCTTGGCCTAGGGCTTAAGGCAGCAGCAGAGGACTTCAAGCCCGAAAGGGCCCTCGGGCCTGTGGCCCTAGGGCCAGTGTTTCAAAGTTATTGCTCAGACATTCGTCTAGGTCGTATAGCCCTGGTGTACAAGTTGCCATACCGCAGTAACTTTTGGTTGCTGTGAGGCTGAACACTGTGACACTGATGTGTCAAATGCATTAATGGTTGGCTACCCAAAGGGACAGAGAGTGGAGTGGAGCTCCCCGATTAAAACAAGCTTGGAAGGAGGAGTGGCATCCACTTCCATAATAGCTTGCCTCCAGAAATCCTATGAACCTGGAGAAAGGATGAAAGGCACCCAAGTGTTGAGGACTCTCCTTCATAGGGTGGCTATGAGTTGCCTGCAACTCAACGGCTCTTAACACAACAACAACATGTTGTTGTTAAGTACCATAAAGTTGACTCATAGCAACCCTATGAACTAAAGTCCTCAACACTTGCGTGACTTTCGTCCTTTCTTCAGATTCATAGGATTTCCAGAGGCAAGCTATTGTGGAAGTGGATGCCACTCCTGCTTCCAAGCTTGTTTCAATTGCGGAGTGCCACTAAACACTGTCCACAGTGGGTAACCGTTATCACATTTGACACATTAGTGTCACAGTGTTCAGCTTCACAGCGACCACAAGTTACCTCTGTACAGTAAGTGGACACACCAGGGCTATATGACCTTGAAGAATGTTTGACTAAAAACAATTAAAAATAGGCCTGAGGGCTGCAGATTAGAGTTACTCACATTTGGACACCAGAACAAAGCCAAGAAAATATTGTATGGTTCAAAATCAGAAAATGAGTGCATCAGAACTGTGGTATCAGGATTGGTGGAAGATCTATTAACAGTCTACGTTAGGCAGATGACACAACCCTTCTTGCTGAAACTGAGGAGGACCTCATGCACTTGCTGCACAGGGTCAAGGACTGCAGCCTTCAGTATGGACTGAGGCTCAATGTCAAGAAGACAAAGATTCTCACCACTGGACCAATTAGTAGCATCAGGATGGATGGCAAAGAGATTGAGATTGTTCACAGCTTCAGTTTGCTTGGCTCCATGGTCAACACTCTTGGCACCAGCAGCCAGGAAATAAAAAAACGTATTACGATGAGAAAGAGCAACGGTTTCTCTCTGGAGACTAAGGTATGTCTGATACAGGCCATGGTCTTTGCAATCACTTGTTATGCATCAGAGAGTTGGACAATGACTAGGGAGGACAGAAGGAGAATTGATGCCTTGGAGCTGTGGTGCTGGAGAAGAGTATTGAATGTACCATGGACTACCAAGAAAACAGATTCATCCAGGAGAGGATTAAACCAAGCAACTCCTTGGAGGCAAGGATTCTGGGACTTGGTCCGACATACTTGGGCATGTTGCAAGGAGGGACAGGTCCTTGGAGAGGAACATAATGCTTGGGAGGGTGGAGGGATGGCGCAAGAGGGGAAGACCCTCTATGAGATGGATTGATTCAGTGACTGGGGTAATCGGGATGGGTGTGTCAGAAGCAATGAGACTGGGACAGGATTGAGCAGGGTTTAGGGCTGTTGTACATAGGGTCGCTATGAGTCGCAAATGACTCGAGGGCACATAACAACAACAACAACAGTTCAAAAGAGAATTCTCATGGCTTGGTGGGTAGGGATTGGTGCTGACAACCCAAAGGGAAGTGATTCGAATCCACCATTGTTTCTGAGAGAGAAATGATGGCATTCTCTTCTCCTGTGATTTACAACCTCCTAAAATCATTGGAGTGTTTGGTATGAGTCAGTTCCAATCAGTGGCAATTAATGAGTGGATGAGTTGTGCAAATGGTCAACTGCTTAGCTATTAACCTGAAGACTGACAGGTTGAACCTAACCAGTTTTTCCTTGAAGAGAAGGATCCTTGGGAAAAAGAAGTAATATATTACATTTTGTTAGATTTGTCCAAGACCTACTTCTGTAAATATTTTAGCCAAGACAACCTTATGGCATAGTCCTACTCTATCAGTTGGAGTTACTATGAATCAAAAGTGACTTGCTGACATCCAACAATAACAGCAATAATTAGAAATTTCTTTGTTGCCGAAATACTAACAATAGATTAAAATAGATTTATAATGCTATCTAGCATTCATTAGCAGATATGTATGTGTTGTATAATTTATATTTAAATTAAAATATCTTTAATAATTAAGCATTAATTCAGTCTTATTTTGTTCAAGAAACTAACATTGATAGCTGATTAACCTCTTATTCTTACAAATCTTCAACTTCGCCACTTTCATATTTACCACCTCACCTCTCAAAACTGTTCCCTCTTCACCTTCATTTCTCCTTTCCACATTGCCCTCGCTCTCAAAATAACAAAACAAATAAAATGAAGTGAACAAAGAAAAAAATTATACACCCTCTGAGTAACTTGCTTCAATCCTCACATTTCTTGTATTGCCTGACCTCTTTCAGTCCCTGGAATGACCCCAAACTGAACATCATTAGCCCAAAATCCGGATAAAGTAGGTGGAGAGTAAATATTTATTGAGTAAATGAGTGAATTGTGTAAACAGTGCACAAGGTATACTGTTGTTCTTCTTTTCAATGACCTTGCCATCAATTCATCTGTTGCAGTAAAATCCCTTAGATTCTCTCTAATTCCTGACATTTGTTTACTCAGCAAGTTCTGGTTATTTGACCTGAAAAAAGAATTCTTAAATACCTCTCTTTTTATTACTTTTGTGAATTGCTAAAGGGAAATGATGAACAAATTCTGCCATTATTCCTGAGTGGCAAGACTCAACATGATTTCAATTCTAGTCTGAAAATGGATCCAGGCTTCATCATTCCATATCTCCATGATTCTCATCAGCAACTAATGTCATGTGGCATTATCACTGATTTTTAACTACCCAAATTTAGGCTATCCCTAGTCGCTGTGGGCGGAGTATTAACCAAGATATGAGAGTTCACACAATTCTCCACACTTCAGACCACCGGCCTCTCATTCTCTTTAGCCATATGTAATTTTGAAGGATTATGTCCTTTAAATAAACTATCATATACAGAGACGCCAACATCTGCTAGTTCACATTGCCCTTTATAGGTTCATTAATTCTCTAAAATGGCTCATAAAGTTCACCATGACAATTAACTATAGTTAGAGTTACTTATTAGTAGAAATAAAATACACATTGAGGGACATATCAGATAAGGTTTATGACAGGTCCCAGCACAAAAAGCTTTTGCTGACTGTCTTAAGACAGTTGCCACCTTCTTCTGTAGCTAATCTAAGCAGTACACATCTTTGGAAGTGTGAATAAACCAGAGATTTCACAGAAATCTCCCATTGTGATCTACAGCCTCAGGAATCCATTGGAGGATCATGATGAGTCAGAGAACCAACTAGAAGGCAATGACTGAGTTTGAGGAAGGCCATTTGCTCACCTGTTCAGAGCCTCTTATAGCAATGCATTTGCTCTGATGAGGGCTTCAGGACATACTCATGTTTGGTGTATCATTGTATATGTATCATTAGGTGAAGAAGTGATTATGTATGATTATTTATATCAAGAGTCCTTGTCCTTTTTAGGGGAACCTGGTGATGCAGTGACTAAACAGTCTGTGCATAAGTTTAATAGTTTGAATCCACCAGGTCCTCTAAGTTAGAAAGATGAATGATTTTTTATTTTTTTTAAGTGAACTGGAGGTGGATAGGGAAGAAGATATGCAACCATGAATGAATGAAAATCCAACTTTTCTGTAAACTTTCATTAAAACCACAATAAAATGTGGTTTGTTTGTTTGTTTGTTTTTAAAATAACCCAGATAGTCCTGACAATCATATGGAGAATTTCTACCCTGTAGTTTAGAATCACAGCTGTGTTGCAGTCCCAAAGGTGTGTGGTTCAAATTCACCAGCTGATCCACTGGTGAAGGATGGACACTCTCTTCCTGTGCTATCTTTTGTGTCTGAAAACTGGCTAGAGGGTCAGCTGTGCATTAGTTCCAACTTAAAGGTTTACAGCAACAGATGACAATGTGTTTAGTTTAAATGTTACCTGTCTATTTTGGGGGGAGAAAGGGTATCTTGATTACTGCTAGGTTTCAAGGATTTTTTCAAGCACAAGAGACAAAATGTCAAAACTAGAATGAACATTTTGCAATATAAACACAATTAGATCTCACATGCACATATCATCTTATGTCTTAAGAATTTTCCATTTATTACAGAATACATCCAAAATATTTCTCTCTTTGTCTGTACCATTGCCTTAAAATAAAAATCAATTTATAGCTGACCCTCCACTGCTTTTTTAAAATTATAAATCACATAGTAGATTGTCTATCTTTCTTCTGAAAAATGCCTGGTGAATTTGAGCATTTGTATGTTGTTGGTGTTGTGTACCAGCAAGTCAGAATCAACCCATCACTGAAACTCTGGGGGGGTTTAGAGGCAGTTAATCTTACAGAAGGAGACTGACCAATCTTCTACCATGGAAAAGCTGGTGGATTCAAACCATGTGCCTTTGGGATTGCAGCACAGCTTCTTGCCACTACACCACCAGAGCTCCCTGCTGGCTGGCAAATTTGAATTGCCAGAGTGGTACAGCCTTTGGGTTAGCAGTACAAATCTCTGTGGCTTATCCAACAGAACTCCCTGTCTAGAAGATTTAGTACTGTGTAAAAGGTCGTCAGTGAAAAATTCCCGAATTTCTCTAAAGCTTTATTGTTAGTTTTCTTTTTATTCATCCCATATTACAATCAAGTAGATAAGACTCCATTCTATTTTATAATTACTATTTGTTATTTAATTACCTCTGAAATTTTGTATATATTTTTCTTTATAGTTTAACCACTATCTCTGTTATTTACCTGGAAGAAGAGGCATTTAACCTGTAAGTAAATGTATAATTTTTTGTGACATTTTCCTGGTAATATTGGGCCAAAGATGGGGTTTCTTATGCTAAATTTCACATATGCAAGTCTAAATTTAGCTAGTTTCTATTTCCCATAAGTGCATGACTTTCTGAAGAGCTGAAACTTTAGATAGTTAAAATCAAGTCAATCAATTAACTATGTCAAAACTGAACCTGGTTTAAGTCAATTAGGACTTGTCTGCTCAGTGTAGCCTAGTTCAAAATTTCCTGTTGACTCACCCTAGTTAATTGGTCTTTTAAGTGTTTAGGGGTTCTTTTCTACCTCCTACTTGATTGCATAGGAGTCTTTAAAGCTTACCAGTGCCCACCTAAGACAAGCCACTTGGTTTCTCTTTCCCTGAAGCAATGGAGAATGTGAGGAATAGATGGAAAAGGAAAATGTGGGAACAATGTCCAAGAACAAGTCTCTCCTTTGCCGTGATACCAGAAAAACAGAATGATGCCCAGCAACCAATACTGTACATCTTGATTAAAAATTCTATAGAAGAAATAGGTCAAAATTAAGATATAGGACAGAATTTTAAATTATCATGGATTACAGACTTTCTGCTGCCATGGTAAATGGATAAACTCCTGAAATTATTGTTATGAGAAGACTTTTCATTTTAAACCAAAAATAACCCCTGAAGTCTAAAGACCAATCAACACTTTAACAAGTCAAAGTGTGGTCTTTAAGCATCTTAACCTCTTGAAACTATTTCTATGGAATCAAAAGACAATAGCCACTCAATGATTAGATGTGAACAGCTTGTGATGGTTGTTGTTGTTGTAATATGCCGTGGAGTTGCTTACAACTCATATTGACCCTATGTACAACAGACCTGAACCCTGCTCTATCCTGTGCCAATCGCACTGCCTCTGACACACCCATCCCGATTACCCCAGTCACTGAATCAATTCACCTCATAGAGCGCCTTCCCCTCCTGTGCTGCCCCTCCACTCTCCCAAGCATGATGTCCCTCTCCAAGGACCTGTCCCTCCTTACAACATGTCCAAAGTATGCTAGATGAAGCCCCAGAATCCTTGCCTCCAAGAAACAGCCTGGTTTAACCTTCTCCAGGATGAATCTGTTTGTTTTCTTGGTAGTTCAGGGTACATTCAATACTCTTCTCCAGCACCACAGCTCAAAGGCTTCAACTATCCTTCTATCTGTCCTAGTCATTGTCCAAATCTCTGATGCATAACAAGTGATTGCAAAGACCGTGGCCTGTATCAGATGCACCTTAGTCTCAAGAGTGACACCATTGCTCTTCGGTACTTTGGATTAAGTTGTGTGTTAACTTGACTGCCTATGATTGTTTGGTTTGGCAGTTTTTATGTAAATCTGCTATGAGCAGTTGAAAGGGAATTTCACTGGGGTATGGACTACATAAAATATATCTGCAAATATGACAAGGTTTTCTTGCATTTTTCTTGCTCTGGATTCTGCATCTGACTTGTCACATTTGACTCTTTCAAACTCAATGTGCAACCAGTCCTGTCTGCAGACTGTGGATTAAGTAGCATTTATACTTAGACCTTTCTCCTGATGCCTAATCTACAGATTTAGAATTTATCAACCACTACAAATATATGAGCTATTTTCTTTAAATATATGTTTTAAAAAAATAATACACAGAAATGTCGCTGATTTGGCTATTGTAGAGAATCCAGCCTAAAAGTTTAGGTTGAATGAGGAACTCAGAAAATGAAGGTAATAATGTTTGCCAAACTGGACCATAATCAGTAATATATGTAGAAAATGTTTAATTGGTGTATATTTTGTTGTGTATATATAAAAAGAGCTCACAAAATAGTTCCTTGATCTCTTATGAGAGAAATACTCTTTTTTGTTTTTTTTTTAATTTTTTTTGTGTGTGAGTGTACCGTCAAATTAGATCTGACTGGTACAGGAGGAGATTGTCCCTCCTTTCCTGGCAGAGCATCTGGTGGATTCGAACCGTGAGCCTCTGGGATTGTAGTTGCAGCTCCTTGGCACTAGGCCACCAGAGCTTCCCCCTTATGAGAGAAATACTCTTGATCAATCCAAAATATGCCCAATATTGCTTGCTGTTGCATTGTGTCTAGGCTTACAAAAATCCTTCTACAGACTAGTAGAATCTCAGAGACTAGTGCCCAAAGAAGTTATTTTGTCTTGGAATTGAAGCCACTCCCAGAAGTTGCCTTTTTGCCAAATAATACATTGCTGATTAATTACAAAACCAGTGAAGTAAGGGGAAATGCACATTCAAGAGGCCCAGAGAAAACCAGATAGACTAGATCCCAAAAGAAAAACATCAAGACATGTCATAGTCAAATTCTCAAAATTAAAAGATAAAGATACAATACTTAAAGCAGAACAAGAAAAACAGTCACAAAAGAAAAACAGATTAGATTAGATTTCTCAGCAGAATCCATGCAAGCTAGAAGACAATGAGATGGCATATACAGAAAGTTGAAAGAAAACAATTTCCAGCCAAGGATCCTATACACAGCAAAGCTCTCCATTAAATATGAAAGAGAAAGTAGATCCTTTGCAGAAAAGAAGGAACTTAAGGAATTTGTGAAAACAAGACTAAAATTACAAGAGATTTTAAGTGAAATTCTTCACACAGAGATGTCAAAGGAAAGTGAATAAATTGTAGTAACTTGAAACAACAGAAAAATAAACACAGCAAAGTGACAGTGGTAAAATCTGGCCTGACAATAATCACACATAATGTGAATAAACTAAACACGCCAATTAAGAGAAAAAGAGTAGCATAATAGATGAAAAAACAAAGTTAAATAATATGTTACCTATAAGAGACACTTCAAAAAATAGAAAGACAGACTCAAAAATCAAAGACTGAGGAAAAATATATCAAATAAATGACAACCACAAAAAAGCAGGAGTGCCAATAAAATACTAACCTCTAATAAAACTGACTTCAGAATGAAAACCACCATGAAAGATAAGGAAGGGCATTACATTAAAGGCACAATAGATCAAGAAGACATAACCTTGATCAACATTTATGCACCAAATTATACACTTGCAAAATACAGAATAGAAGAAAGAAATAGACAGCCCCACAGTAATGGTAGGAGACTCCCACACATCACCATCACCAAAGAATAGAACAACTCAAAAGAAACTCAACAAAAATGTAGAATATCTAAACTATATAATCAACCAACTCGACCTTGTGGATGTGTGCACCCCCAACTAAAACTCAATTCACTTAATTCCCTCCCTATTGTGTACTGTCAAATCAAATCAGACTGGCACAGGAGGAGATTACCCCTCCTTCTCCAGCAGAACATCTGATAGTACAGTGGCAGGATATAAAATTATTATCCAAAAAACAGAGAGATTCCTCTACAGTAACAAAGAGAACTCAGAGAAGGAAACCAAGGAAGCAATGCTGTTTATAATAGCCAACCACAAGTTGAGATACTTGGGAGTGAACCTAAGTAGAGACACAAAAGACCTGCACAAAGAAAACTAAAGAACAGGTCTGTGAGACACACTAAAAGATCTAAATAAATGGGAAAATCTTCCCTGCTCATGGATAGGACAACTCAGTATTGTGATAATGACAATCCTACCAAAATAAATCTACATGTTTAACACTATCTTCACACAGATACCAAAAGGGTATTGAAAGGGAAATTGCCAAGTTTATTTGGAGAGGAAAGAGACCTTGAATAAGCAAAACACTTCTGAAAAACCAAAAATGAAGTGGGAGATATAGTACTCCTTGACCTCAAAATCAACTACACAGCAGTAGCAACCAAAATAGCATGGTACTGGCACAATGACAGACACATAGACCAATGGAATGGAGTCAAGAACCCAGAAGTTAACCCATCTATCTATGATCAACTGATAGTCAACAAGGAAATCAAAGCTATCACAGGAAGAAATGACCACCTCTTCAACAAATGGTGTTAGCAAAAGTGGACTTCCACCTGCACAAAGCTGAAACAGGATCCACATCTCACATCATACACAGAAATCAATTCAAGGTATATAAGAGACCTGGGACTAAGGTCCCCAAACCATAAAGCTCACAAAAGACAAATGGGGTCATGCTTAGATGGCCTAGTCTATGGTAAAAAGAGAGCACCAAATACAGCCAGAAATGCACAATCTGAAGAGGACAAAATTGATGAATGTGATCTTATCAAGATTAAATCACTGTACACATCGAAAACATTTTTCCAGCAGAGTGGAAAGAAAGCCTACTGACTGGGAAAAAACATTTCAGATAAAATTCTCATATAAAAGCTTATAGAATCCCAAAAGGCCTCTATTAGGCCATTGCACTGTGAAAATATGCAGTTTGGGATCTTTCTAAATTATTGAAGAGTAATGATGTCAGTTTGAAGACTAAGGTGCATCTGATTCAAGTCATAGTCTTTCCAACTATTTGTTATGCATCTGAGAATTGGATAATGAATAAGAACGATGGAAAAAGAATTGATGCCTTTAAGCTGTGATGTTGGACAAGAGCATTGAACATCTCATGAACAGCCAAAAGAGCAAACAGGTTTGTCTTGGAAAGAGGACAGCCAGAGTGCTCTTTGAAGGCTAGAATGATGAGGCTTCACCTCACATACTTTGGGCATGTTACTAGGAGGGGCTATTCCTTGAAGAAGGTTATGAGGCATAAAGGGTTGAGCCTCAGTGAAGGAGAGGAAGACCTTCAAAACAGTGGACTGACACTGTGAATGCTGCAATGGGCTCTTGTGTTTTGGGAAGTGTGATGATGGCACAGTATAGAACAGGATTCAGATATTTTGTTCATAGGATTGCTGAGTTATACTTGATTTGACAGAACCTAACAACAGCAATAGCAGGGCTTCCACAAGAAAAAGAGTGATAAAACAATTACAAATGTGCAAAAGACATAGAAAGAATTTTCACAGAGGAAGATATTTGAATGGCCAACTGGCCCATGAAGAAATCTTCAAAATCCCTGGCAATAAGAGAGATGCAAATGCCATCTCATCACAGTAGCAGGGGCAATGTTTAACAGGACAGCAAGTAATAAATGTTGGAAAGGATTTGAAGAGATAAGAACTCTTACACACTTTTGATGGGATTGCAAAACAGTATAACCATTCTGGAAGGCAGCTTTGTATTTCCTCCAAAAGCTGAATATAGAAATTTCCTATGACCCAGCTATTTCAATGATTGAAATATACCCTGAGAAAATTAGAACTGAGGAACAAAAGGAGATTTGTACACCAATGTTCGTAACAGCATTATTCATCAACACAAGAACATGGAAACAGCCCAAATGTCTAACCACAATTGGATATATTGAGAAATTATGATACATTCAAGAAATGGAATACTATACAGCATGCAAGAGCAATGATTTTGAAAATTACCACCTAACTTGGGAGGGACTGGAGAGCATTATTTTTTTTTTGAGAGCATTATTATATGAAAACTAACTCAGTCCTTTAAGGATAAATACTATATAAGACCATTATTGTAGAAATAGAAAGATAACTACTAAAATGGTTCTGAGAATCCAAAGTGGGTTGGATGGGAACAGAGGGTGAGGATGAGTTATGGTGGGGTAATAATAGATTCAAATAATTTGATGGGTGGAGGGAGGGTTAGGTAAATAAAATGGGAAAAATCTGGTGTGAAAAAAACAATGTATACAAACTTTTTGAGTAAATCAGTATAAAATTAAAATTTTATTAAAAAAATAAAGGTCTCAAGAGAAATGTAAAAAAAAAAAAATCCAAGCCAATAGAATCCAACAAGAAAGGGAAAAAAAGCAATATTCCATGACTCAATCAGATTTGCAACAGACATGCAAGAATGAAAACATAATAAAAACTATAAATGTAATCCAATGCATCAATAAAAACAAGGGTAAGAACCACATGAGAATCTCAACTGATGCAGAAAAGGCTTCTCATAAAATCCAACACACTTTCTTGGAAAAAAAAAGAATGGAAATGATTATATCAAACTCAATGCGAACGAAGTATAGTGTGATTTTCTATTATAATATATATGAACTTTGTAAGCAAATCAATATAAAATAAAAATTAAAAAAACAACAACAAACCACCCAAACTCAGTGAAGTATGTGTTTGTTTTGACACTCAATTATATAAGATCAAACTGAAAAACAAAAATAAGAAGGCAAGGATGGTGAAAGAAACTGAATAAATGGAAATGGGACATACAAAGTGAAAATGAAGAGATTGAATAATGTGTGTGTACACTTTCAATGATAATATTAAACAAAAATACTAATTTAGAACATTGGTTGAGACTCAGTGTTAAGAAGACAAAGATATTTTTCACTGGGTCAATTGGCAGCATCAGAATGGATGGTGAAGAGATTGAGATTGTTAACAGCTTTAGATCGTTTGTTCCACTGTCAACACTTTTAGCATCAGCACCCAGGAAATTAAAAAATGTATTGTGATAGGAAAGTCTGCTGTTAGGGACCTCTCCAAAGTACTGAAGAGCAATGGTGTCACTCTGGAGACTAGGATGTGTCTGATACAGGCCATGGTCTTTGCGATCACTTGTTATGCATCAGAGAGTTGGACAATGACTAAAGAGGATAGAAGGAGAATTGATGCCTCTAAGTTGTGGTGTTAGAGAACAGTAACTGAATATACCATAGACTGCTAAGAAAAAATAGGTTCGACCTGGGAGGGTTAAACCAAGCTGTTCCTTGGAGGCAAAGATTCTGAAGCTTCTTCTGACATACTTTGGAAACGTTGCAAGGAGGGACCAGTCCTTGGAGAAGGACGTCATGCTTGGGAGGGTGGACAGACAGCGCAAAAGAGGAAGACTCTCTATGAGGTAGGGTAATAGGTGTGCTGGAGACAGTGCGATTGGCATAGGATAGAGCAGGGTTTATGGCTGTTGTGCATAGGGTCACTATTAGTGACATGATGGCACATAACAACAACAAACAAAACAAAATGAAACGAACTCTTCCACTTCATACCATGCTATAGGACTCCTGTTTGACTTCTAGACCAGACATTCCCTGATTGATAGAGAAGTTAATGTAATAGGAGCTTTGATTTTTTCCAGCTAATTTTGGTTTTATTTCTTAAATGATGTACACATTCTCCAAATCTACCAAAATGTTGAATGAAGTTTCCATGATCATGAATTTGACTCTTATTTGGGAAAAAAAAAAATAATTTGTCTTCTAAAGTGATGCTACCAAGCAAAAGGTGGGTGACTAATCCGCGGCCCTAAGACCTATTTTAAATTGTTTTGGTCAAACATTCTTCTAGGTCATATAGCCCTTGTGTGTCCACTTGCCGTACAGAGGTAACTTGTGGTCATTGTGAAGCTGAACGCTGTGACACTGATGTGGCAAATGCGATAATGGTTACCCATGGTGAACAGTGTTTGGTGGCACTCCCTGGTTGAAACAAGCTTGGAAGCAGGAGTGACATCCACTTCAGTAAACAGCTTGCCTCTGGAAACCCTATAAACCTGGAGAAAGGATGAAAGTCACATATGCAAGTGTCGAGAACTTTCGTTCACAGGGTTGCTATGAGTCACCTATCACTTGACAGCACTTAACAACAACAACCATGGGATGATGTAATAAAACTGGAATCCAAAACTCTCAAACGCCTTATTGTCAAGTCAAAACCAACTCTTGAGGGTCTTGGAAGCCAACATATAACATGGGAAAAGATTGGCTATGTTTCTCCCTTGGGGCAGCTGGTAGATTTGAACTTCTTGCCTTTGGGTTAAAAGCACAAACTCCACATCCACTAGATCACCAGAGCTCAATTACTCTAATAAAAAAAATTTGGGCCTGTGATAAAGGAAAAGGTTCTGACACAAGCGGATGTCAAATTTTAGCTTGTCAAATAAGAAATGTTAAAAATTGCAATTAAATGCTATTCAACACTTAAAATGCATTCAAGTATGATTTTTACAGTGCCATTTAGTACACAGATTAGTTCTATAAACTAGATACAAGTATTATCATTATGTCCAAACAAGGAAGTAGAGATTCAGAAAGACTAGGGTGTCCTGTTTTTAGGTGCCATTGACTTGGCTACAACCTATATTAATCCTACGATCAACAAATTGAAACCTTGCCCTATCCTGTACCATGCTCACAATCTCTGTCATACTCAAGCCCGTTATTTCAGTCATTGTGTCTCTCCCTCCCGTGGAAGGTCTTGCTGTCATTTGCCTACCATACGCTTTTCTTAGCATGATGAATTTCTCCAAGACTAACTGGTACATCCTGAAAACATGCTCAAATATGTGACCATGTCACATATGTCAACTATGTCTCACCATCCTTGCCTCTAGGGAGCATACTAGTTGTACTTCCTCCAAAACCAGACTTGTGTGTTCTTTTGGTAGTCCATAATATATTCAGCTCTCTTCACTAATATCATAATTCAAAGGCATTTGAAAGTTTTCATTTTCCAATCTTCCCATGTATACAAAGCAATTGAAAAGACTAAGACTTGGGTCTTTGACTTTCAGCACCAAGTGCTCCAGGTCCTCCTCACTTTCAGCAAGCAAGATTGTGTCATCTATGTACCAAAGGTTGTTGATGGGTCTTCCTCCAGTCCTGGTATCACATTCTTCTTCTTTGGCCCAGCTTCTCAAATGATTTCCTCAGTATGTGAATTGAATAGATGTGGAGGAAGGCTAGAGCCCTACTGTACACCTTTTCTAATTTTGATCCATGTAGTATTCTCTTGCTTTGTACAACAGCCTCTTGGTCTGAGGGTGGGCTTCACATGCACTCCGTTGGGCCTTCTCGGACTCCCATTCTTCTAAATACTAGACTGTTTTGTTATGATTCACACAGTTTAAAGACTAAAATGCATCTAAAGGAACTTTAATTTTTATTTACAGCCTATACCAAGGAGAAATCAATCTTTCCTCTTTTGTCTCCATTGGTATTGTGCAGGATTATTCTGGACATTTCTCTGTTCCCTAGAAAATGGATGACAGTCTTTGAAGAACTCTTACCTCATTCTTTGTTCTTGTATTAGTGTTTTGTCCCCTTTGTAACAAATGCTTACATACTGGTGGCTGAAAAATAACATGAGTACTTTCTCTCATAGTTCTGGAACTCGGATGTCTGAAATCAGGGTAACTGGGACAAAGTCACTGTGTCAAAGGACTGCACTCCTTCCGAACGCTCCAGCAGACAATCTCTTCCTTTTTTTTACCAGCATTTGATGCTTGCTGGCATTTGTTAGCTTTTGCCCACATCACCTCAAAATCTACCTCTGTGATTTTAGTGGCTTCTAAAATTCTTTCTGTGCTAAATATCCTCCTTCACGTTTATACAGAGATACATATCATGACATGTTAGGTGAACTTGTATCATCTCGTAGTCTCCCCATGTCAAGATTCTTTAACACATATTATATGTTCCAGGAACTGATTTATTTATTTCCTGGAATATTTGTATGTTCCAGGACCTAATATTATTAGAGACCATTATTCAACCAGCCATAACCCTGCACCTGTCCTCAAAGCTTCAAGCTCATGCCACATAACAAAATACTCTGGCTCCACAACTTCAATAATCTTAACCGATTACAAAACCCAGAATTTACAGGTTTTCAGATTAAGAGTTCCAAATATTAATATCATTTATTTGATTTTTCCTCTCCTTGATATTTGTTGGAATTCTAACACTTGTTTTGAAAGAGAGGCTTTCTGTATTACATCTAATATGTTTATTTCAGAGTAGCATGAGTCCTATACCTAATAATTTTTGACTTAAAAAAAAGAGCAGACATCTAGGAATGCCAAAGATTTTTTTAAGTTCTTTATCATAATTTTTAAATTTATTTTATTATTTTAGGTTTGTGTAGCATCCTATCAGATCAGTACAGGAGGAGATTGTTCCTCCTTTTCTAGTAGAGAATCTGGTGGATTTGAATCATGTACCTCTGGGATTGCAGTGCAGCTTCTTGCCACTAGGCCACCAGCGCTCCCTGGAATGCCAAAGATTGATGACAGTTGCAAGAAACTAGAATTCTATGTGATTGAGATCCTGATTTGCTGTTTAACCTCAAGAATTTAGGGAAATAAATTTCAGTTTTTTAAAGTCATCCACAGCCTTTTTGGTACCTTTGTTACATAAACATGAACAAATTTATTATCAGGGGTAAGAAAGAAAGAAAAAAATCCAGAATGTACATATTTTGAAAATAAAAATTGTAAAACTTAAGATGAAACATCTTGGAAAGAACACCAAAACTGTGAATATAAGACTAATCTAAATTGATTAGACTTGTGATTGATAGATTTTTTTGTTTAATAACTCATCTCAGCATAAATCCCATCAGCTTAGACAGAAAGGAACAGAAACAGGACAATATGAAAAGAATGTTTTTGCCTCCTAGGATTCTGTAAGTGGGAAATAGCCAATGAGCCAATTGGTTGCGAACATCCGTTATCTTTCAAGAAAAGAAGTGTGCCGTTCTGGAAACAGTTTAAGAGATCAGCAAAACTGTTCGGAGGAGCATGGAGGCCTCAATTTCCTTGCTTTCCAAGACTGAAGCCTTCACTTCCTACATTTGAAAAGCCAAGGTTATTGAGTAGGTTTCAAAGAGTGAATTCACCACCTCACTTCCAACAGATGGGGCTACCACTTAGGTTGTGCTAAGTGGTTCTACAGGACAGGAGTCACTCAGTACTGAGGGTATTCTGACAAAGTTCAGTGGATTCATACATTTTTCACCAGTATTTGGGAAACAAAGGTTTATTTTCAAGTTTAAGAGTTCTGCTGAGTTTTAAACTTTCTTAATGGTGGTTATGGATTGAATTTTCCCCCTGAAATATGTGTTAAAATCTAGTAGTTACTACTGTATTTGTAAATGTGATCTCACATAAAAAAAGACCTTTCTTTTCTATTAAAGAGGTAACACAAGAGTTAAATAGATTCAAAATCTAATTAATTTGGTATTATAAATAGACCAGAATATAGATAGATAAAACACACACACACACACACACACACACACACACACACACAGAGGAGGTGGTAAGACAGGTATCAAGAACCATAATTGACCTTCTGCAGACACTGGAAACAATGAGACTTACAGAGGAAGGTGAAATGACTGAGATTCTAATAAAGACTTAAAAAAAAACCCTTAAAAGTCTTCAGAACTACAAGAAAGTAAATTTCTAATCTTTAAAGCCACCTGTTTGTGATATTTCTCTATACTTATTCAACCTGTATTCTGAGCAAATATTGAGAAGCTGGACCATATGAAGAAGAAAATTGCACCAGGATTAGAGAAGCCCGTTATTAATTGTCTAAATCATTACGTATAAGTGAAATTCTAGATATAACCCAGTTTAGACAAAAATTCTGTTCATCTTGGCCCTGAAAAATAAGAGTTATTTACTAGAAAAGAACAATAGTAGCACAGGTAGACATTCCCACTCACTGGTGCAGTGGAAGAAAAAGTCTACTGTCCTGATCTGCAAAAAGTCAAAAAAACTTTAATGAAGTAAAGCAAAGTATTTTTATAGCCTTCTTGAAATCTCTGGTTCAGGCATTTAATACATTCAACTGTTATCCTAAAGTTTGGTGACCTGAGTTCATGTAGAGTTTTTCAGAAGAAAAGTATAGTGGTCTAATTCTGAAAAACGGCCATTAAGAACCTGGCATGTGTGAAGTCATCGCAAGTTGCTGTTCTCTTAATGGCTATTGCTTTAAAAAACATTATAGCACATCTGAATTGATATGCAAGAGGGATCATCACAGGGCTTGAGTAGTTAAGGCAGGTTCAGGTACATACTAATTAATCTAAAGTAAAAAGAAAAATGAATGATATTTCAGTGTGTAAACTGCAATTCTGCTGTGCTGGACTCAGTAGAATTTTAATTTCTTGCTCAGTTTCAATACCCTGTAACCACTATGACAATTTCCAGCCCTGTGCACTTCCTAAACTTTTGGTCTTGATAACTTTAGAAAATCATGGTGAAGAAGGAAAAGAATAATGACTTTAAATTACTTAATAGGCGTAGATATTGTTCATTAGAAATTGATTCATTTCAATTCTCTCATCTCAGTTTATTTGAATGTACTTTATTCCTTTTATTAAATACTACTCCACATTTTCCTCCACTCACGTAGAATCCTGAATCTGAGAAATTATCTACACTGTAAACCCAATCTCTAACAGAGAATTTCTAATAAATTGAAACTAACATTTTAAAATTTTCTGAAATATGGATTTCCTTTAATATTGTAAAGTATTAAAAATATTTCTCACAAGTAAGCCAGTACTTCAAAGTTGAATAAACAAAGAATATTCTTTTGTTTTTATAACTACTCCATTCTCTACGAATGATCTCAGATTATTTACTGGAACTTTACTGTTTTATGCTATTGTTCTTACAATTCTACAGGTTTCAACACTCAAATTTTTTTGTTTGGGTTTTTAAAAAATTTTTAAAAAAATCTATTAAATACAAGAAAATAAAAATAATATATGAGTACTTAGTTTATTCTTTGGAACCCAACTCTTAAATTTATATATATCAATCTTTCTTGGGACAGAAGCTGACTGCTGATAGAATGGCAAATTTGTATAGTTCTTAGCCCCTTTATTTCTGTCCTTAGTTTCTCCCATGATTTCTTCAAGCACTACCTTGTAACAATCTTTCTCAGTTTTTATTTTACGAAGTGTTCTTAAAAGCTCTTAGCTTAGATTTGTAAATTTCTAAAAATGCATCAACATTTTCTTCTCCCTGGGTTCAGTTTTTTATTTCATACTTAGAATTTGACTTCTGATAAACTAGCAACCCTCATAATCTTTTTTCTCTTGCAGAGTCTATTCCTGTGGGTGGTTGCATTCTTGTTTGTATTCTTGAAATCTGGTTTCTAAAATCTAGAATTCATGTTTGACAGGCTATGAGACCAGATAATTTTGGTATACTAAGCTCTTAACACTTATTATTTCAAACTGGGTCACCTACCTGGGAATTCTTGAACTTATTTAGTGTGAAAATACAAATGTTTTCAAGTCAAGTACATTTGGTGGAATATTTTATTCTTAGTTTCCATTAAATTGGTTGGAAAAATGCCAAGCCATGTGTTGTTCATGATTTGTTTTTCCATTCTACCTCCTCCACTGTTACCCACACTCATCTGACCGTAAAAGGCCTTCTAACTCGGGCAAACTATCCGTATTTGGGTTCCTCAAATGTTTCAAGCTATTTTTTCAACTGTTGAGGTTTGGCAAGGTCTTGTCAGCTTTTGCCGAGGTGGTTATTTTATTTTTTCTTTTTAATTTTCAAACCAAAGTGTATTTCCAGGGAAATGTAGTCCATATGTTTCTTATTTATTTATGCATAACTCATAAAATAGTTTTATAATAATTATTTTATGTTTAAGATCAGTATTCCATTCCAATTGTGCTGTTGGTGAAGAATAGCAAACAAACCATGAACTGCCAGAAGAACAATATCTGTCTGGAAGAAATACGGTCAGAAATCCTCTTAGAAGTACGGAGAGTGAGACTTCTTTTCATGTAACTTGGACATGTTTTCAGGAGAGACTTGTCCCTAAAGTATATCTTGCTTGGGAGAACAGAGGATCTGTGAAAAAAGGTGAAGACTCTTAGTGAAATGGAGTGATACTATGACTACAAGAGCAGCTTAAAACAAAGCAATAATTATGAGCATGGCACAGTACCAGACAGTATATTCTGCTGTACACAGGATTTACATGTACTGGAACCAATTCAATAGCTCCCAACAACAGCAGCATTCCATTTTGTGTCCTTGATTTGATAAATCCAGAAATATTCTCTCCTCTGTATTTTAATGTAGATGAAAAAGTTTGAACAGTACTTGAAACTCCATTGGGTCAGGAAATTCAAAGATTGACAAAATGTGTTTTTCATTTTTCCTATTATCTTTAGTAGAAATTAAGGATATCTCCTCTGTTTAGTTCAGAATAGAAAGTTAGTTCAGTCAGTTCAAGTAACAACAAACAATATGTGAGAAATCCGTAGGTAAATAGTTCTCTATTTTGTGTCCTTAATTACTTGATCCATTCATTTTCGAATTCTTTATTAACTTTCTGAAAGAGCCCTTTTCCAGGAACTAAAACAATTGTAGGCCTCAAGTGGAATTCTTTTCATATTTTCACATAAACTAAAACCAGAAAATGTTTGTATGAACTCAAGTTTCTCTACTTCTTCTTTTTAATAATAAAGGCATTGAACTCTCCCACAGAACAGGAAGTTTAGAAGGAAGCTGTTCCAGGTTTGGGTGACGGCAGCAAGAGATTGCACCTCTGTCATTTCTTGGCTTCCATAATGCCAAACATTGAAACCTAAAACTGAGGGGAAAAGAGAGGAACAGTTTTTCTGTCTACTTTTTTTAATTAAAAAAATCCTATTCATTGCAAACTGGGTGAAAGTTTGCAGAAATAAAAAAAACGTATTGCAATGGGTAAGTCTGCTGTTAGGGACCTCTCTAAAGTACTCAAGAGCAACGGTGTCTCTCTGGAGACTAAGGTCCGCCTGATACAGGCCATGGTTTTTGCAATCACTTGTTATGCATCAGAGAGTTGGACAATGACTAGGGAGGATAGAAGGAAAATTGACGCCTTTGAGCTGTGGTGCTGGAGAAGAGTATTGATTGTACCATGGACTGCCAAGAAAACAAACAGATTCATCCTAGAGAGGGTTAAACCAGGCTACTCCTTGGAGGCAAGGATTCTGGGGCTTCGTCTGATATACTTTGGACATGTTGTAAGGAGAGACAGGTCCTTGAAGAGGGACATCGTGCTTGGTAGGGTAGAGGGACAGCGCAGGAGGGGAAGACCCTCTATGATGTGGATTGATTCAGTGACTGGGGTAATCAGAATGGGTGTATCAGAGGCCATGCAATTGGCACAGGATAGAGCAGGGTTTAGGGCTTTTGTACATAGGGTCGCTATGAGCTGTAAACGACTCGACGGCACATAACAGCAAAAACAACAGGTCAAAATTTGGTCTTTTTTTTCTAAGAAGCTATTTAAATATACCTTAACATTTATTAATTATTTGATTTTATTACTTCTTTCACAAATCTTTTAAAATATGTTTTCAAGACTAAAATATGACATTGGTTACCAATACTGATGCATCATAATGTCTTGTGACTTGTAAAAACAATGTAGATATCTGAGTTCCTATCTCAGAAATTCTGAATCATCATAGGAAAGTTTCTAGTTCCATGTGTTTTTACAAAGTTCTGTATGTAATTTTGATGTGATTTAAGACAGTTACAAATTATTGTATTATAAATTTGAGGCAACTGTTGTTAGAGTTAGGAAATATGTAATATTCTTTGTGTCTTAATGGCTGTTTGTGGAGGGAGCCCCTCTTACCCCAAGTTTGTATGCCCTGTCTCAGTTTTGAGTCTTTTTTAGATTTGTACTATTGAGTATACACAAGATGCAAAGTGCTTCAAGCACAAGATTTGCAAGATCAGAACATCTTTTTTGACCATAATGGTTTTTTGAAATTTGTTCTATAAAACCCTAGAGATATTTCTTATTTACTATAAATACCTGTTTTGCATCTCATTTATGAACATATTATAAATGATTTTAAACTCCAAGTAAAAAGCACCACTACCCTTAAACTAATCTATTCCAATAGTGTTGGTCTGCTGGAGATCATCAAAAGCATTAGCTTGAAATTTTCAAGCTATTACTTTCTGGAAGAAGAAGATCTAAGAAGATTATGGTTCTACTCCAAAAGCAGTACTTCTTTAGTGATTCAAATTCATCAGCAACTCTGTGGTAGAAAGAAGTATCATTTTATTTTATGATTTTACAACCTCTGAAAACCCACTAAAAGGTCAGCTGTGAGGTAGTTCTGACTTGACAACAATGAGTGAGAGAGATACAGAGAGAGAAAGAGAGAGAGA
>NW_006399930.1:1156316-1158045 GCF_000299155.1 Elephantulus edwardii | reverse complement strand
TTTCGTTTTATTGTTTTTTACATTCTTTATTTTAATTGTGATTTTAACTTAAGTTTACAGAAAAAAAATAATGAATTATTCTTTTGCATATAATTAAGAAGCCAGTGGATAAAGAGTTTCACTGCCCACCCAGAGCTGTTTTTATTGTTGTTGTTAAGTGTCATCGAGTCATAGACAACTCATAGTGACCCTATGAATGAAAGACCTGAACACTTGTGTAACTTTTTTCATTTTTCCAGGTTTGCAGGATTTCTGGAGGCAAACTGTTTTGGAAGTGGATGCCACTCCTGCTTTCAAGCTTGTTTTAATCGAGGAGCTCCACCAAATACTGTCCACATGGGTAACCATTATCGCATTAGACACATCAGTGTCACAGAGGTCTGCAACAAGCAACTATGAGTTACCTCCACACAGCAAATGGACAGACCAGTGCTTCACCAGCAGCTTCAAGGGAGAAATCTGGGCAATCTCCCTCAATGTGATTTATAACCTCTGATAACCCACTGGAGAATCAGTTATGATTAGGTTCTAACTTAACCGTACACAGCAACAACAATGCATAATATTATAAAGTTTCCTTCTATGACTGCTGTGATAATAGCAAAAAATAGCATGAACATCAGTGGATGAACCAATCGTAACTTAATTTTACTTATTGTCATATAAATCATAACTGCATAACTTCTTATCTGGACAATTTGATGTTTTCCAAGCATTTACTACAAGTAAAACATGATAATATTAGTCACTAAATGGATAAAATTTTAAATAAAAACTCTCACTACTGTTTTCAGATTGATTACAGCTGTAGAAACAATCATTGGAGAGGCTCAATATTAACTATGAAAACAGGTGCTGATTGTAGGAGAGACCAAATATTCATATGAAGTTCAAACTAAAGCTTAAGAAAATGAAAACATATACTTCATGCTTTCTTGATATTACAAACTTCTCTTCAAACTAGTTATATTAAGTCATATGCCTAATAGTGCAGAGGAATTCCTATTACTTCTTTCTCACCAACATTTGCTTTTTTATAAAAGTTTTACATTTTTACAAATCTAGTTATTATGAAATACTATTTACAAAGCTTGCAAATTCCTAATTTCTGAGAAATTTAAGAATCTTTTCATAAAAAAATGGAAAAAAAAAGAAAATGAAAACAAATCTATTGAGGAATGTTGGGGAGAAAGGGAGGGCCTCTGGCCAGGACTGATCAGCTCGCTCCAGATAAGTGCAAACCTCCCAATGGCCTTTAATATGAGATAGAGAAAGCTCTCCTGTGTTTGGCTGTACCAGCTTGAGCAAGCTCGCCACCTGGGAAGATGGCTGCCGTATCTGTTTGAGCTGGGAGTGGTCCGCACGAGGCTGAGATTCTCCTATCCAATCCTAATGCCCCAAGTCTACAAGCCCACCCTAACCTGTCTTCCTGTTTACTTGCTCATATATAAGTGTGCTGCCGCCTCTAATAAAGTTGAGCTGGATTGACTCTCTGAACGGCTCCCAGAGTGGTGTGTCTCTGTCATGGTTACCACCATCAGGGTGTCACTGTTCGTTGCCAGGAAACGGACAGTGACACAAATCCACAAGAACTAAAATTTGACTTTGAGTTTGTTGTCGTTGTGTGCCGTCAAGTTGTTTGCGACTCATAGCAACCCTATGTACAACAGCCCTAAACCCTGCTCTATCCTGTGCCAATCTCATTGCCTCTGACACACCCATCCCGATT